>NC_044385.1:137038254-137354565 GCF_006542625.1 Nomascus leucogenys | reverse complement strand
ATTTCACAAGTGCAAGGCCCTTCCCTCATCACTCCCGAGGCAATTCTTAAACACTGGGAAACTGCTGCACTGTGGCCCGCACGGGAGATGACCAAGTCCTTCAGGGCCCAGCCCTGTCCCTTCACATCACCTTACAAGGCTGGAAGCCAGAGCTGAATGCACACCATACAAAATGACTTCTCAGGGTAACTTCCCAAAAAACACAGTGACTGAACAATTTATCAGGTTTTTCATGTGCTTTTTCCATATTTTCATTTTTATTATCTCCTAGGTAATTACAAGGGTGACTCACACTAAGCTTGAAGAATGCTAATATTTGCCTCTTGTTTAAATTTACTGGAAGAGATATTTACTCTTTAAAAATAGCACAAAATAAGTCAAAACTAATTTTTTACTTTAAAATGAAACTCACTTGCTATCAACTACAACCTCAAGCTCATTCTATTAGTAACAAATATTTATTGAAAGCCTATTATGTGCCAAGCACTATTCTAGATGCTTGGGATATGTTAGTGAAAACTCTCTTCCAGAGAACCTTCAAATAAACTCTTAATTATAAAAACAATAGTTACCATATGAAATGTCAGCAGCAACCTTTGGAAAACTAAAAACAGTAAGTTTTTAACATTCAATTTACTTTTTTTTTTTTTTGAGGGAGTCTTGCTCTGTCACCCAGGCTGGAGTGCAGTGGCAATCTCAGCTCACTGCAACCTCTGCCTCTGGGGTTCAAGGGATTCTCCTGTCTCAGCCTCCCGAGTAACTGGAACTACAGATGTGCACCACCACACCCGGCTAATTTTTGTTTTTGGGTTTGTTTTTGTTTTTTTAAGTAGAGACGGGCTTTCACCATGTTGGCCAGGCTGGTCTCGAACTCCCGACCTCATGTGATCCACCAACCTCGGCCTCCCAAAGTGCTGGGATTACAGGCGTGAGCCACTGCGCCCAGCCTCAATTTACTTTAAAACAAAACTTTTTTAAAAAGTCTTACACTAAAGTCAGATAATGTAAAAATTGAGTTTCAAAAGTATGTTAACATAAACAAAACTCAGTAGTTTCAAGAGGGTAATATAACAAAATCCCACACAAAGGTCAAGAAAAAGTAAAACTTGCCACTAGCAAGGCATATTATCACAGCCAATAAGGCAGCTGGATTACAGAATGACAAAGCTGATACGACAATGGGTATCAGGGAAAGACTACTGAAACACTGTCTTTTTCCCCTTTGAAAGGGCCCTAAGTTTCTTGGAATCTCGCCTAGCACTTTCACTTACGTGTAATAATTTCCTTGCCAACATGAAATACTACCAACAGTAAATTTCTTTGTTTACAATCATAACGCCAGTAGTACTTTAATCTATGAATTCCTACATGTCTAATTCAATTAAATAAACTTTCCATGTAACCTGCCCTCACAGATTTGATATTCTAGGTCTTCCGAGAAACCTAGAGCAAAAGACTATCCTTCGGGAAGGGAAACCTCTGTTGGGTTATCCTATATAACAGGTTCTACAAAGACGCTTTCATATACAGTTGTCCCTTTTTATCAGCAGGGAATTGGTTCCAGGATCCCCGTGGATACCAAAACCCTCAGCTGCTCAAGTCTTTTATATAAAATGGCATAGTCTCGTAAACATTAAATCATCTCTAGGTTATGTACACTACCTAGTACATTATAAATGATATGTAAATAATCATTATACTGTGTTGTTTTTTTATTTTGTTTTAATTGGTTTCCCCCTCCTCCAATATTTCCAATATTTTCAATCCAAGGTTGGCTGAATACACAGGTGGGTAACCTTGGATACGGAGGACCGACAGTACTCTCATCTGGGAGCTTGATTTTGCCCATCTCAGTTTACAGATAAGAAAACTAAGGTTAAGAGTGACAAAGTGGCAACATAAAAGGCAGGACTTAAGTACAGGACTGACTGCAACCACTTAAGCAGATCCCAAGAAAAGCAAAGCTAGATTTCTGTATTTAAAGTGCTACCCCAAGTGTAGGAAGAATCGCAATAGTAAATTAAAATGAAAGAGTTAAATTCCCAGAAACTGCCACTGAAAGACTGAAAAGACAATGGTTACTAAAGTGACACAACATTTTGCAACAGGGAATCGAGACCCCGCCCAGTATGTTCCCCGACAGCATGTTTTATAAACCTCAGATACTGGTTAATGTGAATTCTCTAACCTAAACATTAAGTGTTGAGGGTACGGAAAAACCACTGAATTTCTGGTTTCAGGAAGAAAAAGCAGAGAAAGGAGTGCGGCTGGGAGAAGCAGGCGGAGGGCTGGCCCATTTTATTTCTGCACGACTTTGCCTGATCACCTGCTGAGGATTCTAAGGCCTGACCCAGACCTAGATGCGAGGCCGTAGATGACAATCTCTAAAAGCAGAGTTCATGCTGAGGCAGGTGCCAAGAAATCGGTTCACACCCCTGATAAACGGTTGTTGAAAATGTGTGTCACCTGCACCACCAGCGACCAGAACCACTCTTCCTCACTGGAACGAGGGCAATGTCTGGGGTTCCACACGCAGACTCCACCCTGCCCTGGGGGTGGCCCGCGCGCCGCCTCCTCCTGGCCGTTACCCAAACCCGCAACGCCTCGCTCCACACATCCCGGACCCCCGAGCGGCCGGGGAGGGTCGGACTCGGGAGCGGGGGAGGCGGGAGGTCCGGCTGGAGCGAAGCACCCACCCCGGGCCCAACCCCGTCTTCCCGGCCCCTCCCTCGGCCTGTGGCCGCCCGCGCTCACCTCCAGGCGCAGGGAAGCCCCGCAGCCGCGCAGGAACTCGCGGATGTTGCTCAGGCACTCGCTCTCGCTCCGGGGCTCCGGGTAGACCTGCAACACAGAGCACAAGCGCTGAGCGCCGTGGCCGGCAGCAGGGAGGCCGCGGACAAGGCCGAGCGACGCCCACGGCCCGCGCTCCCAACACAGCGGGCGACGCTGGCGAGCGGCCCCCGACGGCCTGGAGCGAGCCCGCTGCCCCAGATGCCAACCTGCTCAGCCGCTGCTTCTCCTCACCCTTTTTTCTTCCTCCGGGGCTGCACCAATCTCTGCCCCTTCCCGCACCAGGAAGCGAGCCCCGGCGCCGGAAGTGACGTCCTCAGACCGCGCCCCCGCCGGCCCGCGCGGGACGTCTTCGGCTGGCGCCGGGTGTTCGCCCCCGCGGAGGCAGCCCACCGTGCTTACCCGGCGAGCTGCCACCTCCTCCGGCCCAGTGCTGGGCTTCGGTCCGGTAGAGGGAGCCCACCGGTTGGCCCCACGCGCGGCCACCGCCGCCTCCTCCTGTCCAGTCTTCGGCCTCGACCCCAGCCCCGCGGACGGAGCGGACAAGGCCCGGCCCCGCGCGCGGCCTCCTCCCTGCGCCAGGTCCTTGGCCTGGCCCCGCAGACACAGCGCACCCGCTCGGCCCCGAGCGCAGACACCGCCGCCTCTTGGCTCCCGGTCCTGGGCCTCTCCCAAGTGGACGCAGTCTGGCCCAGAGGGGCCCCAGAGAACTCGGGCGGCTTGAGTAACCCCTGATTGTTGGAAGAGAACCTGGGATTTCTTCCCTTCTTTCCAGCCAAGGCTCATGGAGAGCGCAGTTAACGATTCTAATGCAATGACTTAAAATAATTAAGCAACATAAATTATGCATGTTGGGATTAAGGTGGAATGTTTTCCCAAGTATAAGCCACGTGCTTCATGAATGATTAACCGAAATAGACAGTTAACATGAAAACCAGTAAGTCAGCTGAGAAGAAACTGTGGATCCACCGCAGTGGAGGAGCGCAGGAAGGCACCTACAGACTCCCTAGTGCTTTGGTCCAAGGTAGAATTTTGAGGGCCACCAGCAACACATGTAAGGTGTTTGCACCTTACCCACGGCGAGAAACTAAGGAAACCAGAAACAGTACCAACTACTAGAAAATTTTAAGAAGCCTGAGGCATACGAAAAACCGTTTATTTCATTTTTTACTCTAAGGATTATTTTAACTGTAAGAAAATTTCTGTTCCAAATTACATGTGAAGACATTAAGCGTTGACATTTAAACTAATGCGTCATCTAGAACTCTAGCATTTGAGGACATTAAAGGCATTTTTGTCCTTCTGTACTGTAGGAGAAAATCACGACATTTCACCAGGCTACTCTCAGGCATACTGTGGTTTCATTTCATGATGCTCAGGTGTTTTAAAATTATACATCAAAACCAAGTGTTCAGCAATGCCAAAAGGGATGAAATGAAGTTTTTTTCTTTCTACAGTTGAAAAATTCCTACAAGCAAGTGCTGACATGTTTCCATCGAAATTGTACATTTTTTCAGTGGAATGGCAAAAGCAAAGCTGCTTCCTAATCCATTTTGCTCTTCTCTTTAAAATAATTTTCAAAAATTATCACATATCTAGGTAATACCTAATTTTTTTCTTTATAGTTTTACATAGTTGTAAAGGATGTAATTTCTGACATTCTGATGACATTTTTAAATTAAACCATTGCATCCTTTATAAAAAATATATCCAATAGAATCTAAATGTAATAGAAACATAATGCCCATTTCTCCATCTAAAAAGTTTCTGAACAAGTCAGACATTCTTTCTCCTTTAATTCATTCCACTTCACCCAAAAAGTTGTATCCTCATATAGTCTATTTTTATGCTTGAAACACACTTTTTTGACAAGTGACCTCTCCAAATACAGTCAATCATCATTCAAAGAGTCTATTTATGAACTCAGCTACTTGCTAAAAATTATGTGTAACACAAAAATCAATACTTGAAGCACTCTCTCAGTCATATATGGACACATGCAGAACAGTGAAAAATTTGGATCACCTTACGTACGCGTTCCCAGCTGTGCTTGAATGAGGCCATGCTCTGCCTTCTTTTTTTAGTTCTCATTCTGTAAACATATGTCCTCTTCTCACTCTGAGTGTCACGTTTTTCAAATTTCTGTGCTTTCCGATGGTGAGTTCTCTGTTTCAAATGGCCCCCAAGCGTAGTGCTGAAATGCTGTCTAATGTCCCTAAGCCCAAGAAGGCTGTGATGTGTCTTAACAGAGAAAATACATGTGTTAGATAAGCTTCGTTCGGAATGAGTTACAGTGCTGTTGGCCATGAGTTCAATGTTAATGAATCAACAATACGGTACATTCACATGTGTACATGAGGCTGCTCCAGAAAGTGCTAAAGTAACATCTATAGTGCATGACGAAGCTATGGAAAAGATGGAAAAGCAGCTAAATTTGTGGATTCATGAGACCACAACCAATAAAAAAAGTGTAGTGGGCAGTATTGTTGTGAGGCTGAAAGCCGAAGAAATTTACAGCCATGTTACCCAAGGTCAGGAAAATGTTAAACCCTTCTCAGCTAGTGCAGGCTGGCTGGCACGTTTCAAAAGGTGGTACAGCATTAAATCAAATTTTAAACTTGCAGGCAAGGCAGGTTCTGCCATAAGGAGGCTGCGGAAGAATTTTTAAAATGCCTGCTAAGTGTTATATGTGAAAAGGGTTAAAGGGTTATGTTAAAGAGCAGGTTTTCAATGCTGATGAGACTGCTTGTTTTATAAGAATGTTGGCAAACGAACCTATGTAATGTAAATGGTCACTCAAGCCCCTGGCTTGAAAGCATTCAACCTTGCTATTGTGCACCAATGCCAAGGGCGACTTTAAGTGCAAACCTCTGATGGTGTACAGAGCCCAAAACCCATGAGCTCTTAAAGGGAAAAACCTGAACTGCATGCCAGTCTGTTGGAGGTAGAACAGAAAAGCATGGATGGTATCTGAAATATTCTGGGATTGGTTCCACCACTGCTTCATTCCAGAAGTTGAACGATATCTCCAGGGCAAAAACCTTGCTTTCTGGGTCTTATTAATTTTGGATAATGCCCCAGTTCATTGCACAATGAACTTGAAAATGCTCACCCCAACAAAGAAGTTCTTTTCATGCCCCCAATACTACATCTCTCATCCAGCCCCTCAGGGCATAATACAAACTTTCAAGGCACACTACACGAGGGAACTTTATTGTAAAGCTTATGAGGCTCTTGACACCAACAAGGAAGCCACCATGATAGACTACTGGAAATCACTCACTATACGCAGCATTATTGATTATGTTGGCACAGCCTGGGACAGCATCAAGCAGGCTACTATCAATAACTGCTGGGAAAATATTTGGCCAGACTATATGAAAACTTTTCAAGGCTTTGCAGGTGTTTCAGAAAATATAAAAAAAAAGTAAAAAAACAATGCATATTGCATGGCACATAAGTGGAGAAGGTTTCAACAACATGAAGGAAGAAGATGTGGAGGAAATTTTGTCAGAGAAGGCAGTAGAACCCACAAACAAAAACCTGGATGAGATGGCAAAATATGGCAGCATAGTCAGGGATGAAAGTCATGACAGTGATGAAAGTCACCCTAAGACTCCAAGAATTGTCCCTCTCACAGCAACCAAAGTATCAGAATAGAATTCTGCCTTGGAAAAAATTTTCAATGACATGTAAGAATGTGACCCTATACTTGAACGTAGCCTCACAGTTAAGCACCTCACTTCCACTGCATTTATCCCTTATTCTGAGATGCTTAAAGATTTGAGGCGAAAAGCCAGGCAGACAAGGCTGAACCAATTTCTCTAGCCAGTTTGACAGACAGTTGCCAACACCATCAACAAGTTGCAAAAGACAAACTCCTAAGGTAGCTCTGCCAGATCACAATGTGCTGCCCTTACTGACATCTTCCTCTTGTGCAGAGTGAGTTCCACCAGCCTCTTTTGATTTTCATGGGGCAAGCTAAGGTTGATAGGGTAAACCACAGCGCACTCACTGACCATCACACATCCTGCAGCTCCATTACAGTAAGACTTTAGTTAATGTGTATAAAACTTTAAATGCTTAATCTTCACTTAATGATTTTTTCAGGACTTTATGTATTTGTTATTACTGTGCTATACAGTATAAAGCATCTTCACAGTATTCCGTGTTATGTGAGTACTGTATATGTGTATTGTGTGCATATGTGTACTTATGACTGAGAATTAAACTAGTACAGTCATAGGAGTACATAATGCTGTAACTGAAACACAGTGTTTATTATAAAGAAATACTGCATATGACTAATTGTACGAAATTTATATTAAATAAGCTATCTTCAAACAAAAATACACATAAAACAAGGTTACATATTGATTGGTTGGCAAAATGTTCTGGCCAGAGTCTTCGTGGATCCTAACGCTATATTTCTCCTCAGAGCAGTGTTGCATTTGTCAGTAATTCAATGATCAAGGTAACTTTCTAGAACATAACTACCACAAATAATGATAATTGACTCTACATTTAAGAGTATTAAGCCATAAGAATCTAATTGCTATGATTTTTTTCTAAACTGAGTTAACACAACTATTATGAGTACACAAATGATGAAAACAATATGTTACAGTTTTTATAAATTATTACATATAAAAAGCAAAGTTTTATCTGGAAGTGTATTCCTTTTTCTTTTCTTTTTTTTTTTTTCAGAGATAGTGGTCTCACTGTGCTGCCCAGGCTGGTCTTGAACTCCTGGGCTCAAGCAATCCGCCCACCTCAGACCCCCAAAGTGCTCGGATTACAGGCGTGAGCCATCACACCTGGCCAGAAATGGTTTTTTTAATGAAATGTATAGGGCTTTTTTTTTAGTTTGTTCATTTACCCATGAATGACTATCACTTTTTGCTAGAGTGAGGTATGGTCTAGCATCACTTGTTTTCCTATCTTGGAGGATTTTTATGCAAACACTGAATAACTTTGTTCACAAAAATAAATACTTGAAAATGGAAGGAGTTTTGTCATGATATAACTTAACTCTTTGAAGCCTTCTGAGTTACATGGACAAAGTCCAGATATGGTCTCTCGTAAGTTAAAAATATTTTAAATCATTTATTAACAACTTGATTAGGTCTCCTTTGATTTCTGTGAAAGCTAAGAAGTGGAAACCCCTGAGTAGCAAAATTTCAGGCGTTAAAGTCATTGACTTCATACCATCAATATTTCTCATTGTCTCTTTGTTACATGGCCTGGAAGTTTTCCATCTTGCAGCAGTGCACCTCAGGAAGATGACAGGTGCAAAGTCTGCCTTTCTGTATGAAGTGGGAGAATGGCCATCGTGAGAGAGGAGATGGGACGGCCAAGCCAGCTTCATGTCTTCCATGGCTTCAGGCACCTTCTAAGGCTAGTCAGTTTTAGGTGACTGTGTATGTAAGTTGAGGGTCTGGAAGTGGATTCCCTTAAAACCATCCTGTGCCTGCATATCCCTTGAAAAATATTTCTGTACATGTACATGGGTACCTGTAGCAAGCTAGGTCAAAGAACACTGTACCTAAAACATATTTGTTTGGAAAACTGTAATGTCAAAGAACCAAAACTTTATAGTAAGTAGTGCCTGGCTGTGTAACAAATATGTTGTGTCACACTGGACAAGTCACTTGACCCCTTGGGTCTATGCCCTTGTCCCTGATCTAAGGCTAACACATCTTTTTGTACAGAGCGGCTGGGAGGATGAAATGGGTAATAAATTGATCCAGCAATATTGGGCTTAGACTCCACGGCAGATGATGGCATAAGCACAGCGAATGCAAAGAGTGAGACGCACAGAAGCTTGCACACAGCATGGCAAGTGTGGCCACAGAGATGCAGACTCAGCACTACAGAAGCATGGCAGATGGAAACCTAAATTCTGCAGAGATAGGGCAGGGCTAGAGGCTTAACCAGCATCAAAGGTGACCTCTGAGTTGGGCCTGGAAGGGTGAAGAGGCAAATGGAACTGCATCTCAAAGGTGTGCCATTTTGGCAGTCCAGGGTGTTCTCAAGGATGGCGAGTGAAAAAGGGTAGCTGAGATCATGGGTGAAGCTGCAGTGGAAAAACATGTTTGGAATATTATGATACAAACAAGATGGCTGAAAGTCCCTTTAATATTTCACTGAAGAAGCTATACAAACGAATGGTCAGTGAGCACGTGAAAAACGGTTCAACCTCTTTGGTCATTAGGGAAACGCAAATGAAAACCACAGATAACATAGCACCCCACCAGAATGGATCAAGTGGAAAGGGCTGACAATATATCAAGTGTTGGCAAGGATGTAAAGTAACTGGAATTCCCAGACACGACTAATGGGAGTGTAAATGGTATGCTTAGAAAACTGGCAGTTTCTTGCAAAGTTAAATATACATCTACCCTAAGACCGGCAATTCCTTTCCTAGGTATTTACCCAAGAGAGATGAAAGCATAGGTCCACTGAAAGCCATGTACAACAATGTTCATAGCTTTATTTATAATCAGCAAAGCCGTCACAATTCAAAGGGGTGGGGACGTCTCCTTTTTCATGTAGTCTCCAGAAATATTCAGAAAACTCAGGCCTCAAATGACCAACAACTCTGCCCAGTTCACTTTTCAGAAATCCTGTGCCAAATTCTCCATGGTAATAAACTCCAGGCTTTTCCATCAAGAACTCTAACCAGGCAGAGGCATAGACAGTCCCAGAATGATTACAATTTTCCTTCAAAGTATGGCTTTTGAACTTAATATTTGATAAGCAGTGTGTGTGATATGAAAATTTGCTACAAATTAATCACAAAGCAACATTAAGGTCAGACTTCAGAAGCGTCCACAGCTATCCAGTTTTCATGTCAAGTCCTTACCAACTACTCCAGGGCAGGAACAATCATCTCCACCCTCAACCAAAGCAGAGAGCCGACTAAGACAGCTGCCACCTCTCAGAAATTAAAGACTCTCAAACTTTGAAAGAGTTTGAGTAAAAAACCACTACAGAAGGAAGAACAGGCAGTATCAGCAAGGCAAATAATTAACAGGTTCAATGTTATCTCAACAATTAAGATCAACAGTAGAAAACAGTCACATCTGAGAAGTATTTATCTCCCCAGGGAGATTCTGATTCTGCGTAGATCTGAAGTACAGCCCAGGAGCCTAGCGTCAGTGTGCACGTGTGTGTGTATGTTTAAAGTCTTCATCTGATTCTGATTTTCAGCCAGGTTTGGGAACCACTGGTATGGTATAACTCAGTGTTTCTTAAACACCTACATGCATCAGAATCACCTGGAGTAACACAGATTCAGTAGGTGGGGTGGAACCCAGAATTTAGATTTCTAACAAGTTCCCTGTAGACATTGATGGTACCAGGACCATACTTAGAGAACCTAGTGGTATATATAGACTGAATCTACAAGTATTCTGGTTTTTTCCTACTTGGAGAATAATGCAGACTCCCAACCACAGAACGAAGGTCACCCCAGGTCTTTGCCATCAAATCTCACACCCCAGCTATGAAAGATCACTTCCTCTGAATGCGTGTGGTTCTGTCCACAACTAGACCTACAACACAGCTGGACCTACTTGTGCACATCTCATCTCCCTCATTAGACATAAGCTCCCTAACTGCAGGGCCCACCGATGTCTCATGTTAAATAGTCAGCAACCGTGCACTAAATGACCTAACTCACTTAGGTCACCAAATCCACTCATCACGGAGTAAGTGAAACAAAGAACCTTAGCTGAAAGGGTCACAGAAAACTTTTGAGGTAGTTCTGGTATTTTACAGATGAGAAAACAGGGACTCAGAGAGCTGAAATGTCGTGTCCAAAACTACACAGCCTGTGGACTTCACCAACCTGCACCGACCTCTGAGGACTGCATCAACCAGGCCTCCCTGCTCTCTGGCTTCTGATGGGGTTGAGCCAATAGGGAGCCCGGGCAGGAAGCAAGGGCCTAGAGCAGTAGATGCTGGAGCTGGCTCACAGGGGGCCGTATGGGTCTCGCCCCGTCACACTGGTGCCTTGAAAGCCCTGGTGTAAGTACCTATGGCACAGAAATCAGCAAATGGTACACACCAGGGCCCCCGTCGCAGACAGCCAGGTGTTTAACATTTACCAACACACCACTGGCGGAAGACCATGGCTCCTGTCAGGCAGCCTCTCCTGTAACTACAGCTCTCACTGGCTGGAGAAACCCTGCTTCCCTTGACCTTTCCCTTCGGGGTCAGGGAGAGTTAATGACTTTTCAGTCATTAACCCATCTCTTCTAGGTTGTCCTTCTTCCTGCCCTCACTTCATAAATCGTCTCCACCACCTCTGTTCGGTGTGCCATCTGTCTGTTTTCTGCCTGGCCCCTAACCTGGAGAGCATCCTGGTGGCATCTAAAATTAGAACACAATGGAATGGCAAACGATTGGAAACAATCCAGAGGACAGATTAAATGAATTCTAATGCTTCCACAAACAGACTGTCACCACTACCATACAGCCTTTAAAAAAGGGGCAGCTTTATATCCTGACATGTTACAATCTCCAAGTTATGTTTGGTGCGGTAGGGAACATGGGGAACACTGTGGATAATATCTACCTTTTGTGTTTTTTTTTAAAAAAAGCAAGAAGACAATGTATGTAGGTGTTTAGAAATGCGTGGAGCTGTCTCTGCAAGCATATGCCAGACACTTCACAAGAGTTCCCTACAGGGAAACAGAATTGGGCATGGAGGACAAGGGAACAAGGGAAATTTGCTTTTCTCTCTCTACATATTGTACCCTTTGAATGTTGTCCCATGTGCAAGTATTATTAAATACATTAGAGAAAGAGACGATGACCACTCCCAATCTATTATTCTTCCCCTCAGGCCAACATGACTCCCCCGTCACAGAACAGTCCTCAACACAGCTGGGCTGCCAGCGTGCTGGGGTCTTTGTAGGGCAGATCTCCACCATGTCATGCAGAGATGCAGTGCTAGGTTTGAAATCCTAAGTTCACCTTCTAAAAGTCTGCTTAGCATTCAATGGTTCATGTAATTTTTAATTACATGGTAGTCACTGCTTTATTCTAATTAAATTGCAGCTGTCTTCTGATCAGGAATTATGCTCTTCCACGGCACTCTGGCTCATTCCACAGTCAATAATGTTAAATGGAGTGAAAATGTAGGTCAGTGGAGCTAACTTGGAAGTCTCCAGGACAACTCTTCTTCCAAATCCATTGGAAAACATGAAGCAACAGGCAGAAATGCCAAGGATGTGACTGTTAAATACCAGATAAGTAAGCTGCTCCCCCAAAAAGTCTTTAGCATACTAAGCAAGTCGTTTACTGGAAGAAATTTAAACCTTTTATAAAGCATGTTTCTCTTTTGCATTCCTTCTTCAAGAAATCCCAAAGCCCAACTCTAAATGAAATGCTGCAGCCATCTGGGAACAAACAAATTGTTTTCCATGAGTATGGAACTGGCCAGATTATAAAGGGTAGTAATAGATACAAGTGTACAAAACCTCCAGTTCCCAACTAAATTCAGATATGCCAGAGACATGAAATGTCAAAGAGAGACCAACAAGACTACAGTGCTTCAACTGACTCACGCATCCCCTGAGGCTTCGTTCTCACAAACTCTAAAAGCACAGTTTAAAATCCCTCAGAGTTGGTGGCAACCGTCCCAAATTCATACCACTGCCAAAAATGGATAACAAAATATTTAAAGATAAAACTTCATCAGATAACCCAGAATACATTTCACCATTGAGTCATATTTTGTTCTCCCAGTACTGTTAGATGAAAACATAGCAGTTGTATCTTAATTGTTGAGTGAGAGTGAGCTGGGAAACAGCACGTGCCCCGCCACCCCTCAAGGTCAGGCTGCGGCGATGCAGATCCCCAGGAAGCAAGTGCAGATGGGATGGGCATGGTTGACGTCTCGCCACTTCCATCGGCAGCTGCCATTCCATGTGCCCTTGAAGGATCTGGGTACAAGAGAACTGAGAGCAGTACAGATTCATAAGACAATTTAAGTTGAGTCTTGTGGTCGAAGATTGTTCTTTCACCTGTTCACGTGGAATAATTGTCTTTTTTCTTTCACCTTCATGCTTGTGACCTAATGGAAACAGACTGTAAATGATGGCATGGCATTCTGTGTATCAGACCTGCCCATCACTTTCTTGTTAAGCTCCTTTGCTCTATTGTTTCCGACCCTTTAGCCTGTTCCCTCTCCCATTGAGTGCACTTCAGCATGGTTGGTGATTATTTTCTTATTGCCCATTGTTAAAGACACCTATTGAGAAGCTTGTGGTCTCTGACGGAAATGTGCTAGTGAATCCAAGGTGGGTACTGGCTGTGTAGTCATTGTCTGGGTGAGTTTCAAAACGAGGCAGGGTCATGTCCACCCTCAGCACAAGCAGTCTGTTCTCTGCCAGGATGCTGCCTCCTGTATCTACTCTCTGCCTCACCAATAACCCAACATCCTATCCTTGACCAAGGTACCTCAGTGAGAATGGCAGCTCCTGTCCCTGCAGTCCCAAGTGCTACTCCGCTGTTCATATTTGTGTTCTCAGACGTCTACGGTTTTTTTATGGTGGCGCTGCATTTGTTTGCCTCCACTATTCAGATTTGCTTCTGAAGTGTCCTCCTGCCGTCCAGCTCCACACACAGTGAAGCCAGGGGGCAAGAGTGGGAGCTCCGCAGTCGTGCACTGTTTTGTTCCTGGCCCTTCCCACTCAAGAGTCTTTGGTTCGAAGCTGTGTTTAATGTAAGTTCAAGTCTCAGAGCCACCTAAGAGAAGACTGAACCTGACTACCTAGGAAGAAATCTGTTTTCATCCCCATGTTAACTTGTGGGGGATTTGAAGGCATGCAAAGAGGCAGGCTCATTTTGGAGAGGAGATGGTGAAGCAGGAGGGAACCATTCACCCAGAGGAAGAAAGTGAAATAAAGGGGCTGGAAACAGCTGAGGACATCCACAGTTAAGCATATCTCTCTATAAATAGCAGTTGAGCCTGCCCTAGAGAGAGAGGTGAGAGGATAGGAAGAGAGGGCAGGAAGCGTTGGCCAAGGACACTTGTGGGCTATAAAAGCCTCTTGCATGAAAGACAGGCCAGTTGGGACTTTCATATTATCTGTGAGTAATAGAAAGGTTGACAAAAAGATCATTATTACCCAAAACTCAAGTATCAGCAGTGTGGGCTGAAATAAATAGGGCCATAGCTGTGAATAAGATGTGTGGCAATCTGTACTTGGGAAATGCATTTTTTAAAAACCACTTAGAAACACTGATCTTCATTACTTAAAGATAAGGCTGCTAATGTATACACAAGAATTCCATTTGGTTCATATTACTATCATTATTTATAATTTGCCTGTAATGTCACTCCTCCACTCAAAACCGTTAAAAGCTCCCCATTTCACTCAGGAAAAGCCAAAGTCCTTGAGAGAACAAGAAGACAAGCCACCGACAGGGAGGAGATATTTGCAAAACAATCTAATCAATAACTTGTATTCTGAATATACAAAGAACTCTTAAAACTCATTAAGAAAACAACTCAGTTTTAAAAATGGGCAAAAGATCTGAAAAAAACACCAACAAAGATACACAGATGGTAAATAAGCACATGAAAAGATGTCCAATATCATATATATTAAAGGAAATGTAAATTAAAACAAGGAGATGCCACTGCATACCTATTAGAATGGCCAAAATCCACAAAACTGTCAACACCAAATGCTGGCAAGAATGTGGAGCAATGGAACTCGCATTCATTGCTGGTGGGAATGCAAAATGGTGCAGCCACTAGAAGGCAATTGGGCAGTCTCCTACAAAGCTAAACGTAGGCTTACCATATGATCCAGCAATTGTGCCCCTTGGCATTATATTTACCCACGTGGGGCTGAAAACGTATGTCCACACAAAAACCTGCACACATTTGTTTATAGCAACTTTCTTCACAATTGCCAACACTTGGAAGCAACCAAGATGTACTTCAATAGGTGAATGGAGAAAAAACAGTGGTACATCATACAATGGGATTATTCAGTGATAGAAAGAAATGGGCTATCAATCCATAAAAAAAAAATATGGAGGAACCTTAAATGCATATTGCTAAGTGAAAGAAGCCAATCAGAAAGGCTACAGAATGTGTAGTTCTAACTGTGTGACACTCCGGAAAAGACAAAACTTTTGGAGCTTCCAGGCAGCTGAATACATAGAGGTTCCTGGAGGGGGCACACCCAGGGAGGGCATGGAAGCTGTGCGACCCTTCCCCCACAGCTCGCACTACATGTCTCTTCATCTGTAGCCTTTACAATATTCTTATAATAAACCAGTAAATGTAATTTTAAAAAAAACCCATGGGGACATTAAAAAGATCAACAGTTGCCAGGGGTTGAGGTGAGGGAGGGATGACTAGGCAGAGTAAAGGGGACTTCAGGGCAGTGAAACTACTCTGCATGATATTATACAGTGGCTACATGTCATTATACACTTGTCAAAACCCACAGAACATACAACACACAGTGAACCCTAATGGAAACTGTGAACCTTAGTTAATAATGAAGTATAAGTATCAGCTCATCAATTGTAACAGGTGCATCATACTAATGTAGGGTGTTAATGGGGGAAAGTGGGTAGGCAAAAGAAGGGACTGTATGGGAACTCAGTACTTTTTGCTCAGTTCTTCTGGAAACCTAAAACTACTCTAAAAAATAAGGTCTAGGCTGGGTGTGGTAGCTCATGCCTAGACCTTATATGTAATCCCAATATTTTGGGAAGCCAAAGCAGGAAAATCACTTGAAGCCAGGAGTTCAAGATCAGCCAGGGCAACATAGCAAGACCCTGTATCTACAAAAACATTAAAAATTAGCTGGGCATGGTGACGTATGCTGTAGTCCCAGCGGCTCAGGAGGTTCACTGGAGCCCAGGAGTTCAAGGCTAGAGTGAGCTGTGATCTGCCACTGCACTCCCTCCTGGGCAACAGAACAAGACCCTGCCTCTAAAAAAGCAAACAAACAAACAAAAAAAGGTTAATAATAAAAGGCCAAGTCCTTCGAATGGCCAAGCAGGTACTACACAATTGCTCCCTTGTTCCCTCCTTGACCTCATCAGCCAGCTACCACCCTCCCCACTCTCACTGGCCTCTGCTGTTCTGGAACTCGCCAGGCAGGCTTCTACCCCAGGACCTCACAATAGCTGTTCCCTCTGCCTGCAACACCATCCTCCCAGATCTTCACATCACTCCTTTCTTTGCTCCCATTCATCAAGTCTCTGTTCACGTCACTTCTCAGTAACACCTCCCCGATGACCCGATGTAAACCTGCACCACCGCCCTAAGTGCTGGCACTTCCCACCCGCCACCTGCTGTTTTCCTCCATAACACATATCACTGGTAAATGTACTGTCTCATTGATTTCTGTGTGGTGTTTACAGAATCTCTCCCTGCACTATACAATACACGCTCCAGCTGCGGCGTATTTGGTCTGTTTGGATGACGGTTGTATCTTAACAGATGGCATATACAGGCACTTGGTATATTATTTGTGAATTAATGAACGAAGGACCTGTGCCTGTGACACTCTAATAAATCACTTGATTATGGCTATCAAAAGTGAAGTTCAGTGATGCTGACACGGCAAAAAGTAATATACCAAAAAGTAATATAATTGGTCTAATGTGAGAATTGGATGTTTAAGACAGGAACTATCCCGAAAAAGACTTGGAAATATGATCACTGTAGACAAAATGATAGAGATAAATGAAAGATTGTCTTAGTTTTACCTTAAAAGTTTCACCCCTCCCTGTTGAGACTGATGGCTGCATCCTGTTGCCACTGGCTCTGCCTGCGGCCAGCTGCCCATGGGCTTCCCAGTGCTCTCCCAGGACTGCCCACCTGCAGGCCCATGGCTCAGTTTCCTCTGTGCATGGGCATCAGTTCAGCCAGTGCTGTCCAGAGCAAGCTCTGGTTACAGCTCCTGTCTCCCTTTCACTAAGGAAAATCGCAGGCCCCAAATTGGGTTTCCCCCTAAGCAGCTGGCCTGCTCCTGCAGCCCACATCAGGCCCGTCTGCCGCCAGTACGCCACGCAGGCACCCGCCAGTGCTCCATGCAGGCACCCGCCAGTGCTCCATGCAGGCACCCGCAAGTGCTCCATGCAGGCACCTGCCAGTGCTCCATGCAGGCACCCGCAAGAGCCACAGGTTTCACAGGGTGGCTCTTCTTCTAACAAGGGGGACAAAACACGCTCTGAAGGCCTCCTGTGATTCTGACAGTTCAGAGATGAGAGAGACAGAGACATAGACACAGAGAGGGAGAGACGGAGAGATAGAGGATGTCACAGATACAGAGAGACAAAGAGGGGAGAAACAGAGTCACAGAGAGACACAGAGGGAGAGACAAGGAGCCAGCGAGGGAAGGGAAGAATCCTGTTGTCATTCCCACGCTGTCTGCCGTCCTGCAGACGTCCTGCCACCCCGGGCAGCCCTTGCTTTCTGAGGTCTGTTTTCTCTCTGTTGTCCACACTGAGCCCCTTCCTTGATGAGTCCACGATCAAGTTCACTAATCAATCTTCTGCCATCTCTACTGTACCTTTGAGCCCATCCAGTGAGTTTTATTTCCATTATTCTATTCAGTTCTATACTTTTAATTTCCTTTTCATAAGTTTTATTTCTTTGCCGAGATGTTCCATTGTTTCATTTGTTTCCAGAGAACCTGTCATTGCTTTTTGAGCCCTTTTCATGATGGCTGCTTGGAAATCCTTGTCAGGTGATTCCAGCACCATTCATGAAAGCAGCCACAGTCACCAAAGGCTTCAGCAAAACCACCAGGGAATGAACCGTCTAGAAAAGGAGCTTCTGTGTCAGCTGGAGCCAGTTCTCCAGACCCAGCTCTTTCTCTACATGATGCAGTGTTTTCTCCTATGGCCAGACTTGGGGGTGGGGTGTTGTCAAAATTGTCATCATTTTCTCCATATTCAGTTCTTACAGATGGGCCCTCAATTGGCCACTGAATTGCAAAGCATACGCTGGACTGAAATTGAGCAATGTGTCTTTGGTTTTGCCGAAAGGACAGTGCAAACGGTGCAGGCTGCTTCAGACCTTCAGAGTACAAGGGCATCCCCAATTTAAGGACAGGAAAACCCACCAACCCTTCGAGTTAGAAAGAGGCTATGGCTCAGCTGAACTCCACAACATGAACTGCTTCCTTGATGAGCAGCCGTTCGCCCAGCTGTGTTTTTTGGTTTTTGTTTTTGAGATGGAGTCTCGCTGTGTCATCCAGGCTGGAGGGAAGTGGTGTGATCTCAGCTCACTGCAACCTCCACCTCCTGGGTTCAAGTGATCCTCCCACCTCAGCCTCCCAAGTAGCTGGGATTACAGGCATGAGCCACCACACCCGGCTAATTTTTTTTGTTTGTTTTTGTTTTTTGAGACAGAGTTTTGCTCTTGTTGCCCAGGCTGGAGTGCAACAGTGAGATCTCAGCTCACTGCAACCTCTGCCTCCCGGGTTCAAGCGATTCTCCTGCCTCAGCCTCCCGAGTAGCTGGGATTACAGGCACATGCCACCACGCCAGGCTAATTTTGTATTTTTAGTAGAGATGGGGTTTCTCCATGTTGGTCAGGCTGGTCTCGAACTCCCGACCTCAAGTGATCCGCCTGCCTCAGCCTCTCAAAGTGCTGGGATTACAGGCATGAGCCACCGTGCCTGGCCCCAGCTGTGTTTTTGAACTGGCAACCCAGACTCTTCCCTGAGGCTGCCCTTAGTTCCCACAACCAGGCAACATGGTTGGTTTACTCTTCCTTAAAAGCCTCGGCATTAAAAAGCATCTTTACCTAAAACAGTGTGACTTCGTCTTCTGGTCATTTTTTGTGACTCAATATCTTTTTTAGCTATAGTTCTTCCCAACACTAATTTGATTATTTCACTGATGTCTCCATACATGCCTCAATTTAGTAACATATTTCATCAAATCTTGTACAAACCTCCTGAGCTTGGCCTCTTAATAGAGATTGTTTCTCTTCTGTTGCATGAAAAAAAAAAACATACATTCTTTTTTATTTTAAAAAATTATGCACAGAAACAAATGGGATTCCAATTTTTCAGATAAATTCTGAGTCCCCTTCCAACCCAAGCAGGATGTCTTTTCTGTCTCTCTGCCTCCATGCCTAAATACTCCAAAAGCCCATGAGGAAGCAGCACTCGGGGTCTGCTCTGTCTGGAACTAAGAATGTACTAGTTAGGAAACTTGTTAAGCATGAGGATGGGGAGGGCACACCAAGGTGAGCGAGCAGCCTGTGCCACCCATGGAAAAAATGCCCAGGTGAGCACACCGTGGCCTCTTGTCTGCTTCAAGGGTCATGCACACCATCTGGCTGGTCCAGGTCATGGTGCTGCTGGGCTAATGAGCTCAGTGGGCTAGCTCAGTGATTCTCAATCATGGCCCCAAGACCAGCAGCACCAGCACTGCCTGAGAACTTGTTAGAAAAGCAGATTCTCCTCATAAAATTAGTTAGGGAGGATTCCCTCTTTTTCTATTGATTGGGATAGTTTCAGAAGGAATGGTACCAGCTCCTCCTTGTACCTCTGGTAGAATTCGGCAGTGAATCCGTCTGGTCCTGGACTTTTTTTGGTTGGTAAGCTATTAATTATTGCCTCAATTTCAGAGCCTGTTATTGGTCTATTAAGAGATTCAATTTCTTCCTGGTTTAGTCTTTGGAGGGTGTATGTGTCGAGGAATTTATCCATTTCTTCTAGATTTTCTAGTTTATTTGCATAGAGGTGTTTACAGTATTCTCTGATGGTAGTCTGTATTTCTGTGGGATCAGTGGTGATATCCCTTTATCATTTTTTATTGCATCTATTTGATTCTTCTCTCTTTTCTTCTTTATTAGTCTTGCTAGCGGTCTATCAATTTTGTTGATCTTTTCAAAAAACCAGCTCCTGGATTCATTGATTTTTTGAAGGGTTTTTTGTGTCTCTATCTCCTTCAGTTCTGCTCTGATCTTAGTTATTTCTTGCCTTCTGCTAGCTTTTGAATGTGTTCGCTCTTGCTTCTCTAGTTCTTTTAATTGTGATGTTAGGGTGTCAATTTTAGATCTTTCCTGCTTTCTCTTGTGGGCATTTAGTGCTATAAATTTCCCTCTACACACTGCTTTAAATGTGTCCCAGAGATTCTGGTATGTTGTGTCTTTGTTCTCGTTGGTTTCAAAGAACATCTTCATTTTTGCCTTCATTCTGCTATGTACCCAGTAGTCATTCAGGAGCAGGTTGTTCAGTTTCCATGTAGTTGAGCGGTTTTGAGTGAGTTTCTTAATCCTGAGTTCTAATTTGATTGAACTGTGGTCTGAGAGACAGTTCGTTATAATTTCTGTTCTTTTACATTTGCTGAGGAGTGCTTTACTTCCAACTATGTGGTCAATTTTCGAATAGGTGCGGTGTTGTGCTGAGAAGAATGTATATTCTGTTGATTTGGGGTGGAGAGTTCTGTAGAATTTTAGACCAATATCCCTGATGAACATCGATGCAAAAATCCTCAATAAAATACTGGCAAACCGAATCCAGCAGCACATCAAAAAGCTTATCAAGTGGGCTTCATCCCTGGGATGCAAGGCTTGTTCAACATACGCAAATCAATAAATGTAATCCAGCATATAAACAGAACCAAAGACAAAAACCACATGATTATTTCAATAGATGCAGAAAAGGCCTTCGACAAAATTCAACAGCCCTTCGTGCTAAAAACTCTCAATAAATTAGGTATTGATGGGACGCATCTCAAAATAATAAGAGCTATTTATGACAAACTCACAGCCAATATCATACTGAATGGGCAAAAACTGGAAGCATTCCCTTTGAAAAGTGGCACAAGACAGAGATGCCCTCTCTCACCACTCCTATTCAACATAGTGTTGGAAGTTCTGGCCAGAGCAATCAGGCAGGAGAAAGAAATAAAGGGTATTCAAATAGGAAAAGAGGAAGTCAAATTGTCCCTCTTTGCAGATGACATGATTGTATATCTACAAAACCCCATCGTCTCAGCCCAAAATCTCCTTAAGCTGATAAGCAACTTCAGCAAAGTCTCAGGATACAAAATCAGTGTACAAAAATCACAAGCATTCCTCCACACCAATAACAGACAAACAGAGAGCCAAATCATGAGTGAACTCCCATTCACAATTGCTTCAAAGAGAATAAAATACTTTCCAACTTACAAGGGATGTGAAAGACCTCTTCAAGGAGAACTACAAACCACTGCTCAATGAAATAAAAGAGGAGACAAATGGAAGAACATTCCATGCTCATGGATAGGAAGAATCAGTATCGTGAAAATGGCCATACTGCCCAAGGTAATTTATAGATTCAATGCCATCCCCATCAAGCTACCAATGACTTTCTTCACAGAATTGGAAAAAACTACTTTAAAGTTCATATGGAACCAAAAAAGAGCCCGCAATGCCAAGTCAATCCTAAGCCAAAAAAAACAAAGCTGGAGGCATCACACTACCTGACTTCAAACTACACTACAAGCCTACAGTAACCAAAACAGCATGGTACTGGTACCAAAACAGAGATACAGACCAATGGAATAGAACAGAGCCCTCAGAAATAATACCACACATCTACAACTATCTGATCTTTGACAAACCTGACAAAAACAAGAAATGGGGAAAGGATTCCCTATATAACAAATGGTGCTGGGAAAACTGGCTAGCCATATGTGGAAAGCTGAAACTGGATCCCTTCCTTACACCTTATACAAAAATTAATTCAAGATGCATTAAAGACTTAAATGTTAGACCTAAAACCATAAAAACCCTAGAAGAAAACCTAGGCAATACCATTCAGGACATAGGCATGGGCAAGGACTTCATGTCTAAAACACCAAAAGCAATGGCAACAAAAGCCAAAATTGACAAATGGGATCTAATTAAACTAAAGAGCTTCTGCACAGCAAAAGAAACTACCATCAGAGTGAACAGGCAACCTACAGAATGGGAGAAAATTTTTGCAATCTACTCATCTGACAAAGGGCTAATATCCAGAATCTACAAAGAACTTAAACAAATTTACAAGAAAAAACAAACAACCCCATCAAAAAGTGGGCAAAGGATATGAACAGACACTTCTCAAAAGAAGACATTTATGCAGCCAAAAAACACATGAAAAAATGCTCATCATCACTGCCCATCAGAGAAATGCAAATCAAAACCACAATGAAATATCATCTCACACCAGGTAGAATGGCCATCATTAAAAAGTCAGGAAACAACAGGTGCTGGAGAGGATTTGGAGAAATAGGAACACTTTTACACAGTTGGTGGGACTGTAAACTATTTCAACCATTGTGGAAGACAGTGTGGCAATTCCTCAGGGATCTAGAACTAGAAATACCATTAGACCCAGCCATCCCATTACTGGATATATACCGAAAGGAATATAAATCATGCTGCTATAAAGACACATGCACACGTATGTTCATTGCGGCACTACTCACAATAGCAAAGACTTGGAACCAACCCAAATGTCCAACAATGATAGACTGGATTAAGAAAATGTGGCACATATACATCACGGAATACTATGCAGCCATAAAAAATGATGAGTTCATGTCCTTTGTAGGGACATGGATGAAGCTGGAAACCATCATTCTCAGCAAACTATTACAAGGACAAAAAACCAAATACCGCATGTTCTCACTCATAGGTGGGAATTGAACAATGAGAACACTTGGGTACAGGAAGGGGAACATCACACACCAGGGCCTGTTGTGGGGTGGGGGGAGGGGGGAGGGATAGCATTAGGAGATATACCTAATGTAAATGATGAGTTAATGGGTGCAGCACACTAACATGGCACGTGTATACATATGTAACAAACCTGCATGTTGTGCACATGTACCCTAGAACTTAAAATATAATAAATATATATATATAAAGAAAAGCAGATTCTCTGCCCCATCCCAGTCCTACGAAATCAGGAACTCTGGGGGTAGTATCCAGTGATCGATTTCCACAGGTCCTTGGGCAGTCTCACATACACCCAAATTTACAAACCATATAACCACCTAGACAAAAGAAAAAAAAGATGGAAGAACCATCTTACTTGAAAACAACTTGGAAAAACATGTACTGCCAATTCTGATGTCAGTGACATCACTAACATTTCCATATCTGATGGACAAAAGTTCGTGTTGAGCAGGTCTGCCATTTCTGACTATAAAAGGAGGAAAACCAAACCAACCGATATTTTCCACCCATAAGCTGAAACATATGCATATATGTGCATGCATATACACGTGTGTGTATCAACATGTGTATAGATATGCACGTGTTCACGTATGTTTACGTGTGTGCATGTGTATGTCTGCATATGTGCATATCCATGTATATAGGCATATGTGTTTATAGATATGTGCATATAGAGGTGTGTATATACTGGATGTATATATGTATATATGTATGTATATATATGTGTGCATTAGATAATGTGTATATGCATGTGTGTATGTGTGCATGTGTATATATAAATATGTACACATATACATGTATATATACATGTGTGTACAGATGCATGTGTGTATATGCATAGATGTGTGTGTACTTATGTATGTACATGTATGTGTGTGTGTACATCATTCTCCCTTCCCTCAATATCCCTACCCTACTCCCAATAACACTCTCTACCCACCTTCCTCTAAAAAAAAAGGATTAAAAAGAAAAAAGTAAGTGGTGAGTTTACTTCTCCCACACATGGAGACAGAACTGAATTGTTCATGTTTTAATGCTTTGCATTAGAAAAATAATTCCCCAGGACATTACTTACATTTACAGCAGTTATTTAGGAACTATATTCCCAATAAGCACCACTGGATTTGCTTCATCTCCATCTATTTAGCATGATATGTAACACACTGTGAGCATTTTCTAAAGGGAAAGAAAAAGTAAATCCCAGGAGAGACACAAGTGTATTCATAAAATCCTCACACAAATAGTCCTCAATTTGCACCTGAACTTTCTAAAACTTATACATTGACTTCCCTAAAATGCCTTAATGATATCAAATCTAGACTTTCAAATGTCACCTGCAAAACAGAGACTCAGCAGAGAGCAGCTGGTTTTGGCAGTGTCCCCATCCTGACCTCAGAAGCCATTCACTATCAGATGAATCAAAGGGGAAATATTAAACACCTGACATCAATACATTTAGAAGCTGGAGATGAGAGTCTTAGACATTTTGAGAGTAACAAACAACTGTTCATGCTCAATGCAACACTTATTGGCCTTAAACCACCAGATGCATCCATCAGGAAGGAAAAGAATACACTTTAAAACGTGGGAAAGGAAATAAAAAATGTGAGACATTCTCCCCTAAAGCTGTTGAAAGGGATACAGTTTGCTAGAGCCTCCTTTATCAAGAAAAACACGCTGACCCTCACTGAAGATCACTTCCTCTTAACCAAACATTCAAGACGGTTAATGAGTGCCCTAATCTCCCGCTCAGTTCCCTGCCAATCGCTACAGGTGCATGCACCCCTTCATGGGTGGGTTTCCATGGGGCCCACCGTCCACCCCCTCACTGAGTCCACCCCTCTCTCATACTCCACAATTCTATTCTAACATTTCCACTCCCCTCGGCAACTGCCAGGCTCCCTCCCAGCCCCCTCTTCAGTCCTGGGCACGCCCGCATTGCTCCAGTATGTGGGCTCTGGGTGTGTGCTGGCCAGTTGTCCCAGAACAGCTAGGAATAGCACCCTCCTTCCCACCCAGCACAGGCCAAAGCCGGCAGACAGTCTTCTGAATTGCACTCATCTGACCTCTCAGAAACACAGCAGCACCCTCGTCCCCTGACCTCAGGTCACTGCCCGTCTCCTAATGGCCTCTGACCACCCTGCCTTAGTCTCTCTCTTCAGGCTCATCAGCACTGCCTGGTTGTTCATCTCCACCCTTCCCAAGGCTGGCCCTCGGCCTTCTCACGTTCGCACTTTAACTGCCCTGTAAGAAACCTTACAAGTCCTTCAGCTTCAGTTCATATCTCTGTACTACGAGTCCCACGTGTATGCTTCAGTCCAGGGGGCCTCTAAGCTCCAATAGCTTCATGCGGATGCCTCCAAGGACACACCCAACCCTGAATCCATTCCTGATCTCCTTGCCCCAAACCTAGGTAAGCCTCGCCCAGGGCTCCAGCACAGGCGACTGCCCCATCTATCCTGTTGTGCAACCAGAAACCCAGGAGTCACTCTAAGCACTGTCCCCCTGTCCGCTTGCCACCGCACCCTCCTGGACTCCCTCAGTGCCATCCCCATCTCCTTGTCAGCACTGCCTCCACTCTAGTCCAGGCTCCCACAGCTCTCCATGGGCAACCGTGGGAGTTTCATAACCATCTTCACATCCTCCGTCCTGGGCTCATTTCATCTGTTCTCCACGATATGGCTAGAGTATTGTTTTCAAAACACAGAACTGATCATATCATTCTCCCCTTAAAAATTTGAAAAGTATCAAAACCTTTAAAAACTAAGGGCCCACCAGCCCTGTGCTGCCTGGCTCTGCCTGTCTCTCCGTGTCCCCTCCGTTCCAGCACTACCCATCCAGGCCTTTCCTCGCCACTCCCAACAAAGCAGGCCTCGTCTTGCCCCAGGCCTCGAAGGGCCCCTCTGTCTAGGGGTGCATGCCCCTCCTCTTACGACAGCTACCCATCAGTCAAAGGGCAACTCAAATGCCACTTCTTGAGGACAGCTTTCCCCAAACCGCCACTGGGCCCCCATCTGCCAAGGGGCATAGTTTCGTCTGCTGCGTGTTTGGAAATCTGTCTCTTGCCTCAGAGCACATAGCTCATGTGTGATACAATCAGTTCGTGTAATTCTTTTCATGTTATTCTCCTCCATTAAATAGTATGCGAGTCTATTTCTGCGAAATCTCCAGTTCCTCGCACTATCCTTGGAACATAGTAAAGATTTGATGAGAAAATAAACAAATAAATCAATAAATGAGCTGTCAATAAATCCCTTCCCCTAATAAAACATAAGTACACAATTTACCATTGCACATTAAAATTCCATATGTTTTCTAAATTCACGATTAGGTTCAAAAGTAGGGGACAGCAAATAAAATGAGTTAGAGCTCCATTACACTCAACAAAAATGTAATTATGCTCAGGGTAAAGACTGTCATACGCCGTATTGAGGTATCACTGACATACAATAAACTGCTCATATGTAAACTGTGCACTTTGATAAGTTTTGACATAGTGCAACCTGATGGAAATGTCACAAGAGGCAAGGTAATGACTCTGCCCCTCACGCAGAGGTCTCCTTGAGGTACTCCACAATCACTTTCTCCTACCCCAGCTATTGTCCCCAAGTGAGCACTGATTTACTTTCTGTCACTAGAAATCTTCTATAAATGGGAATCATACATTAAGTACTTTCTTGTCTGGCTTCTTTTATTCAGCATAATTTTGAGAATCATCCATGTCATGGAATATTTCTTTTTATTGCTGAGCCATGTTCCATTACAGGAATATACCACAATCTGTTTATCTATTCACCAACTGTACAACATCTGCATTATTTCCAGTCTGTGGCTATTAAAAATACAGCTGCTATGAACACTTGTGTGCAAGGCGTGGTATGGCCATATCATTTCCATTTTCTTAGGCAGACATCTCGAAGTAGAATAGCTGAAACATTTGGTAGATGTATGTTTACTCTTTTAAGAAACTGATGAACTGTTTTCTGAAGCAGTTATACAATTTTACCTTCCCACTGTCAGTGCATGAGAGTGCTGGTTCCCTCACATACACGCCAACACTTGGGAGGATCACTCTGTTAGATTTCAGCCATGATGATAGGTGTGTAGTGGTATCTATCTCCTTGCAGGTTTCATTTCCACTTCCCTAATGACTGATAATGTTGAGCTTCTTTTTGAGTGCTTATTTGCCATCTGTACATATTTTGTGGTGAAATGTCTATTCAAATCATTTGCCCATTTTTAAAATTACTAAGTTTTGAGAGTTCTTTATATATTCTAGCTACAAATCCTTAAACAGACATGTGATTTGCAAATATTTTCTTCCAATATATAGACTGTCTTTTCATTCTCTTAACAGTGTCTTTCAAATAATAGAAGTTCTTTTTGTTTTGAGTCCAATTTGTCCACTCTTTCTTGTATGGAATTCTTTCTTCTATGGATCATGTTTGTGGTGTCATATATAAAAATTATTTGCCTAGTGCCAAGTCACAAATGTTTTCTCTTACATTTTCTTCTAGGATTTTTTTAGTTTTAGGCTTTACATTTAGATCTATGATTCATTTTTAGTTAATTTTTGTATACTAAGAGGTATAGATCAAAGTTCATCTTTAAAAATATGGGTATCTACTTGTTCCAGTATCATTTATTGAAAAGAGTGTCCTTTGGACAGCCAAGTGTCTTGGTGCCTTTGTTGAAAATCAGTTGTCTATGTCTTTAAGGATCTAATTCTACCTCTATTCTGTTCTGTTGATCTATTTCTCTATCTTTATTGCAACGTCATGCTGACTCCATTACCGTTCCAAAACCCTGGAAACCAAGTCCTCCAACTTTCTTCTTCCATTTCAAAGTTGTTTCTAGGCCCTTTGCCTTTCCATAGACACTTTAGAATCATTTATCAATTTCTATCGAAAAAATTCTGGGATTTTTGTTGTGATTCTGTTGAATCTATAGATCAACATGAATAGAACAGCTTAATAGCAAGACTTCTGACCCAGAATGTTATGTATAGCCCCCTTTACCTAGATCTTTAATTTCACTCAGCAATATATGTTGCTGAGCGTGTACATGTTTTTCTTATCTTTTGTCAGATTTATCCCTAAGCATTTGTCTTTTCTTTCATTTCTTTTTTTTTTATTATTGTACTTTAAGTTTTAGGGTACATATGCACAACGTGCAGGTTTGTTACATATGTATCCATGTGCCATATTGGTGTGCTGCACCCATTAACTCATCTTTCTTTCATTTCTTTGCTATTGTAAATGGTATTTTAAATTTCAATTTCTGATCATTTGTTGCTAATATATAGAAATACAACTGATTATGTATATTAACCCTTCAACCTTGCTAAATTGACTTACTAGTTTTTTGTTTGTTTGTTTGTTTGAGACAGAGTCTCGCTCTGTCACCCGGGCTGGAGTGCAGTGGCACAATCTTGGCTCACTGCAACCTCCAACTCCCAGGTTCAGGCGATTCTCCTACCTCAGCCTCCTGAATAGCTGGGATTACAGGTGTGAGCCACCACATCCAGCTGACTTACTAGTTCTAGTAGCTATTTTGTAGATCCTATCAAATTTTCTACACAGACAATCATATAGTCTACACATAAAGACAGCTTTACTTCTTCCTTTTTGATCTGGATGGCTTTGGTTTCTTTTTCTTGCTTGATTGTACTGGCTGAGACCTCCAGTGTAAGGCTGAACAGAAGTAGTAAGAGTGAACACCCTTGTCCTGTTCCTGATCTTAGGGGGAAAGCTTTTAGTCTTTCACCATTGAGTCTCACATAGGCTGTAGGTTTTCATGGATGCCCCTTAGCATGTTGAGGAAGTTTCCTTCTATTCCTAGATCACTGGGAGTGTTTATCAAGAGTTTACATTGGATTGGATTGGATTGAATGCTTTTTCTGCCATCCATTGAGATAATCCTCTGGATTTTTCTTTTTTAGTTTGTTAATATCATGAATTGTATTGATTGATTTTTATTTCCTAGGATAAATGTTTCTTGGTTATGATATTTTACCTTTTACATGTAATGCTGAAATTGATTTGCTGAATTTTTTTGAAGGTTTACATCTATGTTCATAGGGGTTATTGGCCTATAGTCTTTTCTTATAATGTTTTTGTCAGGTTTTGTTATCAGGATAATGCTTACCACTTAGAATGGGTTGGGAAGTACAACCTCATTATTAATCTTTCTTTTCTTCCTTCCTTCTTCTTTTTTTTTTTTTCTGAGACAGAGTCTCACTCTGGCACCCAGGCTGAAGTGTAGTGGTGTGATCATGGCTCACTGCAGTCTCAACCTCCCAGGCTCAGGTGATCCTCCCACCTCAGCCTCCTAAGTAGCTGGGACCACAGGCACATCCAGCTAATTTTTAAAATTTTTTGTAGTGATTGGGGGGGCATCTCACTATGTTGCTCAGGCTGGTCTCAAACTCCTGACCTCAAGCAATCCTCCCTCCTAAAATGTTGGGATTACAGATGTGAGCCACTGCACCTGGCCCAATTTTAATTTCCTAGAAGAGCTTGTGTAAAATTACTATTTTTTTTTTTCTTAAAAGCTTGGTAGAATTTACCAGTGAAACTATATGGCCTGGAATTTTCTTTATGAGAAGAATTTTATCTACAAATTTATTTCTGTAATAGATGTAGGGTTATTAAGGTTATCAATTTCTTCTTTAGTGAGCTTCGTGTCTTCCAAGAAAGTTATCCGTTTCATCTAAGTTGTAGAAATTGTTGGCATAACAATGTTTTAATATCCACTTATTATCTTTCGATATCTGTAAGATCCGTGGTGATTCCTTACATTGGTAATTTCTGTCTTTTCCCCATTTTTCCTAATCAGTCCACAACAGGTTTATCAATTTTATTGATTCTTCTCAAATAACCAGCTTTCAGTTTTGTTTGTTCTCGCTAGTAATTTTCTAATCTCCATTCTGTTCTTTATTATTCTCTTTCTCCTACTACTTAATTTGAGTTTAATTTGCCCTTATTTTTCTAGTTTCTTAAGGTGGAAGCTCCATTACAGGCAACAAAAGATTTAACTATGTGCAGGGTGAGTGGTGTCTCGCTCCCAGAATTTCATTTGAGCAATTCATAAACAGTGTGCTTATGACTCCAGGTTATTTGTTTGAAGAGCCAACCTTAGATAGCTGACGTTGCAATTACTCAGATTCAATCTAGGGAAATGTGCTTGGTCAGAAGTGCCATAAATGAACTTTTATTTTTCTCCATTTCTCATCAATTGATAAAGTCTGAAAGACATTCCATTCTAGTCTGTTATCATGGAAAATTATGGCTTCTAGGGCACTTTCTGGAATTTTAACCTTTGTCACAAGTCACAAGAATTTGGCCATATTCTATTTAGTTAAAGCCTTTTTTTTTTCTTTTGAGATGGAGTCTCGCTCAGCTGCCCAGGCTGGAGGGCAGTGGCATGATCTCGGCTCACTGCAACCACTCTCCCGGATTCAGGCGATTCTCCTGTCTCAGCCTCCCAAATAGCTGGGATTACAGGCACCCGCCATCATGCCCAGCTAATTTTTGTATTTTAGAAGAGATGGGGTTTCACCATGTTGGCCAGGCTGGTCTTCAGCTCCCGACCTCAGGTGATCTGCCTACCTCGGCCTCCCAAAGTGCTAGGATTATAGGCGTGAGCCACCGCGCCCAGCCTTAAAGCCTATTTTCAAAAGAAACAAAAATCCTTAACAAATACGGACGACTATAACCAGAAAATGTGTTTCCACCAGAAGAAATCTGTCACCAGCACCAGTGCTTTATGAGATCAATGAGACAAACCCAGGTCTTAAGGCACTTTCCTAAGCACCCCAGAGGAAGCCTCAATGACACTGCTCAAGGTAAACAGAGGCCTGGACCGATTCCACACGGGCAGGTGAGGCTCTCCCTCTTCCTGAGGAGCCAAACAGACATAGTCAGAACCAGGAATATCCTCTGCATCTCCCAATTTCCTATCAAAATCACTGTAGCATTCTTCCTTAAAGTGAATGACAAAGCCACAGTCTTTTGACATGTGTTCAGAAAGCAAAAGGCTTTTTCAGAAAATCTGTATTCCTAACAAAAGACATCTGAAAAATCTGCTAACTACAAATGGGTACTTAAAAGTCCCTTATGGACTTAAGCTACTTTAAGGACAGGACATTGGTGAAACAGTATCCTGGCATAGGAAATTAGTAGTGAGACACTCAGAATTGAGGGAGAAAAGCCACCACTGGCCATAATATTTACAAATAATCAAAACCGGACCACTTCAAAGGCGTTGCTAACAGATCACATTGTCAGAACAAGGCTTCACGGCAAGAGAACATGCAAATCCAAACACACTTGGAGCTGTGGATGCCCATTTTAGACAAAAGCAATTTAATATAAACTGGATGAGGCTTACGTTTCTTTTATATACACTTTTTGGGATTCTGAATTATATATAGCTTCTATAGAGAAAAGATAGGATGACCACCAGCCCCTTAAAAAAAAATGCTCCAGGTATAATAATAAAGTTATGCACAAAATACCAAGCAACAAGAAAAAAGAACATTTCAAATAACCAGCTTTCAGTTTGGTTTTCTCTAGTAATTTTAAAGTACTCAGGAGATATGAAACCCAGGGTGTAGGACATGGATATTCATTCATATATTCTCACTCTCTCTCTTTCTCTCATAATGGAAAGATTCCAGGTCCAAAGCAGTACAGTAAAATTATTTCAGCCTCACTTCTCTTGAAAAAAAATCCCTCCAAAACAGCCAGGAGAACAAGAAACACATGCATCATCTTCAATAAAACTAGAAGACACCTGGCCGGGCACACTGGCTCACACCTGTAATCCCAGCACTTCGGGAGGCCAAGGCGGGCAGATCATCTGAGGTCAGGAGTTCTAGACCAGCCTGGCCAACGTGGAGAAACCCTGTCTCTACTAAAAATACAAAAATTAGCCGGGCGTGGTGGTGCACACCTGTAGCCTCAGCTACTCGAGAGACGGGGGCAAGAGAATCACTTGAACCTGGGAGGCGGCCGTTGCAGTGAGCCGAGATCGCGCCATTGGACTCCAGCTTGGGTGACAGAGTGAGATTCTATCTAAAAAACGAAGCAAAACAAAACAAAACAAACTAGAAGACACCCATCCCCAGGCCACCATTACGAAGGCAGGAAGCAGACGGAGGATGGGTGGGGCTTCAGCAGAGACTAGGAAGGTCCCATCCCAGTAGCCAGTGGCAAGTGCACCCTGCCAGGTGGTAGACAAGCCACCTGTCTGAGAGTCAGACGCAGGCCTAGGGGCCCCAGCCCCATCACAGCTGGCCACCCCTCTTGCCATCCTTGCAGGGGTCTGAGGCTTATTCTCTGGGGAAAAGCGAACCAAAGAGGCCAGAACATGGAGAGGGCCAGCATGGACAGGAGCCAAGGTGAGGATGGACACTGCTCTGATAGGCAGCAGATGGAGGCGTCTCTGGAGAGACTCACAGCTGCTGGAGAAGAGACCAACAGGTCCAGACTCCGGACATCGCCAGGCTGCCCCACGGTGAGACCTGCGTGTCCCTGGGCCCCAGCAGTCACACAGGACTTCCTGGTCATTTTGAGGGCCTCACGCTTGAAAGATCACATGATGTTTGAGTAAATCTCCAACATGGAAGAAAAAAACTGCACAAGAGGACTCAGAGGAAACAGAGACAGTGAATGCAGGGAAGGAACCACCCTTCAAGGAAACTGTAATGAATGTTCACCGGAAGAGAGGAATCATCCCAGAAACAGGAAGGGACTGACTGAAAGGGAAGAAACGGAGAGAAACCAGATAACAAAAGAACTTTTAGAAATTAAAAAACAAATAGCCAAAGTAGGTCAAAATAAACAATGTTAGTAGAAAAGTTGGGAGATCAAGTCAAGGAAATGTCTTTTAAAAGGAGAAGAAAGATACAAGCGGAAAGGTCAGCAAATGAGACTCAACCCAGGAGGCCTGACGGCCGCAGGGGCAGGGGGCGGGGCCGGGGGCGCAGCCCACCAGCCAAGGACGGCCAGTTACCAGGCGCTCTGGAGCTCCGTTTCGTGATCTGAAAATGAGGGCGATCCTGTCACCGCCTCCCTTATAGGGTGGTGAGGAAGGTTAGATCCATTATTATGGGCAAAGTCCTTAGAACAGTGCCTGGCATACAGTATGCACTCAATAGATATTATCTCTGATTAGTCTTAATAAGATTTCTAAAAAATGAGAATAGAGAAAATACTAGAGAGGAAATTATCAAGGAAATAAAGGATACAGAGGGTATTTTAAACAAAGGTACGAGCACTCCTGTGATTGGGATGGAATGTATTTACATATATCAGCACGTCCCTAGTTAAGAACGGCATGGGCATGTGTGTGTGTATGTGATTTGTTATCTATGGCCATGGTAAACCTCAGTGGCTGGCTCGAGTCAGCCTGGTCTGGGCCTGCTGGTGCAGCTGTGCCTGCTCTGGGCAGGGCAGGCAGCTTGCTGACCCTGGCTCGGCTCTCTTCAATGTTTGAGGTTGGCTGGCTACAGATAGGTCTGGGATGGCCTAGGCAGGGACAACTGAGTTCTCCTCCATGTGATCACACACCACCAGCACCCAAGCCCTGGGGTCTCCTCGGGGGTAGACACAGGGCCTGAGAGAGTGCAGAAAAGTGCAACCCTTTCCAAGGCCTGGGCTACGAAGTGACACTGGTCACTTCTGCCACAGTCCATTGGCCAAAACAAGTCACAGCTCAGATTCAAGAAGTGAGGAAGCAGACTCCTACCTCTTGATGGAAGCGCTACAAGGTCACTTTGCCAGGGGCATGGGAGGGTTGGAGAACTGGGGCCACTTCTATCGTCTACTCCAACCCTTCTCCACTCTGCTTTGTGTCCTGGGAGGCTGACCTCTATACATAGTATCCCAGGGCCGCCTCCCAGCACAGGCCTTAGAGCCATTCTCTTAGACTACAGTGTGAACGGTTCTCCCAAGACTGGGCAGTACACAGCTTACACAACCACATGCAGGTGCCCTCAGTGAAGCCATCTGCAAAAGGAGTCATATGGGCTGGATGACTCTACATTCCTTCATCCTGAGAACTCACAAATACTTTATACCCAAGATCCTAGCATTTCTCTTCTGACCTGCCTGAAGAGGTGGTATGGCTGGCATCCATGTGTGCGCTTCCATGTGTGTGATGTGGGTCACTAGCACGCACACAATAGGAACCTAGTAAAAGGGATGATTAAATGAATTCACATACGTGTGTTTGAAATACACTGTGCACACATTCCATTTCAGTTCCCCCCACCTCCTCGCCTTGAGACCCCAGCAGACATGACACCATCCTGCAAAAACAGGGTTGAGAACTGCCAGTCTGGTGCATCAAACCTTAAAAGTTCAAAGCTAAAGTTAGAAATATAAAAACATCAATAGATTAATTCTCCTAACCTAACTTGACAGAACTGATAAAGGAAGGAGAAGTCAGAAGCTGTACCCGGGAAGCAGTGGGCCCAGGGGCGGCCCCAAAGCCCTCTCTCTGCAGACACCAGGTGGGGCAGGCTGGCCCTCACTTCCCATCTCTGACTCCCGGCCCTGCTGATGCATGAAACTTTATATAAGCGAAATCTGAGTCCACCCGCTCAGCCCTCCCGCTCCCCAACCAGCAGCTGTGTGCACTCAGCAGCTGGGCCCAGATCTGGCGCTGACCAGAGGGCCCTGGAAGCCACGTTCAGCGGGCCCACCAACCCAGACAATGGTGGTCTGTCCAGAGTGGGATGCAGAGGCTGCCAGCCCCTGAAAGTTGCAAGAGTCTGCCCTGTTGTGAGAATTAACCAGTGTTCCTGGATTTGGGTGGCTCTGAGGTTCAAATCTTGGCTTAGAGTCTTCTGGACACAATGGGGAAGGTTTTTAGTGTCAATCAACAAAACAGTAACTACTACGTACTGAGGAATTACTTTGTGCCCAGCACATCTACTCATTTACCCTGGTCATGACCTCACTGCCCCCACCAGTGGATATCATTCATCGCATTTTTAGGAGGAAGAAACTAGGACTCCGAGAGGTTAGACAGGTGCCGGAAGTCAGAGAGCAAATGGCTGCAGGAACAAAGCCAGGTGTGCCTGACTCTGAAGCACACAGAGGACCGGGTCTCCCAGTGTCTCCAGGCAGGGACCCGCGGGTTCGGGGGATGCCAGTCCTCCCGGCTCCCAGCGATGCACGTGGTAGAGCTGCGTGCCCAGAGGGATGATGTGCCTCTGCCACCTCCCTCGTGCAGTGAGAGACGCGTGGGCGTCAAGCCCACACAAGACTCCAATCCAAACGGCTAAAATCCACCCTACACAAGAGCAAACAGCTCTGCCCCCACTCACCTCACAGCCCCCATCACCTCCACTTTCTACATTTTAGAGTGATCAGTGTCCTCTAAAGGGAGAGAGATGTTCGCGTGTACATAGTACTTGAATTTTAAAGTGTGTGTGGTGTAGACGCACACATTGTTTGAAATCTGGGACTAAGCGGAAATCTGGTAAGCCCTGCAGAGTAGCGAAGCCCAGGAACTACAGTGAGTTATCGGATGCACAGGAACACTGAACTCACGTTCTGCGGCCGGGGAGAAAGGCCCAGACACAGCCTTCTGCAGGAGCTTCTGCAGGTTCCCCCAGGGCAAGGGGCTATACCCTGGGTGCCTTTGGGGTCATGTCCACTGAAGGGCAGAGCTGCTTCCAGATGTCCCGAGAAGCAGGACACCAGCAGTGGCTCCAGGCACTCCTGAGGGCTCCCACTCTGCCCCTGTGGCCGGTGACCTGAGCCACCCCCTCCAGTCCTCACTTTTGTCCTGCCTGGGTGCTCAATTACACTGCTGCCTCTGTCTCACTTCCTGACCTGGTTTGTAAATTTCTGAAGGCAGTGGTTGCCAATCTTCCCCTAAGTTCAGTATAGGTGGCAGAAGCAGTCTTGTTTTCCATGGGAAAGGTCACAGTCTTGAGCTGGAATCTTCCGCCTCCGAGTGCAGCCAGATGACCTGGGGCAAAGCTAACTGCCAGACCTCAGGGTCCTCATCTGCAGTATGGGTACTGCAAGGGACAGCGCCTGCAAACGAGAGGAGCATGCTGTCTGCCATGCTGGGCAGACATCTTATTCTCTTTTAAGAAGATGTACAGAAAGGCAGGCAGTGCTTAAAGAAAAGAGGCGAGCAGGCAGATTCTGGAGTGACTTCTATTAACAGAATGAGGGCCGGGTCCTGAGACGGCATCCTTTGGACTGGGCTTGGAGAGTTCATAGAGCGGCTGCCCCTGAGAAAATGGAATGCCACATATGCCAGCACTCCTTCCCCCACTCCCTCAACCCCAGTCAGACGTGTCCGTGTGCATGTGTGCATGTCTGTGTACACGCATGTGTCTGTGTGTGCATGTGCGTGTATTTACATGCATGTTTACGTATGTGCATGTTTGTGCACGTATGCGTGTGTGTGCATAAGTTCGTGTGTGCACGTGCATGTGCAAGCGTGCATGTATGCGTGTGTGTATGCTTATGTGTGTGTGCACTCCTGTCTGTGTGATGCCAACATAAACACTACTTTCTACTCTGGTTCTCAGGAAATCTCTTCAGGCGCTCCTGATTTAAATTGAATTTCAGTTTGTTTGCTTTCTTTTTAGTGAGCCAGCAAATGCAGTTCCAGCTACCTTCTTCCCTAGGCCTAAAACCCAAACAAGAATCACACTGGTTCAGGGTTGAGACAGGACTATAAAGTCACATGCTTCAAAAGGAAATGTTTATTATTGCAAAATTCACTATTCTGAAACCATATTCAGAGTAGTTTAGTTAGAAGCAACTTGATATAACCAATCATTCAGTTTGCAGGGTTTAAAGAACTCTCCTTAAAAACACAGTCTGGAGATACCATATTATAACTTTTCTCTATAAGTGACTTAGCCAATCAACAAGTCTTTACGATGGCTACAGGTCAAAGGCCTGAGTGAGAACATTACCCTACCACCACATGTGGTCACTCACCACGTTCTTTTTAGGGCCGAAGGACCTAAGAAAAGGCACATTTCTAGCAGGTGAGCACTTCTGCTTCTCGCCACTCCAGCCCCTAACCAACCCCAGAACCCTAAGACTGAGCAGAAAGGGAGTCTCCAGTTCACCTGGAAAAAAGTATCTTTTTTTTCATATGCGACATCAGATTTGCTGATTTTCTGCAAGCCTGTGGAAAATCACCTAGGGCTGCCAGGTTAGTTTGGGAAATGCAAACCATATTCTGACCCACACGTCAGGAAGGTCTTGGGTCTGACCTGCTCAAATGCTGGTCTCAGCTCCTTGATTCTTTTGCTCCTTCTCATCCGTATCTGACATTACGACTCTTGACTTCCTTCTGCCTCATGCTGTTCTTGTCTTTCGAGTTATGTTTTCTGTACTAGAACCCCCAAGACTCTATTATGTAGGTTTTGTAATCTCCCCTAGCACCTGGCATTGTGCAATCAGATCAACAGCTAATAAACTGATCTGGTTCAAACGTAGAAACAACCTGTCATGAGCTGAACTGTGCTCCTCCAGCATTCGTATTTGAAGTCCTAACCCCCAGTATCTCAGGATGGGGCCTTATTCAGAAATGAAGTCAATGCAGATGTAATTGGTTAAGATGAGGCCATACTGGGGTAGGGTGCCCCTAATGCAATTCCGCTGATGTCCTGCTAAAAAGGAGGAATTTGGACACAAAGAAGAAACCACAGCACGGACATCCTGTGAAGATTGGACTTGTGTTGCCACAAGCCAGGAACTACCAGAGCCTGAGAGTGGCCTGGGACAGATCCCTCCTTGGAACCTTCTGAGGGCACGAGGCCCTGCAGGTACCTTGATCCCAGACTTTGGACCTCCAGAGCTGAGAGACAAACGCCTCCACATCCAGCACTAAGACCAGAGGCAGCGTCTGACTTTCAATTATGTTCCACAGACACCTAGCCAGGGTCTCTCGGGAGCACATCACATGGATTACACAGGAAGGTTCTCTGTGTTCTGTTCTCCTGGGACACACAGAGAAAGAACCAAGTTCCTTGAGTTTTTCATAGTGAGTTAAGAGACTTCATTTGTTGCATTCACAAGTGAAATTAAAAGAGCATTTCATGATTTCCATGATTTTAATGCATTGTATTAGTCTTAACAGAAATTTTCCATCTTCTAAAATTCATCTATCTTGATTTCACCTCCTTTGACTAAATACCCTAGGGATGTTTAAAGTGAATTTGTGAGAAAAAGGCTACCAGGGCTCCCTAGATGTCATGACCTCAGAGAGCGTCTGCTCACGGGAGGAGTGTGGGAAGCCGAAGATGTGGGCAGCCCAGCCAAACATCCTGACCCCTCCTGGAGAAAACCAAAGTGCAGGATCTCCAGACACAGAGAAGGGGAAAACTTTTTAATCCCATTTTCGTCTCCCCTATAGCAGAAAACATTTGTCCAGTATAATGAAAAGCGTTTCTTTTCTGAACTGTTCATGTAAAGTTTATAATTCCATCTTCTCACTGTCTAACCTTCCACCTTAAAAGCAAAGCGGGAACCTGGGTGGAAAGTTTCCTTTAAATGAGCAGAAGAATCTGACACTCCGTGAATGTCCTCTCTGCTCCCTCCACCCTCTTCCTAACTCTGAAACAGAACAAATGAGCATAATGGAAGAAACACATTTAGGGCATGGTTTCTTAATAAAAGACATATGGGAAGCCCGAGGCACCCAGCCATGTTTCTTAGTTCTGCCCTCATCCCCAGCCTCATGGCCCATGCCAGGTTGTGAGCCTGCAGAGGCGAAGGTTGCAGGCTACTTGCCCTCCGCTCACTGGCTGTCAGGGCACTCCTGCAGCAGAGGTCAAGTGAAGCCCCTGTCATGTCCACATGAACATTCAGTTAAGTTTCCAAATGCTTCCTTTTAAGGAAAAAACATCCTCAGACTCACATTCCCACATTTAAGTAAAAGTTATTCAGCATGTGTGCTTTGTGGCATAAATTATCTGGTAAGCATGAAAACACCAAAAACCCAGATAACTGGCTGGGCGTGGTGGCTCACACCTGTAATCCCAGCACTTTGGGAGGCCGAGATGGGACAATCCCTTGAGGCCAGGAGTTCAAGACAAGCCTGGCCAACAGAGCAAGAACCCACCTCTATGAAAGAAGGAAGGAAGGAAGGAAGGAGAAAGAAAGAGAGAGAGAGAGAAAAAGAAAGAAAGAAAAGAAAAGAAAGGAAGGAAGGAAGGAAGGAAGGAAGGAAGGAAGGAAGGAAGGAAGGAAGGAACCAACCCAGATAACTCTGCCTAGGAAATGGAAAAAGCTCATGAAACTTTTGAAACACAGGGATCTCAGAGGCAGAAAACGGCTAATATTTTACTCCAAAAACCTACCTTTGAACTCCAGAGAACCAGTAACTGTGTCTACAATATGCTGCCTTGACGTTAAACTTTCATTGCGACACAGTCAGTTTAACACAAACCAACTGGAGCTCAGGGGGAATCAGAAACAGCTCTGACCTAAGAAATTTCCAAATGACTGTAGTTTTAGAATATGTTGAGTTGTTTCAACTTGGCTTCTGCAAGCTCAACATTTTATTCGTTCTTCTCTTTGTTGTTTTAGAGATGAAATGAATGCTACTGTTTTCTAGGAAAATCTTTCTATAATTTAAAAGAAAATGATTATTGAAGTCGACCAATCAATATTAATACAGTTAATATGCCAAACAACATATTCTTTAATGGCGACATGTTTTTATCAATACAGCATATGACATTTCTTAAAGCTTTGCTCTTAGAGATGGAACAGAATTTTATTTAAGCCTATTTTGGTGAACTTTGCATGCATTTCAACACTTCTCAACATCTGTCTTTTATTACCAGAGGTACCAGTATCCAAACAGCAAAGTATTTTGAATGCCTTGAAAGTCAGATCCTGCTCCTTAGTCCTCCTGTCTTAAATCATAATTTCACTGTGACATCAGGTTCATTTTTAAGGAACATTTTTATTTCATGGACAGGCAGGCAGCCATTCACTCTAATATGCAGATTCTGTTTTCATAAAGATGTTCCAAGTAAGAAAAATACCTAAAACTGGAATGCAAGCCAAATTCATATTAAATAAAATGTTTTCTGACCTCATTTAAAATGTAGCAAGAGAACATGTACATGTGTATGAATAAAATTAAACATTTTACTTTTTCAAGTCACTTACGTGGCATTTTATTTACAAGTTGTTGTCATCCTGTATGGGGGCCAATACACCCCACTTAAAAACTGAAATTCTTCTTAATTATGGTACACTTCAATTTCTATATTTAACACCTTTTAAATAACTGTTGATCTTAACGCTATATATCGGCCACCCTCACCCCCACCCCACCCCTCGAAGAAACACCCTGGGAATAAGATTTTAGTATTCTGAGCTACAGGGAGACATCGTTTTTAGAAGCTCTCCTGTCTCCTCGGCCCTGCTGGCCGGCTTGTGGGCGATGAAAACAAACTTTAATCACTTCCAGAGATTCGGGTCAGGGTTCACACGCTCCAGCCTGGGAACCACCAGCCGGAAGGGAGAAGGAGTGCCTGCAGGACTAAAGGTTCTGTTCAGAACGAGGGAGGGACCTGAGAACGAAATCTAGAATTTTAAACAAGCCTTGAAGAGTGCCAGGACTTAGACCCCGTGTCTGCCGTCCTCTCGGCTCGGATAGGTGGGGAATTTTCTTGAGGGAAAGTAGTAGATCATTTCACAGCGCAGCCCTCAGCTACAGATGCGTGCCTCTTTAAAAATACAGAGCAACCGGTCAATTAACCCGGGAGGCGAAACTCACGCAACGCCACCGGCAAGAACTGTCCACACAAAGCCAGCGGAGTGAGCCGCACGGCGTCGGAACGCGGTTTCCGATCCGGCTGCTGCCAGGGAGCGGGGCCGGCCCCCACGCGGAGGGGCAACTTAGCGTTCGGGCGGCGCAGAAGCCCCGTCTCCTCGCTGCGGTGCACTCTCCTTCCCGGGGACCCCCGCCGCCCGCGCCGCCCCTCCCCCCGACCCCCTCCCCGGCCCCCTCCCCCTGCCCCGCACACAATGGCGCCCCCCGAGCTCCCGCCACGGTCCTGGCGCCGGCCGCGCCGCCGCTTCGCGCACAAAGGAGGGCGCACGGGTTCCCCGAGCGCGGCCGGCCTCAGGTGCTCCGCGCGCATCCCGGGCCGCAGCGGGCCGGACCGGGGGGCGCGGGCGGGGGCGCGGGCCGGGACTTACTTTCTCGATGGTCCCGGGGAGCAGGCGCTCCAGCAGCCTGCAGAGGACCACCCCATCCTTCAGCGACGCCTGCAGAAAGCCCTCCGGGTCCGAGATGGTTTTTTTGGGCGACTCCAGCACCCCCAGAGTGATGAGCCACGTAACGGTCTGCTCGGCGGAATTCATCGCTGCGGCCCGGGAGGCAGGCGGGGAGGGGCGCGCGCCTTCACCTCGGAGTGGCGGCCCGGCCCGCGGCCCCCACCGCCCCCGCTGCCGCCGCCTCCTCGCCCATGGAGCGGCCGGCGCCGGCGATTGGCTCGGCGCGGCCCAGCAGGTCCAGCCCGGCCCGCTTCTCCGTGCGCCCCGGCCCGCTGTCAGGCGCCTTCTCAGGAGCGGCTCGGGAACCTGCGGGCGCCCGCCGCCGCCCCCGCCGCCGCCCCCCGGCCTCGGCCGCCGTCGCCCAATGACATCACCGCCAGGAGAAGAAAGACGCGGCCGTCCGCCCGGCCCGCGCCCGGCCCGCGCCGCCCCGCGCCCTGCGCAGCCTCCGCTCCAGGCCGTGCGCGGGGCGGCGGCGGCGGCTGAGAGCGGGCGGGGAAGGGAAAGGGGAAGGGGAGCGGGGAGCGGATGGGGAGGGAGCCGGGGGACCCGGGGGTGGGGGCGGGCGCGCACCTGCGCTCACCTGCCCCGGGCCCGCCGTGCGCCCCGCGCCCCTGGCCGGGGCACTCGGAACCCTTTGTTTATGTTTTGAATTCGTGAGCGTTGAAATGATGAAGTACTTCCCAGAATGCTCTTTTTATTTTTGCCAGTTTTATTTCAAGGTGGTGGGGAGAGGCTGAAAACGAGACGTTTGTTTCCCTTTGCTACCTTGCAAGCCGGTCATTACGGAACACAAATGATGGTTCCATCTGAAGCCATATGGGTCTGAATCGGGAGGAACCGACTCTCCCGAGCGCGGCGCCGACCTCACCGGCAGGGCAGGGGCCTGCGTGACTCCGCTCTAGACGGACGGTGACGCTTCAGACCCTGCCGGGGGAAGGTCAAGGAAACGGCGTGGCCTGAAGTGGGGCTGTGCGGAGGGCCGGGCCGGGCCGGGCGCCAGGCTGCGTCTCGGGGACGCCGAAGATCTGGGCTGTGAACGCAGCAGGCCGAACCTGGAGAGCCCAGACGGCAAGTGTCGCGTCATGCGCGAGCTTCCTCGAACAACTGATGACACGAACACATTGACATGCGAGGAAGAAATGGAGCCTCTTCTTAAAAGGACACGGGTCTCCACTCCCTCCACTGTCCCTGGGCGCTCCCCCAGTTTGCTCGCTGTGACCCGCGGGCAGTTTAACAAGCAAAGCACTTACTCTATGCCAGGCACACACATTAATCCATTCAATGACAAAGGCTAGAACGCATATAAAGCTTCCAAAAATAATCAGAGGCTTAAGTCGTCTCCCTCTGCCTTCTGCCGGTGGATTTCTCTTGCAATCACTAATTGCGTTTATTTCTAGCCTTGAGTTAAGTGGTTAAAATTTTCTTTGCAAATACAAAAAATATTCAAATGGCAGTGTGAATTCTGGATTACCAGGACAATGTGCTCAGTGATAACAGCGACTGGTTAGGAACCCTCACAAAGTGCTGTCTGCTGCCTCGCCTCCCATCATGGTCCCCTTTTACTGATCAGATGCCGAACAAGTGGCAGAGATAAGACCCAAAGCTCGGCTCCTACCAGGAAAGGCATACCTAACCCGTTTCCTGCTGCTGCCCTATAAGCTTTCTAGGAAACAGGAGGGCAATTAACAACTACATCAAGGCTTGTACCCAGTGTCTTCATGGAAGGAAAGATGTCAACCCGGGGGATGGTTGTACACCGAGTCTTCTGTTCACTTTCTTTACTGCTGAATTAGAGAAATAATTTAAGGCAGTCCTTACCATTTCGAATCCCACTAAATTCGGTTTGGTACTTACAAGGTGGTAGACTTGAGTAAGATTCAAATAGACTCAATTAAATGGTCCTATAGAAAGCCAACTCTAGGGAGCGGCCTTAGGAGACCAGTGAAGCAGAGAGCCAATTCTTGTCGGACTGGAGACCCACGGTCCAGGTATTACAACTCGTCTTTTCTTGGTGGGGAGAAGCCCAGACTTTTAAACACTTTGTGGTTACGAGTTGCGTTCTTTTATGTTGGGTATTTATTAATTTCAGAAAAAGGGTTTACTTGGAAGGGATTTTATAAAGTAACGTTGCTCAAACTACATATTTTTAGGTGCTTAATTGAGTTATTTTAGTATCCAAAGTGGGCATTTTGGTTAAACCTTCCTTAGCACTTTTCCAGGTTCCTATTACAGAGGCCACGCGGAGTGCAATCTGGCGCCCATCACTTTTGGGCTATGGGGTTAGCTCGAGTTAAGGCTATTGTCTAAGGAGAAGTTTAGCCCTTTCTGTGGCTCTCCTCTGGACTTGCCTCAAGAGGTGGAGAACGGCTTTCCACGCAAGCCTGTGGCTTCGCTTCCTTCGTTTCTAATGAGAGGATGTCAGCCTCACACCCAGCTTGGCTGCTTGCTAGTGCCTGGTAGGCGCCTTCCACATCACTGTTAGGAGTTCACCCACAAACCCGACTGCAAACCAGTTTCCACCCAAAGCTCAGCTGAACCCTGCCAACTCAGCGTGTGTGGGGTCACTATAAAAATGCCAAAATCTAAAAAATAAGGCAAAATCCACTCCAAACTTAAGCTGGACAAGCAGATGACCATTTATCTAGAGTGGGTAGTAATCACTTCCTGTAGAACTAGCTTTATCCTACTGGACCCCGTCTAGATTGGAGAATGCACTGCGAAGTGGCTCTATGCAGCTCATTGTGTCTGCTGTGTGTTACTGTATGAAACAAGGTCCTATTCATTTGGGATAAATATGATAAAATGCTAAAATTAAAAGATAAAAGGCAGGAAACATTACTTTATCAACACATATGGCTGAAGGAGTATGCCGGATCAGAAAGCGTTTGACCAGTATAGTATATTATGAAACATGATGCCAACAAGACGCTTATCCTGGTTGGGTTTCGCCTAGAAGCAGACCCTGAGCCAACAAATTGGGTGCAAGTAGCTTGCTAGGGAGTGACCCCAGGAAGGACAGTGAGGAAGGGGAGTGAAGCAGCTAAGGGAGTCAAGGGGTGAAAATGAGCGCTAGGGATCTGTTCCCCTAGGGGGCCCTTGAGAAACAAGTGGAACAAGTCTCAGCACCTTCTGGCCAGAGGGCAGGAAGGCTGACTTTACCCATGGACTCTGGATTGAGGGCTCCCCCAGCAGTGACCTCTGATTCAGCAGAGCCCAACGTATTTTGGGGGGACAATTCAACTGCAGGCATTAGCGTTATTTCATAAGCCAGCGCTTCCACCGCACCTGCTCCACATGCCAGTTCTGCCCAGGTGACAGGCACAGTCACTGTGATGGTGGAGAACGGGCGTGGGAGATTGCCACTCATGGCGCATCAACAATGGCATCTGTGACAGTGAGTTTTATGTGTCAACTTGACGAGGCTACAGGGTGCCCGGACATTTGGTTAAATATTATTCTGGGTGTGTCTGTGAAAGGGGGTTTTGGAATGTAATGAACATTTGAGTAAAGTAGATGGCCCTCCCCAATGTGGTGAGCTTTATCTAATCAGTTGAAGACCTGAATAGAAAAAAAGACTGACCTTCCCCAGGTAAGGGAGGATTTTCTCTGGTTCTTCAGCCTGTGGGCCCCCTGCAGAGCAGATGTGCCCACCTCCATAGTCACATGAGCTACTTCCCTGTAATAAATCTCTCTCCCCTCCCTCTCTCTCCCTTTGTGCCAATTGATCAGTTGGTCAATAGAAAGAGATTCTATTGGTCTGTTTCTCTGGAGAACGCTGACTGACACAGTGTCCTAAGGCCGTGCCGTCTGGCTGGGGAGAGATGTGTCTTGGGATTCTCCCCCTGGGCATCTGCTTTCCAAAGTCCCCTCTGATACCATCTGCCTTGGTCTGTCCCCTCCTGCCCCCGAAAGCAGACCCTGAGCCAGGGCTTCAGTGCAGGCTGCCTCTTTGGGAAGTGACCATGAAAAGCACGAAGGAGAAAGTGGGAAGATGGGACAGGGAAGGGGAGAGGCTAAACACAAGGCTGCCTTGATGGCAGGTTTTTGCTACGGGCACCTGGGCTGCAGTCCCACTGGGGCCTATGCATTTCTGGGAGCTGCCATAACAAAGTCTCACAAGCTGGGCAGCTCAAATAAAAAGAAATATATTCTCTCCCATTTCCGAAGTTCGGAAGTCTGAGGTGAAGGTGTGGGCAGAATTGGTTCTTTCTGGGGCCCAGAGGGAGAATCTGCTGCAGGTTTCTCTCCCAGCTTCTGTGGGTGGCCAGCCATCCAAGGGAACCTCCTTGGACTGGGTATAAATCGCCCTAATCTCTGCCTCTGTGTTCACATGGCCTTCTCTCCCTTTCTGTGTCAGTGTCTGAATTTCTCTCTTCTTATAAGCATGCTAGTCACTGGATGAAGACCCACCCACTCTGATCTGGGATGGCCTCATCTTGACTTGATTGTATCTGTGAAGAACCTATTTCTAAATAAGGTTGCATTCACAGGTACTTGGAGTTAGGATTTCAACATATCTTTTGGTGGACAATTTAACTCACAATAGTGCCCTTTGAGAAATCAGGACCCTGCACCAGAAATATTACATGAGAGGAAGGGGAAGTGGAACTTCCTATCACATCACTCAGAAGGCACGTGGTGTCCTGGGATCTCTGTGGTGCTAGGATCGATTGGTGCGTTCTGGTGTTACTATCCAGATCCATCCATTATGATTCCACCCATCATCATCTATTTGCTTCAGCAATGATTCGTAATTCCTACTAGATTCAATGCTTCATTCAGAATTGCCATATCTTGATCATCCTTCAGTTATATTTCAGCTAGAATTCTGCAAGAGTTACTGTTCTTTATCAGCTATATGTGTATTCTGAAATGTAGTTCCTACAGGAAAGGCAAGATAAATGCTCACTCATTTTCCATTGTTTACCACTTTTCAGCATCACAAGTTGGTGCTCCAGCATCCTGCAGAGGAGACCAGTGATTTTTCTGAATACCATTATGAATTCACAGACTTTGAAAAACACATTTGATGCATTTCAATTTATCATTTCCCTCTTCTTAATTTCTCTTTTTGGAATTCTTGGGAGACCTTTCTCCTTGAGTCTCTCCCACTTCTGAATATCTGAGCAGAGGTAATGACAGTTTTTGTTGCAGACTATCTTTTCAAAAGTCTTTTAAAGCAAACAGGCTTGGAAAGTAGATATATTGTTCCCCTTTGGGGCAGAGGACAAATTTGCTTGCCAACCAGTAGATTAAAAAAATGTCTCTCTCTGGGAGAGTTTGAGCAGGTTTGCTTGCAGTGCCTTTAAAGACTAGAGTTGCCCAAGCTTGAAGTCCCTTAGCTGTGACACAAGCCCACCATGCCTGCAGCCTTCCCCTGGGCCACCTCTGCATGGCCTCATGGGACTCAGAAGCAAGGAGCCTGTTATGAACCTGAAGTCCGTGCTGCCTGCTCAGCCAGGGCTCATATGGTCCTTTGTTTCTGACCCAGGAGTCTCGTGTCTTCTTCCAGCATCCATGAAACTGTGGCTGACTGCGTTAGTTTGTGAGGAGGGTAAAATCTCAGATCCATTCTAGTTCTTCACAGTGCCTTTATTCATTTCTCAAGATGAATGCTCAATTACCCTTTTCCTTCTAAATATAACTTTCACTGTGTCCCATGAGTTTTATTAGAAAGTACATTCTTTTCCATTGCTTCCAAGGGGATTTATAAGTTCCCTTTCAATTTCCTCTTTGGCCAAATCCTTTCAATTTTTTTAATAGATAAATAATGGATGTACATATTTGGGGGTTACATGTGATAATTTAATACATTCATATAAAGATTCATTGTAAAGATCAAGTCAGTGTAATTGAGATATCCATAACCTTAAATATTTGTCTTTCCTTTATACTAGAAACATTTGAATTATTCTCTCCTAGCTATTTTGAAATATGTAATAGATTATTGTAAATTATAGTCACTCTACTGATCTATCAAACACTAGGTCTTCTTTCTCCTATCGAACTATATTTTGGTATGCATTAAGCAACCTGTCTTCATCCCTTGCTCCCCTCCACCCTTCCTGTCCTCTGCTAACCACCAGTCTACTCTCTCTCTCCATGAGATCCACTTTTCTAGTTCTCACATATAAGTGAGAACGTGCCATATTTGTCTTTTTGTGCCTAGCCTATTTTACTTAACAAAACGACCTCTAGTTTAATCCATGTTACTACAAAAAAATTTCATTGTTTTGTATGGATGAACAAAATTGCATAGTTTATATATACCACTTTTAAAAAATTTCATTCATCTGTGTTTTGTTTTGTTTTGTGACAAAGTCTCACTCTGTTGCCTAGGCTGGAGTACAGTGGCGTGATTGCAGCTCACTGCAGCCTTGACGCCCTTGGCTCAAGTGATCTTACCACCTTAGCCTCCCAAGTAGCTGGGAGTACAGGAATGTGCCACCATACCTGGCTAATTTTTTTGTATTTTTTGTAGAGATGGGTTTTTGCCATGTTGCCCAGGCTGGTCTTGAACTCCTGGCCTCAAGCAATCTGCCCACCTTGGCCTCCCAAAGTGCTGGGATTACAGGCATGAGCCACTGTACTTGGCTCGATTTCCTTTCTTTGGGATATATACCCAGCAGTGGGATCGCTGGATCATATGGTAGTTCTATTTTTAGTTTTTTGAGGAAATTCCGTAGTTTTCCACAGTGGCAGTACTAAATTACATTCCCACCAACAGTGTATGAGGGTTCCCCCTCTTTGACCAAATCTTTATCTAGGAACACGTTTTCTTAATTACCAATGAATTCAGAGTTCATTGGCCATTGATTGAGATTAGGCAATCAAGCCTATATATTCCTACTTACTAAAACTTGCCAGGATTTTAAATATTTCATGAACTTATGAAAAAATGTGTACACTCTGTTCAAGAGAATATGCAATTATATTATGAAAAGTTTCTATAATTAAAACACTTTTTATCCTGAAATAATTTTATGTTCACAACAGGTTTCAAAAAGTAGAGAGAGTTCCCGTGTGCCCTTCACCCAGCTCCTTTGATGATGATGTCTCACATAACCAGAGTATGCTTTCAAAATAAGGAAATTGATGTGGGTACAATACTATTAACTAAACTATAGACATTATTTGGACTTCGCCAGTTTTTACATGCACTATATGTCTATGTATGTAGATAGTTCTATAAATTTTACCACATGCATAGATTCTTATAACCACTACCACAATCAGGCCACAGAATTGTTCCCAAAACTACAAAAAACAAAAAACTTCCCTTTAGCTACTTTTTCGGACTCAGACTGTGCCCCATTGAGGTTTTTCTGTTTTGCTTTGTTTTGTTTTGTTCTGTTTAGACAGTTTTTGCTCTATTGCCCAGGCTGGTCTCAAACTCCTGGGCTCAAGCAATCCTACCATTTTAGCCTCCCAATAGCCAATTGAGTTTTTAAATTTTTTCCTGTTTTCACCTTTTTTGTCTATTAGAAATGTCAGTTCTCATGGACATACTTTTTTTAACGTTTATTCTTGGTTCAGGGGTACATGTGCAGGTTTGTTACATATGTAAATTACATATCATGGGGGTTTCGTGTACAGATTATTTCATCCCTCAGGTAATTAGCATAATACCTGATAGGCAGTCCTTTGATCCTCTTCCTCCTCCCACCTTCCAACTTCAAGTGGGCCCCAGTGTTTGTTGTTCCGTTCTTTGTGTCCATGTGTATTCAATGTTTAGCTCCCACTTACAAGTGAGAAAAAGTGTAGTATTTGGTTTTCTGTTCCCACATTAGTTCCCTTAGGATAATGGCTTCCAGCCCCATCCATGTTGCTGCAAAGAATGTGATCTTCTCTTTTTATGGTTGCATAGTATTCCGTGGTGTATATGTACCACATTTTCTTTAACCAGGCTACCATTGATGGACATTTATGTTGATTCCATGTCTTTGCTCTTGTGAATAGTGCTGCAGTGAACATGCATGTGTATGTGTCTTTGTGGGAGAACGATTTATATTCCTTTGGGTATATACCCAATAAAGGCATTGCTATGTCAAATGGTACTTCTATGTTAAATTCTTTGAGAAACCACCAAACTGCTTTCAACAATGATTTAACTAATTTGCATTCCCACCAGCAATGTGTAAGTGCTCCCTTTTCTCCACAACCTTGCCAGCATCTGTTATTTTCTGATTTCTTAATAATAGCCATTCTGAATGGTGTGAGATGATATTTCATTGTGATTTTAATTTGCATTTCTCTAATGATTAATGATGTTGAGCATTTGTTTTGTATCCTTGTTGGCCGCGTGTATGTCTTCTTTTGAAAAATGTCTGTTTACATCCTTTGCCCATTTTTTAATGGGGTTTTTTTTGCTTATTAGTTTGTTTAAGTGCCTTGTAGATTCTGGATATTAGACCTTTGTCAAATGCATAGTTTGCAATTATTTTTTTCCCATTCTGTAGGTTGTCTGTTTACTCTGTTGAGAGTTCCTTTTGCTGTGCAGAAGCTCTTTAGTTTAATTAGGCCCTATTTGTCAATTTTTGTTTTTTTTGCAATGTTTTTGGCATATTCATCATGAAATCTTTGGCAGGGCTATGTCCAGAAGGGTATTTGCTAGGTTATCTTCCAGGGTTTTTAGTTTTAGGTTTTACATTTAAATCTTTAATTCATCTTGAGTTGATTTTTGTATATGGTGTAAGGAAGGGTTCTAGTTTTGATATTTTGCATATGACTAGCCATTTATTGAATAGGGAGTCCCTTCCCCATTGCTTGTTTTTGTTGACTTTGTTGAAGATAAGATGGTTTTAGGTGTGTGGTGTTATTTCTGGGCTCTCTATTCTGTTCCATTAGTCCAGGTAACTGTTTTTGTACAGTACCATGCTGTTTTGGTTACTGTAGCCTTGTAGTAGAGTTTGAAGTCAGGTACAGTGATTCCTCCAGCTTTGTTCTTTATGCTTAGGATTTCCTTGGCTACTTGAGCCATTTTTTTGATACATATGAATTTTAAAATAGTTTTTCTTTTTTCTGTGAAGAATATCATTGGTAGTTTGATAGCAATGGCATTGAATCTATAAATTGCTTTTGGCAGTATAGCCACTTTAACAATATTGATTCTTCCTGCCCATGAGCATGGAATGTTTTTCCATTTGGGTCATCTCTGATTTCTTTCAGTAATGTTTTGTAATTCTCATTGAAAAGATCTTTCACCTCCCTGGTTAGTTGTATTCCTAAGTATTTTATTCTTTTTGTGGCTATTGTGAGTGGGATTGCATTTGCTTTTCTTTTTCCTTTTTTTTTTTTTTTCTTTTTTGAGACAGGGTTTCACTCTGTCAGCCAGGCTGGAGTGCAGTGGTGTGATCATGGTTTACTGCAGCCTCAACCTCCTGGGCTCAAGCAGTTCTCCCATTTCAGCCTCTCATGTAGCTAGGACTACAGACACAAGCCACCACACTCAGCTAATTTTTAATTTTGTAGAGATAGGGTCTCCCTCTGTTGCCCATGCTGGTCTTGAATTCCTGGGCTCAAGCAATCCTCCTGCCTTGTCCTCCCAGAGTGATGGGATTACAGGCATGAGCCACCACACCTGGCCAGATCGTGTTCTTGATTTGGCTCTCAGCTCGGACATTGTTTGTGAATAGAAATGCTACTGATTTTTGTACATTGATTTTATATCCTGAAACTTTGCTGAAATTGTGTAGCAGATCTAGGAACTTTTGGGCAGAGACTATGGATTTTCTAGGTATATAATCATATTTTCTGCAAACAGAGAGAGTTTGATTTACTCTCTCTTGCCTGACTCCTCTGGCTAGGACTTCCAGTACTATGTTGAATAGGAATGGTGAAAGTGGGCATCCTTGTCTTGTTCTGGTTCTCAAAGGAAATACTTCAAGCTTTTGCCCAGTAAGTATGATATTGGCTGTGGGTTTGTCATAGATGGCTCTTATTCTTTTGAGGTATGTTCCTTCAATGCCTAGTTTGTAGAGGGTTTTTAACATGGAGGGATGTTGAATTTTATCAAAAGCCTTTTCTGTTTCTATTGAGACGACCAGGTGGTTTTGTTTTTGGCTTTTTTTATAAATAAAAATAAAATCACTTTTATTGATTTGCATATGTTGAACCAACCTTACATTCCAGTGATGAAACCTACTTGATTGGGTTGGATTCGCTTTTGGATATACTGCTGGATTTGGTTTGATAGGATTTTGTTGAAAAGTTCTGCATCTGTGTTCATCAATGATATTGGCCTGAAGTTTTCTTTTTTGTTGTGTCTCTGCCAGGTTTTTATATCAGGATGACGCTGGGCTTGTAGAATGAGTTAAGGAGGAGTCCCTCCTCCTCAATTTTTTGGAATAGTTGCAGTGGAATGGTACCAGTTCTTCTTTATACATCTGGTAGAATTTGGCTGTGCATCCATCTGGTCCTGGGCTTTTCCTGATTGGTGGCCTTTTTAATATTGATTTAGTAAGAACTCATTATTGGTCTGTTTAAGGATTCAGTTTCTTCTGGCTCAATCTTAGAAGGTTGTATGTTTCCAGGAATGTATACATTTCTTTTAGATTTTCTAGCTTGTGTGCATAGAGGTGTTCATTGTAGTCTCTGAGGGGGTTTTGTATTTACGTGAGTTTAGTGGCAATGTCCACTTTGTCATTTCTCATTGTGTTTATTTTGATCTTCTTTATCCTTTTATTTATTAGTCTAGCTAGCAGTCTGTTAATCTTATTTATTATTTCAAAAAACCAGTTCATGGATTCATTGATCTTTTCTATGGTTTTTCACACCTTGATTTATTTCAGTTTAGCTTTGATTTTGCCTCTTCCTTGTCTTCCGCTAGCTTTGGGGTTGATTTGTTCTTGTTTCTTTAGTTTCTCTAGGTGTGATGTTAGGTTGTTAATTTGAGGTCTTTCTAATTTTTTGAGGTAGATGTTTAATGCTGTTGACTTCCCCCTTAACAATGCATTAGCTGTGTCCCAGGTATTCTGGTATGTTGTATCTTTGTTCTAATCAGTTTCAAATAATTTCTTGATTTCTGCCTTAATTTCATTGTTTACCCAAAAGTCATTCAGGGCAGGTTGTTTAATTTCCATGTAATTATAGGAGTTTGAGTAATGTTCTTAGAATTGATTTCTATTTCTATTTTTATTGCACTGTGGTCCAAGAGTGTGTTTGATATAATTTCAGTTTTTTAAAAATTTCTGAGGATTGTTCTATGGCCAATTGTGTGGCTAATTTTAGAGTATGTGTTATGTGCAGATGAGAAGAATGTATATTCTGCTGTTTTGGTGTGGAGAGTTCGGTAGATATCTATTAGGCCTATTTGGTCAAATGTCAAGTTCAGGTCCCATATGTCTTTGTCAATTTTCCCCCTCAGTGATCTGTCTAATACTGTCAGTGGGGTGTTGAAGTCTCCCACTATTGCGTGGTCATCTAAGTCTCTTCATAGGTCTGTAAAAACTTGCTTCATCAATCTGAGTCTTCCTATGTTGGGTGCATATATATTTAGGATAGTCTTCCTGTTGAATTGAATCCTTTGCCATTGTCTAATGCCTCTGTTTGTCTTTGTTGACCATTGTTGGTTGAAAATTTGTTTTGTCTGAAATTAGAATTGTAACTCCTGATTTTTTTCTGTTTTCCATTTGCTCACTAGATTTTTCTCCATCCCTTTACTTTGAGCCTATGGGTGTCATTGCAAGTGAGATAGATCTCTTGTAGACAGCATATAGTTGGGTCTTGCTTCTTTATTCAACTTGCCACTCTGTGCCTTTTAATTGGGGCATTTAGTCCATTTACTTTCAAGATTAAATATTAATATGTGCAGGTTTGATCCTGTCATCATGTTGTTAGCTGGTTATTATGCAGACTTGATTGTGTGGTTGCTTTATTTCAATGGTCTATGTACTTAAGTCAGTTTTCATGGTGGCAGGTAACAGTCTTCCCTTTCCACATTTAGCATTCCCTTAAGGACCTCTTATAAGGCAGGCCTGGTGGTGGCAAATTCCCCTAGCATTTGCTTGTCTGAAAAGGATGTTATTTGTCCTTTACTTATGAAGCTTAGTTTGGCTGGATATGAAATTCTCAGCTGGAATTTACGTTCTTTAAGAATGCTGAATATAGGCCCCTAATCTCTTCTGGCTTATAAGGTTTCTACTGAAAGGTTTGCTGTTAGCCTGATGTGGTTCCCTTTGTAGGTGACCTGCCCCTTCTCTCTAGCTGCCTTTAATATTTTTTCTTTCATTTTGACCCTGGGGAGTCTAATGACTATGTGTCTTGGGGATGGTCATTGATATCATTTAGATATTTATCCCTGCTCAAATCTCATGTTAGGATATAATCCCCAATGTTGGAGGTGGGGTCTGGTGGGAGGTGTTTGGATCATGGGGGTGGGTCATTTTACTCACCATGAGTAAAAGTTCTCATTTTACTCACCAGGAGTAAAAGGTGGATCTTTTACTCACCATGAGGTCTCCTCCTGAGACCTCCCTAGAAGCAGATGCCAATGTTATGCTTCCTGTACTACCTGCAGAAACATGAGCCCATTAGTCCTCTTTTCTTATCAATTACCCAGTCTCAGGTATTTCTTTATACCAATGCAAGAACAACCTAATACAGTCATCTTGTATACTATCTCACAGGGGTTGTCTGCATTTTCTGGATTTGAATGTTGGCCTCTCTAGCAAGGTTGGAAAAATTTTCGTGGATGGTATCCTCAGATAAGTTTTCCAAGTTGCTTGCTTTCTCTCCTTCTTTCACTGATGTCAATGAGTTGTAGATTTAGTCTCTTTCCATAATCCCATATTTCTTGAAGGTTTTGTTCATTCTTCTTTGTTTCGTTTTGTTTTTGTTGTTATTTTTGACTGACTGAGTTATTTCAGAGAACCAGTCTTTTAGATCTGAAATTTTTTCCTCAGCTTGGTCAATTCTGCTGTTAATACTTTACATTGTATTATAATTTTTTTATTTTTGAGACAAGGTCTTACTCTGTCACTCAGGCTGGAGTGCAGTGGTGTGATCTCAGCTCACTGCAACCTCCACCTCCCAGGCTCAAGTGATTTTCCTACCTCAGCCTCTTGAGTAGCTGGGGCTACAGGTGTGTGCTACCACACTTGGCTAATTTTTGTATTTTTTGTAGAGATGGGGTTTCTCCATATTGCCCAGGCTGGTCTGGAACTCCTGGGTTCAAGTGATCCACCTGTGCCAGCCTCCCAAACTGCTGGGATTATAGGTGTGAACTATCATGCCTGGCCTGTATTATGAATTTTTTTTTTTGAGATGGTATCTCACTCTGTCACCCAGGCTGGAGTTCAGTGGCACAGTCTCAGCTCACTGAAACCTCTGTCTCCTGGGTTCAAGTGATTCTCCCACCTCAGCCTCCTGAGTATCTGGGACTACAGGCACACACCATCATGCCAGACTAATTTTTGTATTTTTAGTAGAAACAGGGTTTCACCATGTTGGCCAGGCTGGTCTCGAACTCCATCTCAGCCTCCCAAAATGCTGGGATTATAGGCATGAGCCATAGCACCCGGCCATGTAAGTCTTGAAGTGAGTTTTTAGCTCTATCAGTTCAGTTGCCATTTTGTCTTTTATCTTCTGTATCATTTTATTGTATTCCTTAGATTCCTTGAATTGGTGTTCAACTTTCTCCTGAATGTCAATGCTTTTTATTCCTATCCATATTCTGAATTCTTTTTCTGACATTTCAGCCATTTCAGCCTGGTTAAGAACCACTGCTGGTGAACTAGTGCAGTTATTTGGAGGAAAGAAGACATTCTGGCTTTTTGAGTGCCAGAGCTCTTGCCCTGTTTTTTTTTTCTCATTTGTGTAGGCTGATGTTCTTATAATCTTTGAAACTGGTGTCCTTTTGTTGGGGTTGTTTTTAGTTTCTTTGATGCCCTCGGGGATTCGTTTGTGGTATAAGGTGGGTTCAGTCAACTGGCTTCGATTCTAGTCTACTATTGGGTCTTGGAGGAGGCCCCTTCAACCACTGTCTCCATGCCTTTGCTTCTTTTAATGGGTGTTCTCGTCCATGGGGCTCCCTCAGGCAGGGGCTGCAGTTGGCAGAGAGGCCATACCCTTGGTGGGTCAGCCCTAATCTGCTGTCTGAGTGCCTCCTGAAGGAACACAAGGTTGTGCTTGCCAGCAGAGTTCAGGCAGAAGAGAGACTGCTGGGCTGAAAGCTCTAGCAAGACTTGCCCACTTGGCTACCAGCAGTGGGGTTGGATAGGGTTGCCCATCCTGCTGCCTGGGTATTTCCTGGGACAACAGGAGGCTACATCCTCTGGCTGAGTTCACACAGAAGTGAGAACCCTGGGCTGGAAGTGCTAGCAGGTGTTGCTTACGTGGTTGCCAGTGGTGGGGATGGGTGGGGATGGGTGGGGTCTCCCACCCTGCTATCATGGTGCTTTCTAGGACAGCAGGAGGCTGCTGCTGTGCTGAGTTCAGGTAAAAGCAGGGCTGCTGAGCCAGAAGCTAATGCCAAGCCCAGTCCAGTGAGGGCTGGTGGCGCAATCGTATTCCTCCCAGGTCCTGCAGCTGTGGCTCTGTTGGAGCTATGGCACCAGTGCTGGTGTGCTCTGGGACCCAATGCTTGTAGAGGTGCCCTTGGACTCAAGAGTTGTCCTCACAAAATGTCCAGGTGGCTGTCTGCCTGACTCTAGAAGCACAGTGGGGGTGTTCGGGGTGCCAGGGAGATTCTCCCATCCCCAATCTTACACAGGTCCCTGTGGAGAGTGTGAATCCCCAGGGGTCTCCACTAACTCACTCATCTTTTCCCATATTGGAGAGGTTCTCCCGGCTACTCACTAAGCCCAGACTGGCTGGGGCCCAGCTTTGCTCCTCTGTGCTCGCTGTGTCCCACTGCTGTCTTGATGGATCCTGACATGGTTTCTCAGATGATCGACCGGCAGGGTCAGTGTTCACCAGCCCTTTTGTCTCCTTTTAGTAAGAGTGGCGCATATGGGCCGGGCGCGGTGGCTCACGCTTGTAATCCCAGCACTTTGGGAGGCCGAGGCGGGCGGATCACGAGGTCAGGAGAACGAGACCACGGTGAAACCCCGTCTCTACTAAAAATACAAAAAATTAGCCGGGCGTGGTGGCGGGCGCCTGTAGTCCCAGCTACTCGGAGAGGCTGAGGCAGGAGAATGGCGTGAACCCGGGAGGCGGAGCTTGCAGTGAGCCGAGATCACGCCACTGCACTCCAGCCTGGGCAACAAAGCGAGACTCCGTCTCAAAAAAAAAAAAAAAAAAAAAAAAAGAGTGGCGCATATGAGCTGCTTCTAGTTCACCATCTTGGCCCCTCCTCTCCCTCCTCTCACGGACATAAATTTTTAAATCATTTTCCCTAAATTCCAAATTATTTTAAAAATTACATAAGATGTTTGATGCACAGGTTGGTTGAAAACTTTTACATCTTTCTCATAAGTTATGCCTTAAATCAATTCATGATGTCCCTCATTCTTCTGTTCTTAATTTTAGCATGTCTGACATTTTTCTATCCTTGTTTTCTTTTTACTTGTATTTACCTGATAGTTCTTTGTCCACATCTTAATTTTCAAGCTTTTTTCAAGACTTCATTTTAAGCGAGAGTGCATAAATAGCATGAAATCAGGCTTATTTTGTGTACTTGACAGTGTATTTTTTAAAAGAAAAATAGTCCATCCTATACTGACTAATACATTCATTTTATTGTCTTTATTTTAATAAATTATTATTTATTTTACATTGTTGTTCTCTATTTTCATTTCCCACGTTTTAGTTCATTTGTTCAAATTACTCTTCTTTTCCATTTTTGTCCTTTTGTTAAAACTTAAAAACAGCATTATAATTTTCCATTTAGAAAATAGTTATCTACCCTTTATTGGCTTACAGTCAGACACATATTCCTCTAGTTTTAAAAGTGAGGTACCATAATGCACTGCTTTTCCACCAATAGGTTCTTTCTTCTTCCAGCTCACCACCCACATGAGCAGGAAGAGACATGCAGAGGGCCTTGAGCTGTGCTCCTGGCACCGCCACACTCACATCCCAGAGTGACCACTAGAGAGCTCTGGCCTCCGCTCATCTCTGCCTCCAGTGCCTATATTTTTCAATCAGTTTAGTCGTTTTAGTTTTCAATTATTATTAGAGTTTCACTTGTAGAATATCCGTCCTTTTCCAGGAGTTTTTATTTAGCACTTATATTACACATGCTCAGGGAATGTAATCAAATGTGCACTCTCTCTCCCCTAATCTATGTAAATAACATGGGTAGGTGGGTGTCTGTCTACTGTTGCTCGCATCATTTCTTCTTCCTCATCCTTTCATACATCCTAAGGCCCTGGTTCTGATTTGTGTGTTGTTGGTGTTATGTCTCAGAGATTTACCTCCAGTGGGACGTATGGGTGATGAACTATTTAATTTCATCCATGTTTGCAAATCTGTTTTTATCACGCAACCAGTGACTGCTATCTTGGCGGGATAGAGAATGGCTAAGATGCAGTCTGTCTTCCTCAGTATGGCAGAATATTATTCCATTATCTTACAGCTTCTGCTGTTGCAGATAAGGAGTCCTATGCTAGTTGGATCCTTTTATTCTTTGTGAATAACTGGTTATTTTGGTCTAGAAATTTATAATATTCTCTCCTTATCATTAGATATTAGAACTTTCATGAGGCTATGATTACCATGTGCATGCATGGGTGTGCACGTGCACATGTGTGTGCGTGCATGTGTGCACATATCCATGTTGGTCATCGTTTTTGCCTGAAACTTCATGAGACTTTTCAAATTCCTGACTCAATTTCTCTTCAGTTTAGAAGTATCTTCTTTGATTATTTGTTTAATCCCTTTCCTCCATGTCTTCTTTCAACATTTTAGAACTTTTATTATTTTCCTGTGAATTCTTTACGTGTTTTCACTGTCTCTGATATTTTTCCTAATGATTTCCATCTCCTTCTATTTTCACTCACTTTCAAAGAACCAGGGAATATTTGTCAGCAGAAGAGGTGAAGAGACCCATCCAGAGGAGAGAGAAAACAGAAAAGGGATAGGAAAGTTAGCAGAATAGCATCCAGAGGACAGAGGCAAGAGTTCTGGTGTGATAAACACATTCACCAAATTTGAGATGGGCAAGGTATGTGTGTTTTGAGAAGAAGTAAATGGGGAATCGGGACAGATGAAATTATATCGTTTATCACCCACATGTCCCCCGGAGGTAAATCTCTTCAGACATCACACCAACACCGCACAAACCAGAACAGGGGCCTTAGGCTGCGTGAAGGGATGAAGAAAACAAAATGGTTGTGAGCAATGATAGATGGACGCACACACACCCATGTTATCTGTGTAGATTGGGGAGAGAAAGAGAGCACACGTGCACACATTATGTTATGAATTGCCTAAACTGCCTGAGATTTGTACTTTGAGATTTGTCTTCTCTTTTAGATGCTAGTCCAATCATTTGGATGTTCTTCTCCTCTAATTCATCAATTATTTTGTTATTTTAGCTTCAGAAAGTTGTGTGTGTGTTGCACTTAAAACTCCATAAGCGTATTTTTGTCTTGTGTTTATAATTTCAGGAATAAATGTATATTTGCAGAACAAAAATTCTCTCCTTCACAATCGGGTTTGTGGTGGTTAAAACAATTGTTCCATTATTTTATGGCCAAAGTAGGGGGAAAGAAGGCTCAGGAGGCTTGGAGCAAGTGGCAGCCCCTCTCCTATTTCACAGTACAGCTGCCCCCAGCATTTCTGCCCTCCCCAGACCCCGCACTCCAATTCCTCATTTCCTTCTTTCCAAAGTACAACCCAAATTTGGTGAGTATGTTTATCACACCAGAACTCTTGCTCCTGTCCTCTGGATGGTATTCTGCTAACTTTCCCATCCCTTTTCTGTCTTCTCCATCCTTTGGATGGATCCCCTCATCTCTTCTGCTAACAAATATTCCCTGGATCTCCCCATCTCGCCTTCTGCACCCCTACTCTCTCCACCTTCCTTGTCTCCGATCCCAACCTTTAACAATCTCTCCACAATCCTATCATCTTCTCTTCAAGTTATTGTCCTTTATTCTCCCTCCCCTTCCTAGTTCCTCACCCCTCAATCATGCTTGCGTTGAGTAAAACTCCTTCACTAGTTTGCTAAACGAGCCTCAGAACTAGGAATGAAGCATATTTTTTGTGGAAGTTATAATTACCCGGCAGGTACCAGAACTTCCCCAGGGCTAAGTAGGAAAGGCTCTCACACCATTTTATTTCCAGAAAGCACGAACAAGAAGGTCCAAAACAGGATTGTAACACTCATTCTTAATGGTCTTAGGGCTAAAAAACCTCTTGAGAATCTGGTGGAAGCTAAGGAAACTCTCCTCCAACACAGAACATTTCAGAGGGCACTTGGATGCCCCGGGGTGTAGCCATGGGCTTCGGATTAAGCGCATGCTAGCTCAGGAGCAAATGCAAGTGGAAGACACACGATCCTGAAGGATTCCATGGCCCAGAAAACCTACTCAGGAGAAAGCAGCAGGCACTGGAAGATTAAACCAGTCCGGTGAGCTCTTGTTTCTATGCATCATCAGGATGCCATGACAGACAAGGCTTGTTGGAAAGTCAAATGTTTTACAAATAAAATCTGTTTTCCTCTCCATGGGAATTTACCTAAGAGAGGCTTGCAAGTGCTGTCCTCAGTGCCCTTGCCTGGGTGTAAAATAGCAGAGACCGAATCCAGGACTGGGTGAGAAAACTGCTGATCTGTCACAAAGCCTGAAACAAATACTGCCTTAGAAGTGAGCGGTACTGTGATTCTTCTTTTAAAATGCCCGTTAATGCTTTACCTATATTCTGTGCAAAACTAAAAAAAAAAAAAAAATTATACTGGAGAAGTACTTTTTGAAGCAGAACCAAAGCAGATACCAACAAATAAATATTTGATGACATAATTAGTTCCTTGCCATATTTTGTACCTGGATAGTAAATCAATCTTACGTGAACATTTTTTGCTTTTTATGGCTTTGGCCATTTGAATGTAAATTTTACTTCCAGAGGGAAGCATTTTTAGTTGCCCTGGCTGCTGTTTTTATTTTTATTTATTCCCAGAAAAAAGGCACATCAATTAAATTATGAGTTTGATTAATTGGAACCCAATTTTAGAAGCCACGTCTTATTGAATATACGGAAGACCTTTAAGAAACAAGGATTTTTGGGCTTGTCCTGGTCCTGGATTTCATTAAGAGTCTGCCTAGACAGTGTGAGCTAATTTGCCTGGGGTGAGAAAGCCTCATCCCCACCAAACAGCTTCTGGTGGAGGGGGTTCCATTAGCTCAGGAAACTGGTTTGAGATGAAGACAGTAAAATGAAACGGAGGGTTCAAAGAGGAGTTAAGAAAATAAGGAGTGGAACAACCAGCCCAATAAAGAAGTCATCAGTCAAAAGGGTTAAGAATGAAACACAGAAAGGACAGAAAGAAAAAGAGAATAGGCTCATGGTAATATGCGAGCACAGGAGGTTCTAATAAAATGTGGATGTGGGGTGCCAGCTAATTCAAATGTAAGGCTAAAGGTGGTTTAGAAGTAAAGTATTAGGATAAGGAAACACGGTAAATGAAGAAAAGGCAGCATCCATGCGTGTGTTCATAGCAGTGTAATTACTTCATGTGGGAGCCTGGAAATAATTCGTATCACTGGGAAAGGGCGTGGTAAACAGGGTAGAACCTTTACAGACTGTTGTGACGTCAGAGGGAACGTGAAGAGCCTGAGGTCAGTGTATAGAAAATAAGCACGACTGTTTATACTACAACTACGGCCACACCCCAGAAAAGCAGGGGTCCGTGGCCCCCACAGCCGGTCGCCACATCAAGCCCTGGGCATAAGGGAGAGATCTATGTGGACGCGGTCCAGGAGCACGCTTAATCCTGTCGACGTTGGAAGATAATGCAAGCGTTTCCCATGGCAGGACAGTGACTCTCTTCAAACACGAAGACTGGTCTGAATTACAAAATTTCCTAAATGGCAGGTCATACGTGTTCTGGTGCTGTTCTCTCTCAGCTCCCAATACGCCCTCCTGTGCTCTGGGGCATCACGCTGCGCTGGAGCCTCGCAGCTCTGTTCCCCTGCACCCTAGCCAATCCCACCCCACCCCTGTAACTGCTACCAAGAGTGGCACCCAGAGGGGCTGAAGCTGCACTCCTTGTCCGGGCTTGCTGCCCTGCCACCCTACTCTGGCAGAGCTGTCTGTCCCCTTTTCAGTTTCCTCCCCCACTCCCCTACACCAGCCCTTCGCAGCCTCTAGAGGCCCCACCAGCAGCCGGCAGCCTCCTCTCCCAGGCTGGCCCCATGGACTGGCCAGCACCCCCTGGGCTCCAGCAGCCTGGCAGTCCCTCCCTGTCCAGCCTGGGCTCCAGGTCCACAGGGCCTGCCCCCACTCTCAGTTCTGATGGTCACGTTTCCCTCCTGCCAGCCCCGTAGGTGGTGGCCTCCTGCGGGTCACCCCATGGAAGCTCAGAGCCCCCTTCACCTGTGGCCTCCTGCAGGTCACCCCATGGGAGATCCAAGCCCCCTTCACCTGTGGCCTCCTGCAGGTCACCCCATGGAAGCTCAGAGCCCCCTTCACCTGTGGCCTCCAGTGGGTTCTATCGAGCAACCGGTCCCTCAGATGCAGTCCTACCTGGAGGACAACCATGCCGCTTCCCAGGGGACCCCAGCCAGCAGGGGCATTGAGGAGGGGACAGCGCACGGAAGCCAGGCGAGGGCTGGGTTAGATACAAAGAGCTGAGGAAGGTGGTTAGTGAAACGAGGAGTCGGTGTTATATGGAACAGGGTAATCAGTTTGCCAGAAAAAGTATTAGGCAAGGAAGAGAAAAGGAGAGAAAGGAATAGAATTGCTCACAGAGATGGCGTGAGGACCAGGAGCTGTGCAGAGTGCTAACAGTCTATCCAGTCACGACTGTGCTAGTTGATCAGCGAGCAGTCTATACAATCACAACTACACTCATTGATCAGCTAACAGTCTGTCCCATCATGACTGCCCTAATTGATCAGCTAGCAGTCTATGCAAGCAGGACTGTTCCAATTGATCAGTTAACAGTCTATCCAGTCACGACTGCTCTAGTTGATCAGCTAACGGTCTGTCCAGTCACGACTGTGCTAATTGATCGGCGAGCAGTCTTTGCAATAATGACTGGTCTAAATCATCAGCTAACAGTCTATCCAGTCACGACTGTGCTCATTGATCAGCTAACAGTCTATGCAGTCATGGATGCTCTAACTGACCAGCTAGCAGTCTGTCCAATCGTGACTGTGCTAATTGACCAGCTAGCAGTCTATCCAGTCACAACTGCTCCAATTGATCAGAATGCCATGAAGCACAGAGCAAGAGACTCAAACAATGCTGAGGATTCAGATGCACAATTAAAAACCTCCCTTCCTTCTCCTCTCCCCAGAAAGAATGGCTACTAAGATTTTTTTCTTTATCCTTCCATACCCTTTTTCTGCATGTGTACAGGGTTAAAGGACTCTCTTCCTGCCTTGAGTTTTAAGAATAAAAACAAGTGCTCAGGGACCCCACATTCTAAAATAAGGTGCTGAGGTGCCCCCATGAGAAGGGTCTGCCAACCTTCCCTCCTTCCCCACCTCCAGGCAACATGAGGGCTAGGACAGTCAGGGGAGCAATGTCTGCAGGGCAGGTGCGCTGTGGCTCTCTCGCTTCTCACCAGGAGGGGGTGCTTCACTCCACCAAGCCAAGAGAGGGGCTTGAGGGACCCCTCAGAGCATCATGCCATCCCCCAGATCTGCAGGGGGCGCAGGGACAGGTAGCAGGGAGACATGAGGCTGCCTTGGGAGTATGGTGGGATGAGGTGTGCTCGTGTCTCCCCGGGGCTGGATGTGGACCCTGTAAGAGGGATCCAGACCCGGGTCCTCCTGAAACGGATATCGGGAGAGATGCAGCAACTCCAGAAAGAGAGTAGGGAGCATCCCTGATGCCCAGGGGCTCAGGGGCATTCAGAGCTACTTGGAGGAGGCTCCATCCTCATCAGGGACCCACAAGCTGGAGGTCCCTGCTTGAGGGACATCTCAGGAGAACATACAGAAGCTCTGTGATGGCCCGAGGTGCCAACTCTATGGCAAGGGAGAACCTCCCTGCCTTCAACTCTCTCCCCTCCTCTCCCTCCACGGGGAAGCCAGAGGCGGCGTGTGCTGGGGGAGGTGGAAGATGGGGCTGAAGAGGACAGTCACGCCGCACCCCCTGCCCACCGCGTCCGTCCGGAGTCAAGGTCAGAGCCTGGCGGGGGAGGAGAGAGGAGTCGTGGGGGTTTCACATCGGGTGACCGGGAGGTTTCATACCCAAACGCTGTGATGCTTGGCTCATACCCGACAGCGACCAGCAAGGCCAAGGCTTGTGCCCTAGATCTGCTCCGAGCGTTTCTGGGACGCCTGCAGAGAAAGAGTGGACAGATCTGTTTAAAGGGGCTTTGGAGAGAAAGAATAAAGTAACGTTCTGTTTTCCTCCCATTGAAGGCAGCTTATTAATAAACTGGAGACTCTTTTTGTAGAAAGAACATCCTGACCAAATGGAGAAGCCAGCATGAAGCAGGAAATGGGGGCGAGGTGCAGAAGACCGTCCTGGACACCAGGACTGGTCGGGGAAGACATGTCCAGGCTCACAGACCACCATCCACCTGGCCAGCCCATGGGAGTGGGGGCACCTGATGCCCTCAAAGCCTGATGACACCCACTGGGGCCCATGCAGGTACCGCTCATTGTGCTGCAGCAATGCTTGTGGCAACACCTGTGCTGATGCAAGGGGGGGGTCACTGTGCTGGCAAGAGACCTCACTGGCTGGTCCCCAAGACCCCTGTATTCTTAGTTCATAACTGGCGATCTGATTTATACATCAGTCAGTTGGAGGTTTGGTTCACTTGAGTCCACACCTTCCTACACAGTACCAGCTTGTAGCTCCTGGTCCTGAAAAATTCAGGTCTAAGCTTTGAAACAACGTTTCTGCAAATAAGTTACCACCTGTCTTAGTCAAATACCACAGCCTTAAACAACACATATTTACTTCACACAGTTCTGGAGGCTGGAAGTCCTAGATCTGGGTGTCTGCATGGTGGGGTTTTGGTGAAGGCTTATCCCTAGGTGCAGACGGCCGCCTTCTCACTGTGTCCTCACAGAGGGGGCAGGTGGGGCTGGAGGGGGAGAGAAGAACAGAGAGAGAGAGATTGGTCCCCTTATAAGACGAGGAAGAGAGAGGGAACTTTCTCTCTGTCTCTCTCTCTCTGCCTCTTCTTACAAGGCAACCAAGCCCATAGAATTAAGACCCCATATTTATAACCTCATTTAACCTTAATTACCTCCTAAAAGTCCCATTTTCAAATACAGTCACACTGGGGGTTGTGGCTTCAACCTATGAATTAGGGGGACACCCTCTCGAAGACACTGCTTCCCAACGGCATGCCACCTGACACTCTGCCCCATCTCAGGCTGACAACATCCCACCTCCTCCTGTTCCTCCTCCCAACAAATTCATTTACCTGGATTTGTGGGTCAACTACAAGCCAAACATAATGTTTGTGGCTAGGGATCAAAAATGAGATCAAGACAAGGATCAGCTCTTTCCTCGGCATGGGCCTCTCCCTGATTCCAGTCGACCTCAGCATCTGTAGCCATGAACCGAGAGGAGCAGCTTCTCACTCTCCTACCTCTAGGCTGGCAATTTCGGAGGGCCAGTGGCCAGTGGGGATGAGGGCTTCAGGGAAAGTGTGGTGGCAGACACAGAGCGGGGCAAGCCCAGGCACGATGAAATCAGTTTTCAGACATATCAACTTCTTCTATTCCACATAACACAATTACCGCGGCATTCTGGACAAGCTGACAGAATGGATAGAAGTGTTGGGAGGGCTTACTCATCAATTCCGTGATGCTACTGTTACATAGAAAATGCTCAAGCTTTGTGGACAATTTTCGTAACAAGGATATAGCAAAGTTAAGATGTGTACACAGGTTTTTACATCAGAAATGTATTAGCAACCCGTGTCCGAAATGCAGGTTCACAAACAAAATATGACTTTTAATTTATTTATGTTGACACTTCACAATTATTCTTGGCATGCCTGTATATTTTACATCTCAATAATTTTTAATGTTCTGCCCTCCAGCTAACTTATTAAAACCTTGCTGTAATTTACTACTAAAAAAACAACAGAAGCGTCAACACAGGTCCATCGCCACCTTGCTGAGGCTGAGAGCCGCCCAGGATAGTTACCAGAGAATAAATGGAGCACTTATATTTAGCTGGGTGACTCAAGTTACATCCCCAAATACAACCACTAAACTCATGAAAGCTGGACCTTAGAGCAGTGCTTCCCCAGTGTGTGTGTGTGTGTGTGTGTGTGTGTGTGTGTGTGTGCATGTGTGTGTGTGTTTAGAGATCAGGTCTTGCTGTGTTGCCCAGGCTGGCCACAAGCTCCTGGATTCAAGGAATCTTCCTTCCTCATTCTCCCTGGTAGCAGGGATAGGTGTGCACCACCACACCCAGCTTCCTCTAATATTTTTACTAATGGAAAACTACTATAGCTTTTCATTTTTTAAATTGACATCTAAAGGCTTTCATCATAAGTTAAAATAGTTGCAAAGGATTTAACTTGCAGTGTATTATAAACATTAATGTATCAATCTTTTAACGTATTGAATTTTTATACTATAAAAATTTTATCCCCACCATTATCCATTTTAAAATGCACCAAGTTCTTTAAAAGTTTGAACTTTACATTTTACCTTTTTTCCCCAAAATTGTATTTTTAATTTTCTGTGTCAAATTTATCATAATTAATATACTTTTATACTTGCAGGACTTTTTTAATCAGTCTAGCATACTTTGCAGCCAAAATGCATACATAAGTAGAAATATATATCTTTTAAAATGTGATCATAAAGTTCCAAGTGTCAAAAACATTTCTTTTAGATTGTTATCATTATAATTTTTATCAGTTCCTGACTGATAAAAACAATGTAGCATACCAATTTTATAACAGTATTAAAAATAAAAATGACTCTAGAAGTGATTGTTTTAATGAGATGGATAGGGCTTTTTTACTTTTCAATTAGTTCATATGTCCATGGGTAAATATTTCTGATGGCTGATGTGAAACAAAGTTCAGCTTTTATGTTAAAGTTTTTTCTCCACCATAGAAACCTGACCTTGGGCTGACTTCCCAGCTCTGTCCCCTGAAAGCTGTATCCAGGTGCGTTTCAGCTGTGTCGTGGCGAGATGATGTCAGCTGTGTTGTCACGAGGTGATATTGCCCATGATGAAAGTGACACTGGTTGGTTCCCTTCATCTGAATTGGGAAGGTGTGAATGCGGGAGGCTGCAATGCAGGGAGACACCCACCCAGCCTGCTGCACCCTATGTGTCGTGAGAGGCTCCGCCTTAGCATCTTTGAGGCTCATGGGGCTCCCAAGTCCTCACCAGATGTGCCCCCCTCCAGAGGGCAAGGCTGTACCCCTGACCAGTCTAGATGTCTACTGGAGCCCAAAATGACCACTGAACAACATTGCAATCACCAATTTTGTCCCTTTTAAAATTTTTATCAATGTAAGTGCTGAGAAGCCTTGTTCACAGAAAGAAACAGCAACACAGGTGTTACGTGCCAAAAATAACAGATTAAATGGACAAATTACTTGAAAGACTCAAACTAACAAAACCCATTCTAGAAGAAACAATGAGTAGCCCTATATTCATTAAATAAATTAAATCCCTAATTAAAAGGCTTTCAAAAAACAAAACAAAACAAAAAAATTTCAGGCCCAGATAGTTTCAATGATAAATTCTAGCAAATGTTTAAAAAATAATGCCACTTTTAAACACACTCTTCCAGAATATGGGAAGAGGAGAAAACACTTCCCAACTCATTGTATATCAAGCTACCATTACTCTGGTACCAAAGTCACACCAAGACATTACAGTAAAGGAAAACTTCAAACCAATACCCTTTCCTGAACATAGATCATCAAAATATTAGCAAATCAGATTCAGCAATACGAAAAAACCACAATATGTCATGACCAAGTTTGTTTTATATGTTCACACAAAGCTTGGAATGCAAGGCCTGTTTAGCATTTGAAAATCAAACCATTCAATCCATTCTACCGACAGACTAAAGGAGAAAACGCATACGACCACCTCAATAGACACAGAAAATCACTTGACAAAATTTCATCATTCAATCTCTCAACAAACTAGAAGGCAATTCCTAAATCCAAGAAAGAATTTCTACCAACAAACCTACAGCTGATGTCATACTGAATGGTGAAAAATTCAGTATGGTGAACTGCTTTTTCCCTAAGATCAAGAACAAACACTTCTTTTAATATAGTACTGGATGAAAATATATATTTATGACCCAAACCCCAAGAATAATTACTGATATGATTTTGGCATGTCTTCTTCCAGTATTTCTCATTGCATACATATATACAAATATTTAAACTTTTTAATTATAAATTGAGATTTTTCTCAAGTTTTTTTTATTATACTTTAAGTTTTAGGGTACATGTGCACAACGTGCAGGTTAGTTACATACGTATATATGTGCCACGTTGGTGTGCTGCACCCATTAACTCGTCATTTAACATTAGGTATATCTCCTAATGCTATCCTTTCCCCCTCCCCTCACCCCACAACAGGCCCCGGTGTGTGATGTTCCCCTTCCTGTGTCCATGTGTTCTCATTGTTCAATTCCCACATGTGAGTGAGAACATGCGGTGTTTGGTTTTTTGTCCTTGCGATAGTTCACTATAGTCAGAATAAAGGATAAATCTGGAATAAAAATATGAAAACATGTAACAATCTGAAAATGTTGAAAGCAACTGATGTACTAGAACACATCAGTTATAACCAATATTATTTATCTGTTTTTAACATTATAAATGTATCTTCCTGAATGAAAAAAGGCATACAGGCTAAAATAAAGACTACTGTTTCTTTAAAAAAAAACAAACATATATATAGTACTAGATGTCCTAGCCAGTGAATAAGAAAGAAAAAGAAATAAAAGGCATACAGGTTGGGAAGAAAAACTAAAACTCTCTCTACTTGAAGATGACATGTTTGCATAGATAAACCAACAAAATTTGCCACCATCTCCCCACCCCCAAAAAAGGGAGGTAAAGGAAGACAAAGGTTTTTAAAGGAAAAAAATGAGGAAGGTTACATCATTTTATTTTCTTTTTAAAGACAAAGTCTCACTCTGTGACACAGGATGGAGTGCAGTGACATAATCATAGCTCACCAGAGCCTCAACCCACTAGGCTCCAGCGATCCTCCCACCTCAGCCTCCCAAGTAGCTGGGACTACAGGCAGCCACCATGCTCAGCTCTACATAATCGTTTTGAGACAATTATTCTTGGCTGCAAGGATACAGGATGACTCCAGTCCAAGATTGAACAGGCAGTTGCTGGACAGATGTCCTCACAGAAGTATTTTTTTTGTATAAGGTTGTGATGGCCTTTGTGCAAGGTTGTGTTTTTTGTAGAATCTTTTGTGATAGTTTTTGTTATTAGTCATTTATGCATGAGAACCTTCTCTTCATGGCCTTCCTCAACTGTGTTTGTCAGGGTTTTTTTTTTTTTTACACAAGTGACTCCATTTTGATTCTGACAACTTTTGCAGCTCTTCAACTCATACATGAGTTTAGCAAGAATACCAAACGAAAGGTCAATACAAAAACATTAGCCATATTTCTATATCTAGCAATGAATAATTGGAAATTGAGACTTAAAAAATAAGGCCATTTATCATAGCACCAAAAACTGTGAAATATTTAGGGGGATAAAATATACATGAAATACATTACATACAAATTTTACAAAATATGTATAAGATCTGTGTGCTAAAAAAAATGACAAAACAGTGATAAAACATGGAAGGGATAAAAGAAAACCTAAATTAATGAAGAGATATTCTCATACTACATGAAAACATCAACTCAAAATGATCACAGGCCTAAGTGGAAAACCTGAAACTCTTAAACTTTTCAGAGAAAACTTTGGGGGAAATAATCTGTGTGATCTTGGGTTTAGGTGAAGATTACTTAGATATGGCACCAAAAGCCTTACTAATATAATAAAAGAAAAAATTAATAAATTATCCTTTAGAAAAATTAGAAACTTTGTTCTTTGAAGGATACTGATAAGAGAATGAAAAGACAAGCCACACACTGGGAGTTATTATTTGCAAACTATACACTTGATAAAGGACTTGTATCCGGAATATGTAAAGAATGCTACAAAATCAATGATAAAAAAGCACTCCATTTTTTTAAATGGGCAAAATGTTTGAACAAACACTTCACTGAAGAAGATACGTGGGTGGCAAATAAGCATGTATTCAATATCAAGAGTCATAAGGGAAATGCATACTAAAACCTCAATGATGCCGCCATAAAATAGAATGAAATTATGTCCTTTGTAGCAACACGAGTGCAGCTGAAGGCCGTTATCCTAAGCAAATTAATCACAGGAACAGAAAACCAAATACCACGTGTTCTCACTTGTAAGTAAGAGCTAAACATTGGTACATGTGAACACAAAGAAAGGAACAATGGGCCAGGTGTGGTGGCTCATGCCTGTAATCCCAGCACTTTGGGAGGCCGAGGCGGGCAGACTAAGAGGTCAAGAGTTTGAGACCATCCTGGCCAACGTGGCAAAACCCTGTCTCTACTAAAAATACAAAAATTAGCTGGGTGTGGTGGCAGGCACCTGTAATCCCAGCTACTCAGGAGGCTGAGGCAGGAGAATTGCTTAAACCTGGGAGGTGGAGGTTGCAGTGAGACGAGATCGTGCCATTGGCCTCCAGCCTGGGTGACAGAGTGAGACTCCATTTCAAAAAAAAAAAGGAACAATGGATACTGGGGACTACCAGAGGTGGGGAGGAAGGAAGGGACGCAAGGGCTGAAAAACTACCTATTGTGTACTGTTCTTACTAGCTGGGTGTATTAGTCTGTTCTCATGCTGCTAATAAAAACATCCCAGAGACTGGATAATTTATAAAGGAAAGTGGTTTAATTGCCTCACAGTTCCACCTGGCTGGAGAGGCCTCACAATCATGGTGGAAAGTGAATGGGGAGCACAGTCACGTCTTACATGGCAGCAGGCAAGAGGGCTTGTGCAGGGGAACTCTCGTTTGTAAAACCATCAGATCAGATCTCATGAGACTTATTCACTACCATGAGAACAGTATGGGGTAAACCACCCCCATTATTCAATTATCTCCACCTGGCCTCACCCTTGGCATGTGGGGGTTATTACAATTCAAGGTGAGATTTGGGAAGACACAGCAAAACCATACAAAACCATATCACTGGGTGACAGTATAAATCACACCCCAAACTTCAACAACACACAATATACCCATGTAATAAACCTGCGCATGTACCCTGAGTCTAAAGTAAAAGTCGAAATTATTTTTAACAAAAGCCCCACAATATATGCAAAGCACCATAAAACAATATAGATATGCCTGTATTTTAAAAGGGTGACTTCTATCATATGTGAATTACATATCGATAAACCTGTCACAAAAAACCCACCATGAGTTGTCAATTAGAAAACACAATGAGTGATGAGTATGAATGGCTTGAAAAAGACGGGTCAGAGCTGAGCAGGGTTGGGTGCGCTGGCACTCTCAAATGCTGCTAGTGGGGATGCAAAACAGTGCTGCCACTTTGGAAACCACTTGGCCAGTTTTTTCCAAAGTTAAACCTACATTCCCCGAAAGCCCCAGATAACTCACTCCTAGGTATATTTACAGTGAAATGAATACAAGTCTACACAAAACCCATACCTAAATAGTTTTTTGGTTTACTTTTGTTTTATTTTTATTTTTTTTAGAAACAGGGTTTTGCTCTGTCACCCAGGCTGTAGTGCAGTGGTACTGCCATAGCTCACTGTGGCTTTAAACTCTTGGGCTTAAATGATCCTCCTGCCTCAGCCTCCCGGGTAGCTAGCTAGGGCTGCAGGTATGCACAACTATGCCCAGGTAATTTTTTTAATTTGTGTAGAGTTGGGGTCCTGCTATGTTGCTCAGGGTGGTCTTGGAACTCCTGGCTTCAAGCCATCCTCCCACCTCAGCCTCCAAAAATGCTGGGATTACAGGCGTGAGCCACCATGCCCACCTGCATACATGAATGTTTATAGTGGCTTTTAATCACCCCTACCTGGAAATAACCCAAATGCCTTTCAACTGGTGAACTAATAAACAAATTTCGGTTTATCCATGCAATGGAATACTAGCCAGCAATGAGAAATAATGAAGTATTGATACGTGCAAACCATGAACCTCAAATGCATTTTGCTGAATAATAGAAACCAGATCCCCCTCTCACCCCAAAAAAGGAGTGCATGCCATATAATTCCATTTATATGACAGAGAAAACAATATGAACAGAAACCAGAGGTGTGTTGGGGAGCTAAGGGAGGGGAGGGGTCAGCTACAGAGGCACCAGGCTATAGAGGCCTGCCCTATGTCTTGATGTCAGTGATGGCTAAATGTCTGCATGCGTATGCCAAAATTCTCAAACTAGACTACAAAAGCGGAGCTTTGCTACGTGTGAACTATACCTGAATTTCAACAATAAGGAAGACAATTCCACATTCCTTCAGGAATGTCAAAGATTAATGCCATCATCGAAGATCTGATGTATGCTTGGGCTGTGATTCCTAGCACATCCTTAATCAATTCTACCTGGACTGAGCCAAAGACAGATGAATCTTAGAAAATGACAGTGGATCATTTTGAATTGATAATCTGTTGGCCCAAAGGTACCTAATGTTCCACATACAGTCTCTTTCTTCAAGCATATAAACACAGACCATAGTAGGCAGCTATTGATCTTGCAAATTTCTTTTCCTTTTCTTTTCTTTTTGAGACAGGGTCTTGCTCTGTCACCCAGGCTGGAGTGCAGTGGTGCAATCACAGCTGACTGAAGCCTTGACCTCCCTGGCTCAAGCAATCCTCCCACCTTAGCCTCTTGAGTAGCTAAGAGGGGAGGGGGCTACCTGTCAATACCAAAGGCTCATGCCCAGCCGCTGTGGTGCACCATGCCCTAGGAGGACTGGGTGGCCGCCTGATTACACTGGTCTACAAGGGAATGGGCAGTGATCTGTCCTCACTGGAAAGACACCTTTATGGGCTGGGCATGGTGGCTCATGCCTGTAATCCCAGCACTTTGGGAGGCTGAGGCAGGTGGATCACCTGAGGTGAAGAGTTCGAGACCAGCCTGTTCAACATGGAGAAACTCCATCTCAACTAAAAATACAAAATTAGCCAGGCGTGGTGGTGCATACCTGTAATCCCAGCTACTCGGGGTCTTAGTTCCCAGTCACAGAAGGAAGACACGCCCTTCCTGTACTGGAGGACACACATGCACGTGTTATGGCATTGGAGGACGCTGGCCCCTGGCCACTTTGGGTTCTGTGTGCCAACGAACTTATGGGAAAGAAGAGGGTTTCTGTTATGACCGGGGTGATTGATCCTGACTATCAAGGGGCATTAAGACGACCATCTCACACAGGGAGCAGGGGAGTGTGTCTGTCTCGCAGAAAGTTGTCTGTGGCAAGATTTGCACTTCCTGCAGTCTGGCCTCCTTAGACTTGTGCAAAACGGGAACACTCCCCACTCATATGATTGATCTAGCATCACTTTGGCATCTGAACCCAGCAAGGATTATGTGAGAAGGGAAATTTGCAGGCCCATGTCACTCTCAAACATGAGCATCAAAACTGTACAGCAATCATTTGCAAATCAATGTATACAAAAATAGCAAACACAAATATTCAGGTTTATCGCTTGAATTCCTGGTCAGTTTAATAGGATGAACTTCAGTGGGTGAAAAAATAAATCATTAGCATTCAACATTCATTATAAAAACTCTGCAAATTATGGGTGGAAAGAATCTCCCTTTGCATGTGAAAGGGTATTCTCTCCCTCAGCTTGTGGTTGCTATCACAGAACACCTCAGACTGGGCCATTTACAAAGAACGATAATGTATTTCTCACAGCTCTGGAGGCTGCGAGTCCACTATCAAGGCGCTGGAATTTGGTGTCTGGGGAGGGCTGCGTTCTCCGGAGAGGAGGGACACTGTGTCCTTGCAGGGCAGGAGCAACAAGGCCAACGGGTCAATCGCTGAGGGAAGCCTCCTTTTCAAGGGTTTTAATCCCTTCCAGGAGGGAGGAATTCTCATGGCCTAATCTCTTCTCAGTGGTCTGCTTCTTGGTATCACCACATTGGTAACAGCTAAATTTTGGAGGGGACACATTCAAACCAGAGGAGATAGCTACCAAGACCCTACAGCAAAATCATGCATATCTGTGAAAAAAGGAGAAATTGCCCCATTTACAGGGGGGATGAAATAGCCATTGTCTCCAATTCTATTCAACAATATATGAGCAATTATAGCCAATTATAAAAGGCAAAAATAAAAATAGAAGGCATAAGATTTGAAAGAAAGAAAGAAAATTGTTTCATTTACAAATGATATGATTACCTACATGAAACACCTTGAAAAGTGTTCCCCATCCCCCAAAACACTCTCTGCCACCCAAAAAACTAGGAATAACCGAACAGCATAAATAAAATGTCTAAGGTTACTGAATAGAAAATCACACAAGGAAAGTCAATTTTATTCGTATATTCCAGTAACAAAGATTTAAGTGTAATCAAAAGGTATAGATAGCTACACTGTGATAAAAGATACTTAGGACAGCTGGGCACAGTGGCTCACGTCTGTGATCCCAGCACTTCGGGAGGCCAAGGCGGGGGATCACTTGAGGTCAGGAGTTTGAGACCAGCCTGGCCAACATGGTGAAACCCTGCCTCTACTAAAAATACAAAAATTAGCTGGGCTTGGTGGTGGGTGCCTGTAATTCCACCTACTTGGGAGACTGAAGCAGGAGAGTCGTTTGAACCCTGGAGGCAGAGGCTGCAGTGAGCCAGGATCGTGCCATTGTACTCCAGCCTGGGTGACAGAGCAAGACTGCGTCTCAAAAAAATAAAGAAAAAAAATACTTGGGACTAAATGTAAAGAAGAAATGTGCAAGAATGTTCTGGAGAATAACCTATAAAATGAGTTGACATGAAAGAAGGCTTAAATGGAGATATATCCTGCCATAAAAGTATCATTTTCCCCAAATTGATCCACATATTCAAAGTAATTCTACTAAGAATCCCAGTTGGCAAATTGATTCCAAAAGTCAGGTGGAAAAGGAAAGGGTGGAAAGCAGCCAAGACGTGCCGGAGGGAGGGCAGCGCGGGGCGCTTGCCTCCAGGGCTGTGGGGAATGAGTGCGAAGCTGCAGCGGTTCGCACAGCAGCACTGGTGCGATTGCAGCCCTGCAGGCCAGGGGGACTGGTGGGGTCTCAGCTCACACTCATGGATGGGCCCCTGACATGAATGAGGCACTCCAGGCCAGAAAGGGAGGTGGTCTGTTCAGCAGATGGTGCTGGCCTTGGTTGTCCATGTCGAAAAAAATCAAAATGCAACCCCTACTTCATTCCACAACTGAAAAATAAAATTCCTGAGGGATTTAGAGCACACTCGAGAAAGGCAAACCCAACATTCAACGAGGGAGTCCTCAGTGGCTCCGGAATTGAAAAACAGCCATATAAAGGCATTTTTCAGACAACTCAAAAAATCTGAACATGGACTGCCTATTAGATAATATTATTGAATTAAAGTTAGTTTTCTTGTGTATAATAATGACATTGTGGTTCTGTAGGAGAATATCCCCATTCATAGAAAATGTATCCCTGAAATATGTAGGGGCGAAATGTAATGATGTCTACAAAGAATTTCATGTGGTTCAGGGAGAAGAAAATGACTGAAGAGAGAGAAGGCAAATGCGCCAACACGTTACTGACTTGGGAAACTCAGTGAAAGGCATATGGTGCTCATTGTGCAATTCTTTCAACTTTTCTTCAGTTTTGAAATTTTTTCAAGATAAAAATATGGAAGTTAGAATGGATTTTAAAAGAATTGTGATATATCCACACAAGGGAGTACTGCAAAGCAGTGAAATGTGAATACTACACGGTTCTACCAGCAGAACGTATAAACCTCAGGCATGAGCAGAAACAACCATGTCACTGGAAAAATACGATACAGTTCCAGTTATATATAGGGTAAAATTAGGGGAAAATAAACAATATACTGGTTAGCATTTCAGATATATTAATGAAGCTCAAATAAAAAGGAAGAGAATAACAAACCCACAGTTTGGGGTAGGGTTACTCCTGGTGAGGTCAGGAAGGCGGCGATGGGGTCAGGGAGGGGCACATGGGGAGCTCCATGCATTGGTGACTTTCTCCTCTTTACCTGCATGGCAATTGTTGGCTCCTCTGTACCGTAATTATCTGTAACTTAAATATATGCACTTTGGGAGGCCAAGGTGGGAAGATAACTTGAGCCCAGGAGTTTGAGACCAGCCTGGACAACATGGTGAGACCCTTGTCCCTACAAATAAAATTTTTTAAAAATCATGAAAAAGTGAAGTTTCATTTTGGCACACCTGTGTTTGTGGCTATAAAATGCCTGTAATCGATACACTGTATAGCTGCAAGTTTGCAAACTGCTCCAGCATTCACCCCCAAAACCCAAGTCCGTGCATTTAGATGGTATTACTTAGAGTTCATTTATCAAGATAGATGCTGAATTTTAAAACATCTCATGAGTACTTTAATAACTAAAAATCTCTAATATCCATTAGTGAGACTGAAATTTACAGCATGTTTAACTTCTTAATAAAATGTCTGTATTTAAAAACAATAAAATAGAATTTTTATTTTTGCCTAAGAGTCATAACCCCTTGATCAGATTTTCTTTGTAGTCCTAATCCCACGGTCAGCCCAGGATGCAGTGGCTGAGGTCAATCACTGGATGTGTTTTCTTGGGGAGAAGAAATGCTCCTCTCAGCCCTGAAGCAAGTGCAGGACCCAGTGGGCAGGGCCATCACTTGGCTCATCACACCACATGCCAACCATGAGATGGTGTTTCTCCCCACCCTTCTCTTTTTCCAGAAGTGTTGGCTGCAGATGGAACGGGCTCACACTCGGGAGGAGTCAGAGGGAGTTGTGCCTTGGCTTAAGAAAGTCAACAAAAAATGAGATTCTTTGCAGAACATAGGGATGTTTCTAAAATGCCATAGACAAACACGTTTTATTACTTGATTTAATCATTACATTTAGTTAATTGAGTGTGCTTGCATTTTACTATGCCATCAATAGATGTCTGTAAAAATCAGGTTCAAGAATTCCATGCCAGGGCCGGGTGCAGTGGCTCATGCCTGTAATCCCAGCACTTTGGGAAGCCGAGGCAGATGGATCATTTGAGGTTAGGAGTTCGAGACCACCTTGGCCAACATGGTGAAACCCCATCTCTACTAAAAATACAAAAAAATTAGCAGGGCTGTTGGTGCATGCCTGTAGTCCCAGCTACTCGGGAGGCTGAGGCAGAAGAATTGCTTAAACCCTAGAGATGGAAGTTGCAGTGAACCGAGATCATGCCACTGCGCACCAGCCTGGGTGACAGAGTGAGGCTCCATCAAAAAAAAAAAAAAGAATGCCATGTTGGCATTCTGACATTTTTTAAGTATGACTTTTAAAGAAGGTTCTAGAGCTGCTTCAAGATGGCTGACTGGAGGCACCCGACACTTGCCTCCTCCACAAATAAACAAGAGAGCAAGTATAGAATCACATTTAGAATAGATCTCCCAAGACAGAACACTGATATTCAACAGAGAAGTGACAGGAAGCACCAAAGGCAAGGGAGGAGAGGGACCGAGGCAGCCTGCTCTGCCGAGCCTCCCCAGGCAGGGAAAGAGTAAGTGAGAGGCCCTAGCAGTCCACATTCTCCACATGGACACCTGCAATCCTAACCATGGGAGACGCCCTCAGCCCTCTTGGGCCATGATACTAACATAGGGAGCTGCCTGGAGACGATGTGAGGGCCCCGCTCCAGAGAGGAAGGTCATGCTGGGTCCTACGGCCCCCACCTTCACAGCCATAAGCAGCTACAGCACAGCACCGTTTTAAGAAGCTCAGCCCCCACCAAACTGCATCCTGCCTGGGGGCCCAACAGCTCCTGTATCTCCACATTCCTGGAGCCCCACTGATATCCTCCATCTGTGGCCAACACTGCCACTGCCTGCTGTTACTGACTCCACCACCCCCAATAGTGGGGCTGTTGTGCATTTACAAGCACCAGGAGGACAGATTCCCCACACACAACCTCACTCACACCTGGGGCTGAAGACCACACTGCCAGCTGCTTGTCAAGGGCTGCTGCCACTGAAAGCAACCCTGCTCTCCTCAGCAGCAGGGCCATTATGCAGCTGCTGATATCCCCACACCAGCATCCTGCAGGGGGGTTGGGGAGCACCCTGTCCCTGCCTACCACAGCCAGTGCCCACATGCACCACCGGGGGTCCTGAGGACAGATGCTAGCTCCACTCTCCCATAGTGCCTGAGCACACTGTGCTGGGGCCTGGAGATCGTCCTGCTCCATTCACCATCATTGGCACCTGAGCACTTTTCCCAGGGCCTGAGCATGGACCCACCCAAACTCCCACTACCACCACCACATACTACCACCCCTTCTCGCATGTACCACATGAAGGCCTGGGGACTGGCCCACCCCACGTGTCTCAGCCACCGCCAATAGCAGCACAGACCACTTGGGAGCCAGAGGGTTGTCCCACCACTGCTACTGCCATCACCAACACCACACTCACTGCCAAGGGGTCCAAGGACCTGCCCACCTGCCCAGCCTACCTCTCCCACTGCTGGCACCCAAGCAAGCACCTAGAGGACACCAAGAATCAGCCCACCTGGACCTGCTAACAACAGTGCCAGCATGCACAACCCAAGCCCAAGGACAGACACACTTGGTCCATCACTATCACCACTGGGTCCCAAGGACTGGCCCACCTGGCATCTCCATCCCCAATACAACTTAACCATAGCATTCACTAACAACCACACCCTAAGCCACTGAGGAAATCACAGACACCAATGACACTGTTTACAGCTGAAGAAACCATACAGAGACTTCACTACTGCACATACTCAGAATCAAAACCAAACTTCCTTTCCCAGCCTACTCAACAAACCATAAATACATCTTCAGGAAAAAGTCCATCCCTACAAAAGCAAATTCAAAAAATTGGAAGAAGTGACTGTTATACCAGATGTGCAGATGTCAACATAAGGACACAAGAAACATGAAAAAGCAAGGAAATATGACACCTCCAAAGAACACAGTAATTCTCCAGCAACACATTTCAATAAAATGTATGAAATCCTGGAGAGAGAATTCAAAATAATGATATTAAAGAAGCTCAGTGAGATATAAGAGAACAATACAAAGAAATCAGAAAAACAATTCAGGATATAAATGAAAAATTTATCAAAGAAATATGCATTATTTAAAAAAAACAAACAAACAGAAATTCTGGGCCAGGCCTGATGACTCATACCTGTAATTCCATTGCTTTGTGAGGACAAGGTAGGAGGATGGCTTGAGGCCAGGAGTTCAAGATCAGCCTGGGCAACACAGCAGGATCTTGTCTCTACATAAAATAAAATAAAAAATAGCCAGTCATGATGATATATGCCTGTAGCCCTAGCTACTTGGGAAGGTGAGGCAAGAGGCTTGCTAGAGCCCAGGAGTACAAGGTTACAGTGAGCCATGATCACACCATTGCACTCCATCCTGGGCAACAGGGCGAAACCCTGTCTCTAAACAAACAAATAACAACAACACACAAAAATAAAACTGGAACTGAAGACTTTATTGAATGAAATACAAAATATATTTGAAAGCATCAATATAAACTAGATCAAGCAGAAGAATTTCAGAACTTGAAGATAAGTTTTTGAAATAACCCAGTCATACAAAAAGAAAAAAAAAAAGAATGGATAAAGCCTATATGACATATGGGACACTATAAAGTGACCAAATATTTGAATTTTTGGTGTCCCAGAAGGCAAAGAGGAAGTGAAACAGAAAGATAATCTACTTAACAAAATAATACCTGATAACTTCCCAAATCTAGCCAGAGATTTAGACATCCAGATACAGGAAGCTCAGAAATTTCCAAATAGATACAATTCAAAAAGGTCTGCTCCATAGCATATTATAGTCAGGGTAAAAGTCAAAGACAAAGAGAGAAACCTGAAAACAGCAAAAGTGTCTAGTCACTTATAAGTGAATTCCCATCAGATTAACAGCAGATTTCTGAGCAGAAACCTTATAGGCCAGGAGAGAATGGGATGATATATTCAAAGTGCCAAAAGAAAAAAAAAACCTGGCAACCAAGGATACCAGATCCAGCAAAGTTCTCTTTCATAAATGGAGGAAAAATAAAGTCTTTCTCTGACAAGCAAACACTGAGAGAATTCATTATCACTAGACTAGCCATAAAAAAAAATGCTTAAGGAAGTCCTAAACCTGGAAGTGAAAGGATGATATCTGCCATCATGAAAACACACAAAAGTATAAAACCCACTGGTAGAGCAAATACATAAGGAAAAGAAAGGATTCAAATATTACCACTACAGAAAACCAGCAAACAACAATAATAAAAAATAAAAGAGAAGAAAAGGAACAAAAGATATCCACAACAGCCAGTAATCAATTATAAAATGACAGGAATAAGCTGTCAGGTATCAAAAATAATCTTGAATGTAAGCAAATTAAACTTTTCAATTAAAAGATATAGATTGGCTGAATAGATTTTTTTAAATGACCTATCCATATGCTGCCTACAAGAAACTCATCTCACCTGTAAAGATACATATGGACTGAAAATAAAGAGATGGAAAGATATTTCATGCAAACAGAGACTAAGAGTGAGAAGGAATAGCTATATATAAATCAGATAAAACAGACTTTAAGTCAAAAACAGTGAAAAGAGACAAAAAAGACTCTGCAGTGGTCACAAGTACAGGCAAACTTGCATGACTTCTAGATTCTTAAATTGCAGAAATAAGGAGGTGATTACTAGTTTCCAGTAAGGACCTGTCACTGCAGAAATTTACAATGGAAGTTCTTTAAACATGCACCTTTCCATTATATTATGATTGTATACATTGCAAAGACTTCACTGTGAATCTCTTGAATAAAATGTGGTCAGGACACCTAAATGCAATTAGATTTATTTTCAATCTAATCATCAAGCTGGCAAATAATCCTTTTATTTAACAAAGCCATAGAAATTTAGCCCAAAATAAGCCCCCATGTGCTGCTCCAATCACAATTCCCTTCTCCCTGTCTCAGAAGTAATCAGAATCCTGACTTGATAATTGATTGAAATAAAGACAGCTATGTGCAACAAAGTGGATACACTTTATAAACATGTTGGCCAAAATAAGCAAGACATAATAAATTCAATATGATTACATTTATATAAAATTAGGCAAATTTCTTTAGGCAAAATTAGGCTATATTTTTTAGGAATGCATACATAGTAAGTTCTAAATATTCTTAAATTTTCATGATTGTTAATTCAACTCAAGAGTTCTTCTATATTGTGTTTTAGTTTCAAAATATATCTCTTTTAAAAATTCTAACTTAATTGAATTGTGGACAGAGAATGTGGTCTGTATGTATTAGTCATTGAAATTTGCTGAGACTTCCTTTGTGGCCCAGTGGAGAATGGTTTTTTCTTTTTTGTTTTGAGAAAGAGTCTCACTCTGTCAACTGGCTGGAGTGCAGTAGCGCGATCTTGGCTCACTGCAACCTCCGCCTCCTGGGTTCAAGTAATTCTCCTGCCTCAGCCTCCTGAGTAACTGGGATTACAGGTGCCTGCCACTATGATTAATTTTTTTTTATTATTTTTAGTAGAGACGGGGTTTCACCATGTTGGCCAGGCTGGTTTCAAACTCCTGACCTCACGAGTCGCCTGCCTCAGCCTCCCAAAGTACTGGGATTACAGGCATGAGCCACCACACCGCAGAATTTTTTAAAATGTTCCATGTGTGCTTGGAAGTGTGGCCCTCTGCACATCTCTAGGGTTTGCTTTGCTTCGAATTCTGGTTGCCCATCTCTCTGGGTCCCTGGCCTTCTTGCCTGATGCTCACTATCTTGAAAATGTTTCATATGTTTTGGTTTTTAGTTTTTGGGTTTTTTTCCTCATGGAATGGTTAATCTTGCTCTTGTTAGTTCATCTTGGTCAGAAGCTGAAGTCTCCTATTTGACTTTCATTTTTGAAAGATTATTTTTGCTGAAATAGAATTCTAGCTTTAAAGGCATGTTGTTTTAAATACCTTAAAATGTCGCTGTATTATCTTCTATCTTGGATGGTTTCTAATTCAAAGTTTGTGATTTTCTCTTTGTTCCTCTGTTTGCAGTGTCTGTTTTCTCTGTTTTTCCAGCAGCAGTTGTACTATGCTTGGTCTAGGCAGTGTTTATTATTGTTGTGGTTATTAGTATTATTCGCAGTGGTTGTCCTCCTGGGTGTTCTCTGGATTGTGGTTTGGTGTCTTCCATGAATTTTAAATATTCTTGGACATTAACTCTTCATGTTGTGGGAAGTCAGGGACCCCGAACAGAGAGACCAGCTGGAGCCATGGCAAAGGAACATAAATTGTGAAGATTTCATTTTAATATGGACATTTATCAGTTCCCAAATAATACTTTTATAATTTCTTATGCCTGTCTTTACTTTAGTCTCTTAATCCTGTTATCTTCGTAAGCTGAGGATGTATGTCACCTCAGAACCACTGTGATAATTGTGTTAACTGTACAAATTGATTGTAAAACATGTGTGTTTGAACAATATGAAAACAGTGCACCTTGAAAAAGAACAGAATAACAGTGATTGTTAGGGAACAAGGGAAGACAACCATAAGGTCTGACTGCCTGTGGGGTCGGGCAAAAAGAGCCATATTTTTCTTCTTCCAGAGAGCCTATAAATGGACGTGCAGGTAGGGAAGATACCGCTAAATTCTTTTCCTCACCAGAAATATTAATATTAATACCCTGGGAAAGGAATGCATTCCTGGGGGGAGGTCTATAAACGGCCGCTCTGAGAGTGTCTGTCTTATGCAGTTGAGATAATGCAGTTGAGATAAGGACTGAAATACGCCCTGGTCTCCTGCAGTACCCTCAGGCTTATTAGGATGGGGAAAAACTACACCCTGGTAAATTTGTGGTCAGACCAGTTCTCTGCTCTCGAACTCTGTTTTCTGTTGTTTAAGATGTTTATCAATACGTGCACAGCTGAACATAGACCCTTATCAGTAGTTCTGTTTTGCCTTTTGTCCTGTTCCCTCAGAAGCATGTGATCTTTGTTCTGCTTTTTGCCCTTTGAAGCATGTGATCTTTGTACCTACTCTCTGTTTAACACCTCCTCCCCTTTTGAAACCCTAAATAAAAATTTGCTGGTCTGAGACTCAGGCAGGCATCACGGTCCTACCAATATGTGATGTCACCCCTGGCGGCCCAGCTATAAAATTCCTCTCTTTGTACTCTCTCTTTATTTCTCACCTGGCTGACACTTATGGAAAACAGAAAGAACCTATGTTGAAATATGGGGAGCAGCTTCCCCCAATATCTTCAAATATTTCTTCTGCTTTCTTTTCTTCTGGGATTCCAGTTACTCATCTGTTAGCATGTCCGATAATTTCCCAAAGCTCTTGCATGCTCTGGGTTTTTTGTGTGCTTGTTTTAAAAATCCCTGTTTCTGTTTGTGCCTTGCTTTTGGTCACTCCTATGGCCCTATCTTCATGTTTGCTGATTCTTTCTTTGCCTATGCAGAATCTTCTGAATTCTTTGTTCACCTCTGCAGAACTCCCCGTCTCTGCTATCATGCTTTTCAATTCTCACCTTGCCACCTCATCCTTCCTCACATTTTCCAACACCTCTGGCTCAAAGAGTGGGGTGTGCGGTGACCTAGAGGTCAGAGCAGCCATCTTTTTGCCCTGGATCTTGCTGTCCCACCCATTTCTAGGTGTAAAACCTGTGAAAAGCTCAGCCATGCTGGCATTGCTGGTCCTGACTTCTTTTGAAATAACTCTGAAAGCCACTTGAGAATGTACACAAGCCATGGCAAAGGAAAGGTCCCAGTGACACAAGAAGAATTTTTCACCACTGTGGAAGATAGTATAGCAGCTCCTGAAAAGAATTAAACCTAGAATTATCATAGGATTCAGCAATTCTGCTGTTGGCTAAATGCCCAAAAAAACTGAAAGCAGACTCAAAAAGATCAGTACACCCATGTTCCTAGGAGCATTATTCAAAATAGCCAAGAGGTGGAAGCCACCCATGTCCACCAACAGAGGAATGAATAAACAAAATGTGGTCCCTTCATTCAATGGGGTGTTATCCATCCTCAACAAGCAAAGATGCTCTGACATGTGCCATAGCATAGATGAACCTTGAGGATGTTACGCGAAGTGAAATACACCAGCCACAAAAGGACAGACACTGTATGCCTCCAGACAGATGAGGTCCATAGAGGACTCAAAGTCACAGAGACAGAAAGTAGAATGGGGGCTGCCAGGGGCTGGGGAGATGGGGGAGGGGGAGTCAGTGTTGAATGAGGACAGAGTTTTAGTCTGGGAAGAAGAAAAAGTTCTGGAGAAGGAAGACAGTATAGTGATGGTTGCGCAAGAAACAATGTAAACGCACTTAATGCCACTGAACTGTGCACCTAAGAATGGTTAAGTGGTAAATTTCAGATTATGGATATTTTACCACAACAAAATTAAATGAATTCTTCATTACAACTAACTTTAAAACAATAGGAACAATTCATTTTTTATTTTGGTTCCAAAAAGCATGCTCTAATCAACTCATTTAGGTAGCACCTGCTAGAACGTGGCTCTGCTCGATCAGATCTTTGTGGGCCTGCAGCTCTGTCCATGGCCACCGATCACCCACTGCGTTCGAGCTGGGAATCCTGCAAACATAGCCCTGTCTACAAGATTAATGGAGAACATTTGAGGAGTAACACTTGGCTTGGGAAAACCAGCCTAAAACCCCTGAGGAATCTCCAGTTTAGTGTTAATTGGCTCATTTATCACAGGGGGCAGAGGTCAGGAGCAGCCCGTGATGAGAGGTGGGGTCTCTTTCAGAAGACCTGGCAAAAGATTCACCTCTACTCAGAGAACATCTGGAATTCTCAGAGGAAGCTGGCATAAGAGAAGTGTGACTCCTGAAGTCCAGGAAAGACATTCTTCATTTGTATTAAAGGAGAGTGAATTTAACTATTCTGCTGATTCTAGAGGTTTCTATAACTCTCCAGTGCTCATGAGCTGAACCTGAATAGAAAAGACAGCCTTGTCATCTGTGTCAAGTCCTGCTTGCTTAGACACTGTCAACCTTACACTCTCCCCTCCCACAGCTCCATCACCTTCTGGCTTCATTTGAGGACAGAAGTGAAACAGTGTTGGAGTGGATACTACATAGGCCACCTCTGAGAGGGTGAGACATGACAGGGACGCTGGGTGCAGCCTCCTGTTGAGCTCTGAGAAAATGAGGACTTGGTTCAGATGTGTAAGGTTAGACTGTCTTTGTCATCCCAACATTGACACTCAGTTAGGACTTGGGGATAAATTGCTGCAGTAATTTAAACTTACTATGAGATTACTCTGTGCAGAAATAAAGCAAAATAATTTTATCCACAATACCTTCCATGCATCAAGAATAGACCTCCCTAATGTGAACAGCATCTTAAGATATCTGTGAGAATCCTGCGTGGTAAATACATATTCTGAGTGCTTACAATTTACATAGTTCTTACATCTTAATTACTCTTTTGCTAGTATCTGGCTAAGATTATACTCTTTGGAAAACCCTGGAAAAGCTATACATCAAGTACTATAATAATTCCATGCAATAAAAATACATTTATGGTAGCAAATGTGAGCAACGGAGCTCTCATATGCAGCCCGTGGGAGTGTAAATTCGTACAACCGTTTTGGAAACCTGTTTGGCAGCATCTTCTGAGTTTAGTATGTGCACACTCTATGGCCCAGCAATTCTACTCCTAAATATGTGCCAATCAGAAATGCATATATATGTGTGCCTAAAGACATGCACAAGAAGGTTCATAACAGCATCGTCCATCACTGCCCCAAGCCCAAAGCAGCCCCGATGCTTGGGAGCGGCTGTTTGGAGATGCCCCTCGTGGTGTATGCATAGAGCAGAGTGCTGCATTGCAGGGCAGTACGCACACACTACACCCCCATAATATGGCTGCACTCAGAATAGGGACAGTCTCACGAGCAAACACTGAGCAAAAGAATCCAGATACATTATATAACTCATTTATATAAAGCTTAGAACAGGCAAGGTTCATCTACACTGGAACAAGTCGGAAGATAGCTACTCTCTGAGGTGGGATAAGGGCTGGGAAGTGTGTGAGGGAGTCCCCTGGTGAGATTCTGTCTGACCCGAGGCCTGGCCCCATGGATGTGTGAACCTTTGTAAAAAATGTATCCAGCTGAACATTTATGATTTGTGAGCTTTTCTATATATATGCTATACTTCCAGTTAAAAGTTGGCTTAAAACTACATCCATATCCTTTAAAGTTTATTTGTAGACATTTAGGTCAACTAGTTTTGAGACTAAAACCTGTATAACTGGAAGCACTGAGACTGATAAAAGTCCTATAAGATTCAAGCAGCTAGTTAAATTTTCGTTTTAAGAATTGAGTTGAAACTTGAGCTTTTAGGATTTGCTGTCAATAGGCAGAATATTGATTATAATTAACAATTAACACCACCTATTGGTCACCAGCAGCAAGTGCAGCGGTGGAACCAATCAATGAAATTGCACAAATGATTGCTAGCTTTAACACTTGTCTTTTTGCTCATAGGCGCGAGAAACCGGTATTAAAATTTAACAGAAAATGTAAAAAGGAGGTTGGAGCTCTAATAATTTCGTCTACTACATGATACGGAGCTGTCATAATTGCAGGTTCCTTTCAGAACATTCCGGGTACCTCCTTGGACCTGGAACTGTCTGGGTTCTCATGGGATCAGAGTCCTCCCGTTCCCCGCCCTGGAGGGCAGGTCCGGTGCCTCTCACGGGCGGCAGCGCTGTCGGGACCCGCGGCCACGTCTCTGGGGCTCGGCGCAAAGCAGCTGTCCCGGGACCGCGTGGGCTAGGACTGCAGAGCCGCCGGGGAGCCGCGCACCTGCGCTGTGAACCTGGGTCCCCTGCACACCGCTTTGTTCACGGCCCGCGGCCAGGCTCCGTGCTGCGTTCCCAGTGTCGGGGCTCCGATCTCAGCAGCTTTGGGGGGGTCATGATCAGCCCGGCACCTCCTAACGCTGGGTCAGCCTGTGAACCCCGATCTTACCGGGCCGCAGAGGCGCTCAGCAGCGGCAGCTTTCACCCAAGGGGACCAAGGCGGAGTCCTTCTTGTGGGAATGAAGGTCACCCTGGTTTAAAGGCACAGTTTGCTTTTTTCCTGTCTCCCCCACCTTTTTTTTTTTTTTTTTTTGAGACGGTGTCTCGCTCTGTCGCCAGGCTGGAGTGCAGTGACGCGATCTCTGCTCACTGCAGCCGCTGCCTCGCGGGTTCAAGCGAATTCTCCTGCTTCAGCCTCCTGAGTAGCTGGGACTACAGGCGCCCGCCACCACGCCCGGCTAATTTTTTGTATTTTTAGCAGAGACGGGATTTCACCGTGTTAGCCAGGATAGTCTCGATTTCCTGACCTCGTGATCCGCCGCCTCGACCTCCCAAAGTGCTGGGATCACAGGCGTGAGCCACCGCGCCCGGCCTGTCCCCTAGCTCTGACTTCTTAACTGGCAACAACGTGGGCTGTCTCCCACGAGGAACGCCTTCCCCAGAGCCCGTGGAAGGTGTGCAGGGGGTTGTGGGGTCCCTTTGAGCTGCCGCAGAAGCTCCGCCTCTGACCCCGCGGCCCCCCGGGGAGAGCGGCCTCCCTTCCCGCACCTGCAAGGGCTCTTCCCCTTGGATACTACGTTCGCTTTCTCTCGAATAAAAAAGTCCCTGTCTCCAAGCTGGCCCCAGCTGCTGTGCTCGGACTGGGCCTTGACTCCCCAGCTTTCTCTCCCGGAGCCTTCGGAAAGCTCCTCTTCCGTGCATAGGACCAGGGTGCCAAGCTCTCTACGCAGCACAGAACCAGAAACACCAAACGGGGCTCTGTCCTGGAAAGATGGGCACAGAGGTCAAGGCCAAGGCCGCGCCTCTGTCTGTGGACCTAAAGAACGCGTTATACGTTTATTTACTCAGACATTATTTTTTATGTTTTTAAATTGTGGTAAAATACACATAACAATTACCATTTTAACCATTTTTGGCATTTAGGTGTATTCATATTTTTGCACAATCAATAGAACATTTTCATCTTGCAAAACCGAACTCTGTCCCCCTTAAATAAGCACTCACTCCCCATTGCCCTCCCCAGCTCCTGGCATCCACCATTCCACTTTCTGTCTCTCTGAATTTGATTAGTCCAGGGACTAATACTGTTAGCAGCAGGGAATCCGTAGGGTCTGCAGCAGCTCGATTCTTGCCTCCTCAGAGGAAAGAATTCGGCCGAGGTGCATAGCGCAGAATGAGAGGCCAAGGTGAGTTTTAGAGCAGGACTGAGAGTTTATTAAAAAGCTTTAGAGCAGGAATTAATGGAAGTAAAGTACACTTGGAAGAGGGTGAAGTGGGCGACTTGAGAGATCCAAGTGCAGGGTGCAACCCCCCAGTCTGGGTTTTATACATGGGTATGGTTCAGGGTTTCCGTTTCCCCTTCCTTGATCTTTTCTTGCGGTGGGCTGCCAGCGCTTGGGAGGGGCCGCATGCGCACTGTGTTTACTGAAGTTGTGCACATGCTCACTTGAAGTATTTTGCCCTTACCTGTCTCGTGTTCCTGGAGGAAGGTCACACACCAGTTAAACTACATTTTGCCTCTTTGTGCACAGGCCTAAGCCACCTCGCCCCACTCCTGAGATCTTATAGAAAGCTGCTAATCAGTTTCAGGTGTCTTCCAGCTAGTGGGAGCCCGCCTTTCCTTGGCACAGCTGCAACCAATTACTATTTTAGAGAAACAGTTTAACCACCGCCTGAGTATTACCTGATGGTCTCCAGACGTTCCTGGTGGGGTGGGCCCTCTCCTGCCCTGCTCACGTCTGCCTAGCCACTAACAATGAGTGGAGTTCCACAGTACTTGTCTTTTTGTGACTAGCTAATTGTTTGATGTTTATTTTTAACAAAAAGTCCTGGACAGTGTTTTGATAAATGATTTTCATGCAGCCTGTTTTATAAACTCCCTGGTTCTTTCTGTGATTGCTATTTTTCTCTTCCTCTCTGCTTAAATGCTTCATTCTACCCTTTCTTCCTACTTCTTGCTTCAGTGCATTTTGTTCTTCCTTTCCTATTTTTTCCTCTTTCTTCCTGTTTTCCATGATGTAACTGGAAGGCAATTTAGAAATCAGTGAGCAGCAGATCCCCCAAGAACTAAGCACTGCAGTGGGGAAGCCACCCCAGCTTTGTTTTCCACCACTGCAGACTCATCTGGAAGAATCAGTGTTTCTTCCTTCTCAGCCAGGTGGCTGTTTGTGTTTCCACCATGGGCCTTCTCTTACCCATGAGAATGTCTCTTTCCTGCTTTGAGGGAGAGGAGACCATGCCAGGTGCCATGTGGGCTGCCCTGAAGAAAACTGCATGGGCTCACTGAGGCTGCCACATGTTTTACTTTCTGAGAAGATGAGATGAGCCCTCCATGTTTCAAGGCTGAGAGCAGGAATGTGACCAGGTGCTGGATCCTCCAGGACAGTGAGGGAAGGGGTCTGGGTCCCTGCTTAGCCCTGAAGGAAAAGGAGCAGCTTCCAGAAGGCAGTAGGGATGTGGGTCCTGTGACGGGCCATGCCAGCTTGGTCCTGCATGTGGTTAGAAAACCAGGAGCCTTGGCCACCCAGGTGGAACCAAAATCTCCCATCCCTGTCTTGTTCTCTTTGCATAATGTGGATGAAAAGAGTCAAGCTCTGTAAAATATTTGAAGAGGTTTATTCTGACCAAATATGAGGGAACAATGACTTGTGACACAACCTCAGGAGGTCATGAGAACATGTGCCCAAGGTAGTCAGGTACACCTTGGTTTTATACATTTTAGGGGGACTTAAGACATCAATCAATACATGTAAGGTGTACATTGGTTGGGTCAGGAAAGGTGGGACAACTTGAAGCAGGGGCTTCCAGGTCACAGGTAGACTCAAAGAATTTCTGATTGGCAATTGGTTGAAAGAGTTTTTATCTAAAGACCTGGAATCAATAGAAGGGAGTGTCTGGGTTATAATAAGGGATTGTGGAGAGCCAGGTTTTATCATGCAGATGAAGCCTCCAGGTAGCAGGCTTCACAGAGAATAGACTGTAAATGCTTCTTATCAGACTTAAAGTCTGTGTTGATGTTAATGCTGGTCAGCTGTGCCTGAATTCCAAAAGGGTGGAAGGTATATTGAGGCATGTCCAACCCCCACTTCCCATCATAGCCTGAAGTCGTTTTTCAGATTAACTTTGGAATGCCCTTGGCATTCCAGGAAGAGGGGTTCATTCAGATGGTTAGGGGGCTTAGCATTTTATTTTTGCTTTACACCAGAAGCTTCCCTGAGGGGCCTGGGCCCTGGGTTTCAGGGCCTCTGCTCTCAGGCCTTGTCCAGAAGAATGGAAGACGCCATGAGGAACCTGGAGGAGAGAGGACTGCTGTGCATGGGCTTCCTGGCACACAGGGAAAAGCACAGGCTCTGGGTGAGTTTAAATCCTGGCTCTGGTGCCTGCAAGATATAAGACTCCAGCATGTTATTTAATCTCTCTGAGCCTCTGTCACCCAATAAATAAAATGAGGTAATTTCTAGCACACAGGATCATTGACATGAATAAAATAACTGATGTTTACATGCTACATCAATGGCACTGATTGCTGGTCATATAAGGCAAGGAAAAAAGATGTTTCCTCTTTGTATTCATTTCTACATCCTGCCAGTTTCCCTACACATATGCATTATGGACGAGGAATAATTGAGAAAATCTGCAAGGACAAGGCTAGTATTCTTCCTGACCCATTTCTTGTTCAGAGTATAAGGTAACTTGTACCGCACGTGTACCCAATATGCCGTGGGGTTATAGGATGTTAAATTGGACATTTACATGATACAATAAATATGACATTCCAGAGTGATGTTCTAGACCAAGATTCAAATCTTTAAGGAAGGGATTTAACCAAAAGTTGATTACATAAGCATTGTTCGCATCACCCACACTTTGTTGTGTGTGTCCGTGTGACACAACTTTAGATGCTTATTACTTATAGATCTGCTTCTTAGGTACCCTACTTGGTCATCTAGACAACTAGAAAAACAAGTTGGTTTTCTAACTGACTCAATTAGAAATAAAAGTAGGACAACTTGATCTTTAGGAAAACAGAGTGAGCAGAGATGGGGCAGAGCTTCACCCTCAACAGGGATGCCTATGCACTTCTGCTAAACAAGAAAACAGGTAGCCCACAGCCTGCAAAGCCTTACCAATGAGGAGAGATGGACCACCAGGCAGTGACCACCGCTGCCTGCTCTAAACCCCAGTGAGAAATGGAGCTGTGACTGCTGTCTGCTCTAAGCCCCAGGAAGAGATGGAGCAGTGACCACCGCCTGCTCTAAACCCCAGTGAGAGATGGAGCTGTGACCGCTGTCTGCTCTAAGCCCCAGGAAGAGATGGAGCAGTGACCACCGCCTGCTCTAAACCCTGGGGAGGAGTGGAGCAGTGACCACCGCCTGCTGTAAACCCCAGGAAGAGATGGAGCAGTAACCACTGCCTGCCTTAAGCCCCAGGAAGAGATGAGCATTGACCATCACCTGCTCTAAACCCTGGAAAGAGATGAAGCTGTGACCACCGCCTGCTCTAAACCCTGGGAACAGATGAAGCCATGATTGCCGCCCACTCTAAACCTTGGGGAGAGATGAAACCGTGACCACAGACTACTCTAAACCCCGGGGAGAGAAGGAATAGTGACCACCACCTGCTCTAAACTTTGGGGAGAGATGGAGCCGTGACCGCTGCCTGCTGTAAACCGTGGGGTACGGACTAGTTGTGACCCAACCTCACAAGTGCAGATATGGTAGGCCTGTGGGGTCAGTGCAGTTGAAGGAGGTGCCTTACAGGGGCAAGCTCTGTGCCAAAGTGACCGCAAGACTAGGGCAGCCACTTGCAGTCTGGGGACAGTGAGTGAATGCTGCCACTTTTATTTGGTTCCAGGGTGAGGACGAACCCAGCCAGCCTTTCTAATTTAAGAGCCCACCTGGCTTCTCTGAGGGGTGAGCTGTATTCCCAGGGCACTCACACTATGGCCTTCACCTCTGAGTCAGGCCCCACACGACCAGCAACAGAATCCAGGGACTCGCACACAAGCTGGGATATACACTTCCTTACTTGCATTAGAACTTCGGCATTCCTAGCAAATGGGAACAGGGTTTCCAAGTCTGCATGACACATTCTTGCTTGTGTGTTCTCTGAGATGTGACTGTGTTCTCTGAGATGAGATCTGAGATGCATTTTTCCATAAATAAAGGGTGGAGTAGCATGTACGATGTACGCCTGGATATGCAGACACTTGACAAATGCCCATTGACTGACTGAGTGACACAGCCACATGGTGTTATTGTGGCTGGTGATGGCCAGCACCCAGAGATGGTGTGACAAGTCTGAAAATAACGTGTGGCCAAGAGGAGATTAAGTGCTACGTTCCTAGTCATTCTTTTTCATATTTAATTTATATTAGTACATTCACATGCAAAAAAATTCACCCAAACACAAAAAGGTATATTCTTCCTTTAAGGAGGGATTCCCTCCCTCTTCCTCCACAAACACCGCGCAGTGGACATGCACGCTGCACCCTGATTTGGCCACTAAGACACAGCGCGGACACTGGGCCTCATCAGGCCCTTGGATCAACCACATTCATCTTTTTCCCTCTCAATACTCATTATTATAAAATATTTTTAAAACACTGGAAAGTACACAGGACATAATGAATAACTGTACTTATTACCCATCTAAGCAAATCAATATTTTACCATGTTTACTTAAGATATTCCTTTAAATAAAAAAACACTCCACACAGCTGAAGCCCCTTAAAGTGCCCTTCTCTGATCCCAATTTTCTTCCCTTCCTGTCTCCCCGACACAGCTACTATTCTGAAGTCTGGGTGTATTAATCCCAAGCAAATTTTTGCTTTTATGTTTTATAGCACATGTTTGTATGTGTGTATATATATCCATAAATAATATATAACAGGAGTCAGCAAGTTTTTTCTGTAAAGGATCAGATCATGAATATTTTAAGCTTTGTAGGCATGTGGCCTCTGTCATAACTCAACTCTGCTGCTGTGTGTGAAAGCAGCCACAGACAATATAGAAACAAATGATCGTGTGCAGCTATGTTTCAATAAAACTTTATTTACACAAACAGGTCCAGGTTGAACTTGGCCCTCAAGCAGTAATTTGCCAACCACTGATATACAGTATTTTTTACATTAAAATTTTTTCAAATTAATGGTGTCACACTGTGTATGTCATTCTACAGTGGTTCCCCCCACTCAATGTAATATTTCAGGAGTTTATTATATATGCGGATAGATGTGGCTCTTGCTACTTCACTTATCTATTTGTTTCTGAGATAAGACCTTACTCTGTCACCAAGGCTGGAGTGCAGTGGCACAATCATAGCTCACTACAGCCTCAAATTCCTTGGCTCAAGTGATCCTCCCACCTCAGCCTCCCAAGTAGCTAGGGGGTGTGAGCCACCATGCGAGGCTGAGTTTTTTTTTTTTTTTTGGTAGAGATTGGGGCTTGCCCTGTTTCCCAGGCTGGTCTTGAACTTCTGGCCTCAAGTGATCCTCCTGCTTCAGCCTCCCAAAGTGCTGAAATTACAGGCATGAGCCACCACACCTGGCCTGCTCTTGCTGTTTTAACTTATAGTCTAATGGTAAATGAATATTTCACAGCTTATTTTTTAATTCTTTTATTGAGGAAATTTGGATTGTTCTCAAGTATCTCCATTAGAAACACTGCTAACAATGCTTTTAATTTCCAAGCTTTTAATTTTGTTATCAATGTTTTAGAATTATTTTACTGTTCCTGCTTACAGTTCCATGGTGGAATCTCAGCTTCAGCCCTATGGATGTCGCTTTCTGCTCTTTATTTCTGAGCCAGGAGATATGATCATGATTTTGAACCTTGCTATGTCTTTCCAGTATTCTCTTTGTATATTTTATATCTTTGCTATGTGCTTGGAGCCAAGGAGTTGCCTCAAAACTTAAATTTCCAGAGCTATATTGATTTGGATTCTTTGTGTTAGATATGAGTTCTAAATTTCTCCTCAAAGAAACAATATGTCAGCATGTTCAATTCTTTGCCTTCTACTTTTAAACTTAACTTCCTCGTAAAGCAACCTTTTTCGATTACCTGCTCCACCCTGACTCATTCTGATTACCTGCTCCACCCTGACTTATTCCGATTTCCTGCTCCACCCTGACTCATTCCGATTTCCTGCTCTGCCATAACAATTTTTCCTGCCAAACCACTCACCCCGTCACTCTCTTTAAATTAGCCAGTCGGAATTAGGATAGCCTGTGTGGTCTAACCCTAGCCAATAGGGGAATGACACAGCAGCAGGGGCTGTGTGCATCAGGGATAAAAGCCCCTTCCCCTCCCTTGTCCAAGTGTGTGCTCACCATTGCTCCATTTGTAAGGGTGCACCCTTCTATAGAAGTACATTGCCTTGCTGAGAATTAAAAAGAAAATTTGATATTTGAGTGCTATTTCTGTTGTGGCACCAAAACTTTACTTATAACAATTGTCCTTGTACATAGTAGTCAGTTCCACTGTGGTACATCATGTGCATTCCTAGAAGCCACCACACTATGCAGGATCGTGCCTTAAAAACCACAGAGGCTGTGGGAAGAGTGGGGTGAGAGGCAGCGCACTCAAATATACCAGCAGCGACATTAAAAAAATGAACCTGACAATGGAGTCCGGGAAAAACGGCGGATAGGAGGCAGGACTAACTTGCAGCTCCCACTTGGATGGACAGAGCAGCATGTGGAGACTCACACTGTGAACTTTTGATCCAAGAGGTACTGCAGGAACATACCAGGAAAGCTGAGAGAATCCACAGACCCTTTGAAGGAGGTGGATTGCTGCTCCAGGCTCTGTGGGACAACCAAGGAAATGTGAGTCTGCTTGCTTTCTCAGCAGGAGGCTTGTAGCCTGGGGCAAGTTCTCAGCCCTGCTCACATTCCAACCCTGGGGCATGGTGGGAGTGAGACTGGCCCTTTGGGCTGTGGGCTGCATGAGAGCCGGGTGAGTTCTGTGGCTGCTGGCTTCCTCCCACTTCTTTGGTGACCTGTGTGATGCAGTAGAGGCAGCCATAATCCCCCTGGGAACATAACTGCATTGGCCTGGGAGCCATACCACCATCACCCACAGCAGCTGCAGCAAGCCCCACCCAAGGAGAGTCTGAGCTCAGACATTCCTAACCCTGCCTCCACCTGATGGTCTTTCTCTACCCACCCTGGTAGCTGAAGACAAAGGACATAATCTTTTGGGAGCTCCATGACTCCACCCACCACCTCCCTATACAATCACAGCTGATGCGCTCTTGAAAGCACCACCTCCTGGCTGGAGGCCAACAAACACAAAACCAGCTTACTTAACAAAAATACAACCAAAGACCCTCACAGAGTCCATTTCAGTCCCCTGCTCCCTCCACCACAGCAGGTGCTGGTATCCACAGCTGAGAGGCCTGAAGATGGATCACATCACAGGACTCTTTGCAGACACCCCACAGTACCAGCGCAGAGCCCAGTAGCTCAGCTGGGTGGCTAGATGCAGAAGACAAATAACAATCACTGCAGTTCGACTCTCAGGAAGCCCCCTCACTAGGGGAAAGGGGAGAGCACCACATCAAGGGAGCACCTCCATGGGACAAAAGAATCTGAACAGCAGCCCTTGAGTCCCAGATTTTCCCTCTGAACCTATCAGATTAACAGCAGATTTCTCAGCAGAAATCCTACAAACTACAAGGGATTGGGGTTCTATCTTTAGCCTCCTTAAACAAAACAATCGTCAGCCAAGAATTTTGTATCCAGTGAAACTAAGCTTCATGCATGGAGGAAAGATCGTCTTTTTCACACGAACAAATGCTAAGAGAACTCACCACTACCAAATCAGCACTACAAGAACTGCTAAAAGGAGCTCTAAATCTCAAAACAAATCCTTGAAATAGACCAAAATAATCTCCTTAATGGATATATCTCACAGGACCTATAAAACAATAACACAATGCAAAAAAGATAAAAAAAGATATTCAGGCAACAAATAGCATGATGAGTAGAATAGTACCTCGCTTCTCAATACTAACATTGAATGTAAATGGCCTAAATACTCCCTTAAAAGATACAGAATAGCAGAGTGGATAAGAACTCACCAACCAAGTATCTGCTGTCTTCAAGAGACCCAACCCATAAGGATTCACATAAATGTAAGGTAAGGGGGTGGAAAAAGATATTCCATGCAAATGGACACCAAAAGCAAGCAGGAGTAGCTATTCTTTTTTTTTTTTTTTTTTTTTTTTTTTTTTGAGACAGAGTCTCGCTCTGTCGCCCAGGCTGAAGTGCAGTGGCTCAGTCTCGGCTCACTGCAAGCTCCGCCTCCTAGGTTCATGCCATTCTCCTGCCTCAGCCTCCAGAGTAGCTGGGATTACAGGCGCCCGCCACCACGCCCAGCAAATTTTTTTGTGTTTTTAGTAGAGACGGGGTTTCACCGTTTTAGCCAGGATGGTCTTGATCTCCTGACCTCGTGATCCGCCCGCCTCGGCCTCCCAAGGTGCTGCAATTACAGGTGTGAGCCACCGCGCCTGGCCAGGAGTAGCTATTCTTATATCAGACAAAACTTTAAAGCAACAGCAGTTTAAAAAGACAAAGAGGGACATTATATAATGATAAAAGGATTAGTCCAACAGAAAAATATCACAATCCTAAAAATATATGCACCTAACACTGGAGCGCCTAAATTTATAAAATAGTTACTACTAAACCTAAGAAATGAGACAGCAACACAATAATAGTGGGGGACTTCCATACTCCAATGCCAGCACTAAACAAGTCATCAAGACAGAAATTCAACAAAGTAACAATGGACTTAAACTGTAGCCTAGAACAAATGGACTTAACAGACATTTACAGAACATTCTACCCAACAACTATAGAATATACATTCTATTCATCAGCACATGGAACATTCTCCAAGATAGACCATATGATAGGCTACAAAACAAGTCTCAGCAAATTTAAGAAAATTGAAATTATATCAAGTACTCTCTCAGACCACAGTGGAATAAAATTGGAAATCAACTCCAAAAGGAACCCTCAAAACCATGCAAATACATGGAAATTAAATAACCTCCTGCATGATTTTTGGGTCAAAAATGAAATCAAGAGGGAAATTTAAAAATTCTTTGAACTGTACAATAACAGTGACGCAACCTATCAAAACCTCTGGGATACGGCAAAAGCAGTGCTAATGTTACCAGGGGGTCCTTGCTCCCAGTGCTCCCAAGATGGTGGCGAGCTGCTTCCAAGATGGTGGCAAGCCTCTTCTTCTCTGACCTCGGGTTCTTGGCCTCACGGATTCCAAGGAATGGAATCTTGGGCCACGCGGTGAGTGTTATAGCTCTATTAGAAGCCGTGGGTCATGGAAGAGAACTGCGGAACCCAGCAACTGGTGTTCAGCTCGATTAGGATGAACCCGGGCACTTAGCCGTACAGGAACAATGGCAAGCCTTTAGCCCAATCAGGAGCAGCAATGGGCGCCTTGCTGGATCAGGAGCACAGCGGACACCCTGCCAGATCTGGAGGGATGGAAGTCAGTGGTGGGTCTGTGACGGTGGCAAACAGCAGAGGTTGATGGCAAGCAAAAGCTCAGCTCAAGCTGTAACAAACACGGACCAGAAGAGTGTGCAGTTGCAAGATTTAATAGAGTGAAAACAGAGCTCCCATACAAAGGGAGGGGACTTAAAGAGCGTAGCCATTGCCAGCTCGAATGCCTAGGTTTATATCCTGATCATTGTCCCTCCCACTGTGCCCTCAGGTGATAGATGATTGGCTGTTTCTTTACCTCCTGTTTTTGCCTAATTAGCATTTTAGTGAGGTCTCTTTACTACCTGATTGGCCAGGTGTGAGCGAAGTTGCTAGCCCCGTGTTTAAAGGTGGATGCAGTCACCTTCCCAGCTAGGCTTAGGGATTCTTAGCCGGCCTAGGAAATCTAGCTAGTTCTGTCTCTCACTAAGAGGAAAGTTCATAGCATTAAATGCCTATATCAAGAAATCTGAAAGAGCACAAATATACAATCAAAGGTAACACCTCAAGGAACTAGAGAAACAAGAACAAACCAAACCCAAACCCAGAAGAAGAAAAGAAATAATGAAGATCAGAGCAGATCTAAATGAAATTGAAACCAAAAAATACAAAAGATTAATGAAACAAAAAGATAGTTCTTTAAAAAGATAAATGAAATTTATAGACCATTAGTGAGATTAACCAAGAAGAGAGAAGATCCAAATAAGCTCAATTAGAAACAAAATGGGAGATGTTACAAGTGATAACACAGAAATACAAAAGATCATTCAAGGTTACTATGAGCATCTTTATGCACATAAACTACAAAACCTAGAGGAGATGGAGAAATTCCTGGGAATATACAACCCTCCCAGATTAAACCAGGAAGAAATAGAAACTCCAAACAGACCAATAACATGCAGTGAGATTGAAATGGTAATTAAAAAGTTACCAATAAAAAAAGTCCAGAACTAGACAAATTCACAGCTGAATTCTATCAAACATTAAAAGAAGAATTAGTACCAATCTCGTTGACACTATTCCAAAAGATAGAGAAAGAGGGAATCCTCTGTAAGTCATTCTGTGAAGCCAGTATCACCCTAATACCAAAACCAGAAAAGGACATAACAAAAATAGAAAACTACAGACCAATATCCCTGATGAACATAGATGAAAAATCCTCAACAAAATACTAGCTAACTGAATCCAATAGCATATCAAAAAGATAACCCACCATGATAAACTGAGTTTCCCACCAGGGATGCAGGGATGGTTTAACATATGCAAGTCAAATGCCATACACCACATAAACAGAATTAAAAACAAAAATCACATGATCATCTCAATAGACACAGAAAAAGCATTTGACAAAATCCAGCATCTCTTTGTGATTAAAACCCTCAGCAAAATTAGCACAGAGGGGAAATACCTCAAGGTGATAAAAGCCATCTGTGATAAACCCACAACCACCATTATACTGAATGGGGAAAAGTTGAAGGCATTCCCCCTGAGAACTGGAACAAGACTAGGATGCCCACTCTCACCACTTCTATTCAACATAGTACTGGAAGCCCTAACCAGAGCAATCAGACAAGAGAAAGAAATAAAGAGCATCCAAATCGGTAAAGCGGAAATCAAACCATCACTGTTTGCTGATTACATGATTATATACCTAGAAAACCCGAAAGACTCATCCAAAAAGCCCTAGAGCTGGTAAATGAATTCAGTAAAGCTTTAGGGTACAAAATTAATGTACGCAAATCAGTAGCTCTGCTATTCACCAACAGCAATGAAGCTGAGAATTAAATCAAGAATTCAACCCCTTTTAAAATAGCTGCAAACAAAATACTTAGCAATATACCTATTCAAGGAGGTGAAAGACTTCTACAAGGAAAAGTACAAAACACTGCTGAAAGCAATTGTAGATGACACAAACAAATGGAAACACATCCCATGCTCATGGTTGTGTAGAATCAATGTTGTGAAAATGACCATACTGCCAAAAGCAATCTACAAATTCAATGCAATTTCCATCAAAATACCACCACCCTTCTTCACAGAAGCAGAAAAAAAAATCCTAAAATTTATATAGAACCAAAAAAGAGCCTACACAGCCAAAGCAAGACTAAGCAAAAAGAACAAAGCTGGAGGCATCACATTACCTGACTTCAAATTATACTATAAGGGTATAGTCACCAAAACAGCATGGTACTGGTGTAGGCATGTAGATGGAAGGAACAGGATAGAGAATACAGAAATAAAGCCAAATACTTGCAGCTAACTGATCTTCAACAAAACAAACAAAAACATAAAGTAGGGAAAGGACACCCTATTCAACAAATGGTGCTGGGATAATTGGCTAGCCGCATGTAGGAGAATGAAACTGGATCCTCATCTCTCACGTTATATAAAAATCAACTCAAGATGGATCAAAGACTTAAATCTAAGACCTGAAACCATAGAAATTCTAGAAGATAACATTGGAAAAACTCTTCTAGACATTGGCTCAGGCAAAGACTTTGTGACCAAGAACCAAAAACCAAATGTGACAAAAACAAAGATAAATAGATGGGACTTAATTAAACTAAAAAGCTTCTGCACAGAAAAATAAATAATCAGCAGAGTAAATAAACAACCCCCAGAGTGGAAAAAATCTTCACAATCTATATTTCTGACAAGGACTAATATCCAGAATCTACAAGGAACTCAAACAAATTAGCAAGAAAAAACAAACAATCCCATCGAAAAGTGGGCTAAGGACATGAATAGACAATTCTCAAAAGAAGATATACAAATGACCAGCAAATAGATGAAAAAATGCTCAACATCACTAATTATCAGAGAAATGCAAATCAAAACCACAATGTGACACCATCTTACTCCTGCAAGAATGGATATAATCAAAACATAAAAAAAGATAGATGCTGGTGTGGATGTAAAAGGGGACACTTTTACACTGTTGGTGGGAACGTAAACTAGTAAAACCACTATGGAAGACAGTGTGGAGATTCCTTAAAGAACTGAAAGTAGAACTACCATTTGATCCAGCAATCCCACTCCTGGGTATCTACCCAGAGGAAAAGAAGTCAATATACAAAAAAGATACTTGCACATGCATGTTTATGGCAGCACAATTCGTAATTGCAAAAATGTGGAACCAGCCAAAACGCCCATCAATCAATGAGTGGGTAAAGAAAATGTGGTATATGTATAACATGGAATACTACTCAGCCATAGAAAGAACGAAATAATGGCATTTGCAGCAACCTGGATGGAATTGGAGACCATTGTTCTAAGTGAAGTAACTCAGGAGTAAAAAACCAAACATCATATGTTCTCACTCATAATTGAGAGCTAAGCTCTGAGGATGCAAAGGCCTAAGAATGATACAATGGACTTTGGGGGCTCAGGGGAAGAGATAGGAAGCGAGTAAGGGATAAAAGACTACACATTGGATACAGTGCACACTGCTCGGGTGATGGCTGCACCAAAATCTAAGAAATCGCCACTAAAAAAACTTATTCACGTAAAAAATAAATAAATGGAATAAAATGAGCCCAATAAAAACATGAACAGCTTTACACACATTAAATGGTTAAGAAATACATAAGAACTACAGAAAAAATACCAGTTTACCATGAAAAAGCCCTGATGTTTTCCTGTGGAAGTGGGCGGTGGGGGTGGCTGGCTGCCTGTGACCATTGTGAAGTGTGGGGGCAGTAACCTGCTACCACATGGAAAGCTGTGTAGGGGAAGAAAAATATCTGTTTCTTCTAACCATCTTAGGTTCATCAGCTGGGCCCCTGTAACAAAAGACTGATTGCCAAGAGAAAAGCATATACACTGGTTTCGTGTAAGTTTTACGTGACTCACGAGCCTTCATAGGTAACTGAAGATCCTAGCTTTGGTGAAGAGTGGGAAGTCATGGGAAAATGTGATAGGACTAAAAAAGTATGAGCTGAGTGTAGCAAACTGTGGAAAGCAAAGCCTGTTCCTCCAGATTTCCCTTGATGTCCTTCCAGGTATAGGGAGGGCCCCTCTCACATGAGGGTCTCATGACCTGCTTCTGCGGAAGGTCAGAAAGTCCTTCCTGCATCTGCCACCTGAAAATATTCAACTTGAAATATCCAGTGTGCAAGATGCCCCAGTGTGTGGGTAGTGTGTCCTGACCCTGTCAGTTGCAACACAGACAGGGTGGGGTGGCTCATAACACCTGCGGCGGGCTGAGGAGGCTGGCAAACGCTTGAGGTACGAGCACGTGTGTGTTTTGTATTCCCACTTTCACCTAGTGCTTCTAGTGGATGAAGTCACACAGAAACAAATGCACATCTTGCATTATGCTCAAAATGTTTTCAAATACTTCAAATGTGCTGGAAAAAACTCACATTTTCAAAACAAGTGCTCCAGCAGCACTGACCAGCTGCCTGCCAGCTGCGCCACAGTCCCCACCCTCCTGGCTTCTCACCAGGCAGCGACCTCCTGGAGGCAAAATGGGTAGATAGGGAAGAGATGTGACCCCTCTCTGTCGGAAATTCTCAAAACTTCTCTCTATGCTCTTCCCTTAATTTGTTCTTGTGGGCAAGAGAGATGTAGGAGTGTGTCACACACGTGTGTGAATGTGTGTGCATATGCCTGTGTGTGAATGTGTGTGCATATGCCTGTGTGTGCATGCATGCTTGTGAGTGGGTGCATATGTCTATGTGTGCATGCATGCATGTGTGTGAGTGGGTGATGCGTTTGCACATGGATGCATGTGTGTGAGTGGATGCATGCGTTTGCACATGCATGCATTTGTGTGAGTAGGTGCATATGTCTATGTGTGCATGCATGCATGTGTGTGAGTGGGTGCATATGCCTGTGTGTGCATGCATGCATGTGTGTAAGTGGGTGCATGCGTTTGCACATGCGTGCATGTGTGCACACACACATGAGCTGCATAGATACATGAAGAAGAACTGGGCCACCATGAGCCCTGGCATCATGGAAGATGTTAGGAGAGAGCCTCCCTTCCTCTCGGAGGGCCCTGTGGTGACCTTGCTTATGGCCTGAGTGGGCAGAGAGGTGCCTGGTCTTTAAGGGCTCCTGCACAGCAGGACAGATGACCTGACAGAGCGATGACCGTGAGAATGAGGCCTCTGATGGGTGATGACGTTTCCTGGTTTTCTATCCAGGAAGCTGATTTTTTGGCCTGAGGTGTCTGGACATATCACAGAAGGTAGACCCTGAGGACGAAAGTCAGACATTTCCAAAATCGAGAGATGAGGGCTCAGGGCCACCCTTACTTTAATAACAAAAGGACTGTGACCTTGTTCTATAACCCAGGCTGACTGAAGAACGTTTGGCAAACAACACTCTTTGCTTCCCCAGTTGCCGTCGTTGTAGACAGAAATCTGTTTGCTTCCTCTGTAGGTTCTGTGTTTCCAGTGAGTAGGATCGTGTTAGAGGCTTCATTCATTCATAGCCACAACAAATGTCCAAGTCCCCCCAAACTGCCCCAGTTTTCTAAGTGAGTGAGTTTCCAAGTTCCTGGAACTTGGAGTCAGAATAAAAGGTGAGCCACCAGAGGGCACCCCAGGCATAATTAAATTGCTCAGGAATTCCCCCCTTCCCCACTGCGCACCCCAATTCTGAACTGGATGGCTGGCAGCCCGCCAGGGGCAGGTCTGGGCAAATGTGCAGTTAGAGGTCAGAGCTGGTGCGGCCCCGCCCCGGCTCCACACCCTCCCCAACTCCAAAACCCCTCCCCTGAGTGTCCTTTGGTTTTTCCCACAACCTCAGCCTCTTTGCACCCTACCACCCCTACTCCACACACATGAACAAGTGAACACAAAACGCACACACACGCACACACATGCATGTGCACACACACACCCCTGTAATCCTGCCCTTCCGCCTCCATCTCCAGGGGACAGGACCAAAGCAAGTTCGGTTTCTCTCATGGTCCCTTCATCACCAGTGCTGTTTGGGTCAAAGAACCAGGCAGCCCAGCCTCGTCCCCTCGGGCAGCTTGACGTCACAAGAGGGAGATGTGGAGAAGCTGCAGGGCCTCGCAGCCTCTGCAGAAGTGGTAGGGGCTGCTGTGTCAACCAAGATACGGCAGCCCATGAACCTGAAGACAGGTGTGGAGACCGAAACGACCTACAACTCTATTTGTTCCATAGAGTTGTGCTTAAAATTGCCAACTTTATCAAAATTGGTGAGAACTCTGATGCAGCCCTGCCTTAGAAATGTATATGGTGGCTGGCCCCAAACAGTCTGTCATCCTTTCCCATGGCTGGCCTGGCACCCAGTAATTCCACATGGACCCTTTTGCTGTGGAAGCCCATGTCACAGCACTGAGGCCAGCTGAACCCGACTGTGGACTGGACTGGGCCTCATTGTTTTATACACATTAAACTTGCAAATACCGGGATGCTGCAGCGTTGTCCCCGGGGTGATATGGGGCTAGGAGTCAGTTGCAGAGAGATGACCCTTGAGGCCACGCATGGGTGAAACCACTCACAGAGGGCCGGGCGCAGTGGCTCATGCATGTAATCCCAGCAATTTGGGAGGCTGAGGCAGGCAGATCACTTGAGGTCAGGAGTTCAAGACCAGCCTGGCCAACATGGCGAAACCCCACCTCTACTAAAAATACAAAAATTAGCCAGACGTGGTGGTGCACGCCTGTAGTCCTAGCTTCTCAGGAGGCTGAGCAGTAGAATCACTTGAACCTGGGAGGTGGTGGTTTCAGTGAGCCAAGATTATGCCACTACACTCCAGCATGGCCAACAGAGTGAGACTCCATCTGGGAAAAAAAAAAAAAAAAGAAACCCACTCACAGAGACCAAGTGGAATGGGAAATGTGAGAAGAGAACAGAGCTCAAGGAATGAGGCCATTCAAGTCCCAAGTCCTCCACATGCGGCAGGGCCCTCACTGGTGAGAGTTCCCCAAGAGGGAGGTGAACAGGGTAGACAAACCCCAGGGCTGTGCGGTGAAGCCTTCTTTGTTTCGAAAGGATTTTCTGCAGTTGCCTTCCCTGGAATAGTTAGGCTTAAGTTTACATGGAGCTGGTCAATTTGCTTACAGACCATAGCTGTTTTCCGTCATATTTCTGTAGGTGGTATTTAATGAAATTTCTCCATGATGCCTCTAGGAGCTGATATTGTGGAGAATGTCCCCACACCTACATCATTTCTACTTCTGCTGAAAATGTTTTGACAAGGATGTGCTCACTGATGGATATGCATATCCTTTTTATGGACTGGACATTGTTGCATGTGGACTTATCACTACCGCTCTTCACGTAGATGCCTTCCACAAACATGCCATCTCTCCCACCTGGCTAGCTGTGCCTTCTGCTGTTTGAGAGTGTGTGCGTGGAGCAAGATGAGGTAGCAAGGTGCCAGAGCTAGCCCACGGTGCCGGAGCTAGCCCACAGGAGCTCTGCCCTAGATCCTCTTTCCAGGTTTTCAGGGAGTGAGTCTCTGCATCCTGACTTGCCCCAAGGCACTGCCTCGTCCCTTGTCTACTGTCCTCCCTGACTCACGTGGGAGCCAGTCTGTTCCCCTACAATGACTTTGCCATTTTAGAAAGAACCTTAAAATTAATTTTATCTAAAGGGAAAGAAAAAGACCCTCAGTCCTCTCAATTTTATTAGGAACGTATTGATTTTAAAAATAAATACACTGTCCTCTTTTTCTGATGAAGAGAGAGAACCACAGGACTCCACTTTTCTGAGGCTCACTCTCGTTCCAGCATCAGCATGTTTACCTGGGTCTGCCTAACTGTACATATTGTGAAACACAAATCCTATTCCTAAGAAAGAGAGAAAGCTGAAGACGTTTCAGAACCTCTTTTTTTTTTGAGATGGAATTTTGCTCTTGTTGCCCAGGCTGGAGTGCAATCTCGGCTCACTGCAACCTCTGCTTCCCAGATTCAAGCGATTTTCCTGCCTCAGCCTCCTGAATAGCTGGGATTACAGGTGCCTGCCACCACGCCCGGCTAATTTGTTTGTATTTTTAGTAGAGACAGGATTTCTCCATGTTGGTCAGGCTGGTCTTGAACTCCCAACCTCAGGTGATCCGCCCACCTCAGCCTCCCAAAATGGTGAAACTCATATTTTAAATAACAAAGTAGAGAAGATATAGACACAGAGCTTAGATTCATCATGCCATACTTTGCATTTTCTTACCTTATTTCTATGTTTACAACCAGATTTTGACAATGAATTGGTATTTTCTTGTAGATAGATAATAGATATTATTTTCTATTTCATGTACAGTCAACTCATGAACAAAAGCAACCAAAGTGGTGACTGGGCTTCTGTTCTGTTGTCTGTTTAGTAAGTGATCATTTAAGGAGTCCTGACTGAGGACCTACCGCATGCTGGGTGCGGAGCCAGAGCTATGGACAAGACAGTGGGTGAGGTGGCCCAGCCTGTGGGGCTGTGGACTAGAGGGTGGGCGAGGTGGCTTGGCTGTGCCCTCACCAGCCCATGTTTTACTCCCATTGTGCCTTGCACTTCCCTTTTCAGTTCTCACTTTTCTTTTCTTATTTCTCATGTAAATTAAGTGCCTTAAAAATTAATAATATTATGTCATATTTTATGTAATCTGAGGCAATTCACTACTTCCTGGTCTTCAGTTTATTGTAATGCAAGAGTTAGCGAGATAATTTCTGAATTTGACTGTGGAATCATCTAGGAGCATCTTGGATCATTTATTTCATATTTGATATGAAATGCAGTTGCATAAATACAGGTGATTGGACAAGTAAAGAAATTCAGTGCAGTGGTTTCCATTTTATGGACCAAGAAGGAAATAGCAAATAAACTGTAATAATCAACATCTTTCAGTTTCAAATTTCTGCTTACTCTTAAGGCAGTGAGATGAAGTGAAAGATGGCTCAGCCCTGTGCTCCCACAAGGGGAGCTTAAAAGGGGTGAGTCATTGTCATGTGGACTTCATTCTAAAAATATGGGGTGATAGCCCCACATCAAAACAAAGAGACCCAGTAAACAGAGAAAACGGAAGCACCAATGAAGTCATGTCTCTGAATCTTCTCTCAACACATAGTTGAGGAAGAAAACACACCAAGTGTTCCAAGGTGACCTAAGTTAACCGGGGGCTGTTTGGGGTCTTAGTGAAGAATCCTAAAACATGAATGGATGTGTCATGTGCCAGGGATGTGGGAGTGAGAGCAGCTGCGACAGCTGCAGCTTATGATAGGACAGCTGTCCCACCGGAACCAAGTCTGCAGAGGCCCAGGAGATGCCCCTGTTGCACGTGGTCCCGTTGAGCAAGAGCAGGACAGCAGGACAGGCCAGAGCCATGGCCAGTAGTCAGAACCACACCACCAGCTGCAAACACAAACCCAGTGAGCAGACCCCTGGTGCTCACACCGTGTTCAATGATATCATTGCTCTTTAGATTCCTCTTCTGTTCCACAGTGCTTCTGAGAGCATAGTTTGTGTACTACATTATGCTGGGAACAGCCAGGGGTAGGAGGAGGTTCTGTCAGCTGCTGAGTGTGTCTATTTCACTTATGCTCCCCAGACCTGGGGAAGGAGCCACAAGATGGGGATCTACTGGGCCCGCTGGGAGATAGACTTGAGCTAAGACTCCACTGACCACCTGACCTCTATAAACCCCTACTCTGATTGGGGCCACAGACATTTTGGGTCTTCTGGAATCAGAGTCACTTCAGAACCAGAGTCCAATAGCCTTGGAAAGTTCTGATTATTTCCTTTCCCATGCACAGTGACGTGGGTGAAAGGCTGTCCCTTTTGGGGAGTCTGGGAGAAAGAGTAACCATATAAACTCTGGGAAGAGGGTGAGGTCCTTCCTCAGGCTTCTTCTTTGAGGGCTCTGGGTCTATCAGCTGGCTCAAGTCTGTTTGGAAATTGATTTAGGGGCAGCAACACGCTGCTTTTAGATTCAGACTAGGCTTTCATTCACTTGGCCTAGAACTTCTCTGTTTATGTGGATCAAGAAGGAACTGAGTAGGCTTCCCTCTGTTTTCCTTCTAGGAACACCACCATCACCAGCCAAGGCCACAGGGCCCTGAGAGCCATCCTCCCCTGGCTGCTGCTTGGCCTCTGCTGTGCCTGCAGGCACCACCCCCCCCATACCATGTTCTGATGGCTCTCACTGCCTTTAGCTTTCCGGCAGTGGCTGTGGCTCTGACTGTGAGGCCTGGCCTGCAGAGAAGAACTCTGCAAGGGTGCAGATCCCCTCCCAGGTTTGCTCTCACAGTCAGGTAGGGTTTCCAGACTCTCCCAGGATAAGCAGGTCTTGCATGGCAATCCTCTCTCCTGGTCCACTCTCCCCTTGCTTCTGTGAGCTGCAGCTTCTTTCACAGCATCCTCTCCCCTCACTGCTGTGAGCTGCAGCTTCTTCCACAGCATCCCAAGGCAGGTCACACACTGACTTCATTTAGGATGGGGCAACCATAGGGCCAAGTTTTAGCCAAGCAAGCCCCATAGCCCTTTCTGTCTTAAACTAGAACATAGAGTCTGCAATCCCCACATAGTGAATGCACACCCATGGGTTCAGCCTGGCTCAGCATCACCCACCATCACCCCATGCCCTCACTGTCCACCCCCAGGCAGATTCCCCACTCCCATCGTGCAGATGGGAAGAGTCACATGGTCCCTTTGGCATGGCCCCTCCTCACAGGCCCTACTGGGGCTGGCCTGGCTGCAGATGTAGATGCAGGGAGCGCTGGGGGGCCCTGGGAGTATAACAGAGCCCATATTTGTTCATAGAGGGGGCCCCCTGCAGAGGACCCAGCCCGTGCCCCTGCCTCTCCAGGACCTGCATGCATGCCCCCATCCAAGTGCCAGGATTCCATCAACATGCATCATTTTATCCAGTGTGTGGGGGCCACGCAGAGCAGACCCACGTTATTCCCAGAGTGCAAAGAGGTCCCTAACTCAGCTCGGAGAGAGGCAGAGGAGCATCTTGTGAAGGAGTCCTGAGCTGTGGGCAGCCAGGACTCAGGCAGCCAAGAGGGCAGTATCTGGCCAGGGGACAGAGGAGCAAGTAAGTCTGGGGGTATGTGTGGGTGCATGCTGCATATGTGTGTATACGTGGTGCATGTGTACACGTGTATGTGGTGTATGTGCGTGTGTGTCTATGCACATGATGTGTATATGTGTGTGTGTGTTCATGGTGTGTGTTCGTGTGTGTGCTGCGTATGTGTGTATATGTAGTGCATGTGTACATGTGTATGTGGTGTATGTGTGTGTCTATGCACATGATATGTGTGTGTGGTGTGTGTGCATGTGTGTGCTGCATATGTGTGTATATGTGGTGCATGTGTACACGTGTATGTGGTGTATGTGCATGTGTGTCTATGTGCATGGTGTGTGTGTGTGTGTGTGTGTGTGTGTGCTGGAGCAAACAAGTATCTCTATAATTGCTGAAGTTTAAACTGTGAGGCAAGAAATCATAAGAAACAACACTGGCCCACAATATTGAGCTCATAGAAGATACAGGCACTATTGGAAATTGAACATGCTCATATCAATTCACGTGGCCCTCCCAAAACCTGATGTGTTTTTCTTGTTGTTGTTGTTGTTGCTGCTGTCACTTATTACCATGGTACCAGTTTTGCAGATGAGGAAATGAGGCCACAAGATGGTTCACTGCCCAGCCATCTGGCCCCAGAGCCTCAGGGCCTTCCCCAGGGGAGGGTGTGTGCAGAGGATGGGCCTGGAGGGCAGGAAGAGGCTGAACATGGGCCTTCACATGACATGGACTCTGTGCTGTCATCCTTGACGAGCACAGAAACCCCAGGGACACACGCGTCCTCCAGACGCTGCACACTCAGGGCGTGGGACAGTGCACTGGAGAGCAGCGCAACAGAGAGGGACCAAGGGAGGCCGTGCAGGGGGTCATGTCACCACAGGGAAGCCACAGCGGAGATGCCAAAGGGGGCAGACTTGGTCAAGATTTAGGTGACAATACTTTCAATATGTTCAATACTGTCATTGAACGCGGAGCGGAAGGAAGGGAGATAGGGTGTGAATCCCACACTTCATGACAACTCAGTCATATTTGTTTACAGCCATTAAGACTTTTTTTTCCCGTGTTTTTACTGTTGCTAATTTAAAGTATTGTAATATTTACTTCTTTTCAGCTTCCAAATGTCATAAACACCAGGCTCTTTTATTCTGGGGGGGATCAATTTGACTGATATATCATTTACATACACATACCAACATTAAGAACATAAATTGATGAGTTTCAACAAATGTATACAGTCACGAATACTGCTGACTGTGCAGTCATGCAACAGAACATTTTCACCACTGTGTGTCTCCGTGGAGGCTCATGTATATTTTACTGGAAAGTTCTGGAAACTAGAGGAGGGACTGTTTGGCTGCAGGCACATCGGCGGGGTAGGACACCGCCCTCAATCATGCCTTTAGCATGCACTCACCGACCACCTGTTCTGTGTCAGGGTGGGTCAGATTGCCAAGGGGGCGTGTGCTCCATTTCATCCTTGGGGCCTGTCTTACCTGCTGAGGGTGAGTTCCACATGACCTTTCTTCAGAGGAAAGGGCACTGATGCTAGAGCCTGATGAACCCTGCTGATGCCAGCCCCTCCTCCAGTTTGCCGGGTACCTAACACTGGGCTGGATGGGTCCCAGCTGCAGCCTCACTTCCCCTGCGGACCTGGACTCTGAATGGATTCAGCCACTTTAGGTGTCCAGGCAAACAGGGACTGATCCCCCGGATGTTCAATGTTCAACCACACCCTTGGGTGACAGAGCCACAGGCCACCTCTGATCCTCTGGGTGGAAAGGCAGCCTCAGATGACATATTCCACCTGGACTGGGCACAGATGTGATTCCTTCTCATCCTGGGGACCAACTCTCTTGGCCACTGTGGAGAGAGGCAAGTGTGCCGCTGCCCCAACCCCAGGGCTTAACCCTCCTCTCCTCGAGCCCAGCCCAGGTCCGTGTGTGCCCCACAACCAATGATACAAAGTGTGGGACAATATCATAAACAGAATCAAAAGGCCTCAGTAAGCAGGTGGATTTGGGGAACAAAGAGAGTAGACATTTACAGTTATGAATTTCGAGTTTGGACAAGTAGGTAAGAGGAGAGGGAACTGGGGAGGAAAAACAGATTTGGGAGGGAGAGCAGGAGAAGGAGTAGATAATGTGTCCCCAAACAAACATTCAGCTTGGGACATACTATGCTTGAAGTCTCTCAGGGTAAACAAATGAAGATGTTTGATTGGGAGTTGGAAACGCCACAATGGGAATTTGGAAGATTGAAATGAGAGACCCCTTGATGAAAAGGTGGTATTCATATTTCGAGTCATTGGGATAGATGGGCTTATGGGATGTGGGGAGTGCAGAAAGAAAAGTATCATAGGAAGGACCCAGGGGAGGTCCAGCATTTAAGAGATGGGCGAATGCAGGGAATTGTCATGGAAATCAGGGAGGAGAGAATGTCGAGAAGAAAGGAGAGGCTGATGGTGTAAAATATGGAGAAGAGTTTACGCAGAACGAGGGCTGGAAAGAGAAGCCAATTGGATTGGTGAACTGAGAAGTGATTTGTGCTCTTAAGGAGTGTGGTTTCCATTCCGTGATGCATCAGAAGTCACACATCACGGAGTTGAGGCATGACTGGCAAGTGAGGAAGAGGAGGATGTATGCCTTGCTTATAACATAGGCTGGTAAAGGGTGGTGAGACGTAAGACAAGATGGTGTATTTACTTACCCTACAGACAGCATGCTCACAGACAAGACAACAGATGAGCTCAGCATCAGGACAAATAAGTTAAAGTCATTCACCTGTGGCTTTTTTTTTTTTTCTTAGATGGAGTCTCCCTCTGTCGCCCAGGCTGGAGTGCAGTGGTACAATCTCGGCTCACTACAACCTCTGCCTCCCGAGTTCAAGCAATTCTCCTGCCTCGGCCTCCCAAGTAGCTGGGATTACAGGCACCCACCACCACGCCCGGCTAATTTTTGTATTTTTTAGTAGAGACAGGGTTTCGCTATGTTGGCCAGGCTGGTCTCGAACTCCTGGACTCAAGTGATCTGCCCCCACTTGGCCTCCCAAAGTGCTGGGGTTACAGGCATGAGCCACTGTGCCCAGCCCACCTATGGCTTTTAGGACAAAGACTATATAGGACAAGGCTTGTTTATACCCTGCCGTCTTCCAAAATCATGTGAAGCAAAGTGTTACAGGGCAAAAGTATGCCTATTTTCTCTTGAACTTCTTAGAGCAAAAAGGGTGAAAAAGAGCATCTTATACTCCGAAAAACTACTGTTATGCTTAAACATTATGAACAAAGTGTTAAGAGTCCCAGGGAGAAGAGGGGTCACTGTGAGCACGGTGCCCTGCCTTCCCAACGCTTTCCCTGCGATGTGCCCCTCCCCTCACTCTGCTCTGTCTGAGTCAGCACGTGTAGTATTCTCAGTACCGAGTGACTCCGCAGTGAAGAGGCTGCTTCTGTAAGTTACAGCAGCTTTGGCTACAAATCGTGAAAAACCCTGACTATAAGTGGTTTAAGCAATAAGATATTTATTATCTTACCAACAAGAAGTCTAAACTGGCTGGATGGGATAGCTCATGCCTGGAATCCCAGCACTTTGGGTGGCCAAGGTGGGCAGATCGCTAGAGCCCAGGAGTTTGAGACCAGCTTGGGCAACATGGTGAAACCCCAACTCTACAAAAAATACAAAAATTAGTGGGGTGTGATGGCATGCACCTGTAGTCCCAGAGAGAGACCCTGTCTAAAAAAAAAAGTCTAGACTTAGTTTGGGTTGGTTCAGCAGTTCCATTAGGTTACTATAGACCCTGATAGACCTATTTCTCCCTCTGCTTGTAAGGTTAATGTCATCCAAGGATGATTTATCTCGTGGCCATTGGATGACTGCCAGAAATAAATAAAAATATGTGATGGCAAAGTTGTTTTATGTTTTACATAAAGTGGCACAATAATAACTACGTAGACAGTGGGAAATTACAAACTGATATTGCCAACTTCACAGCAATCATGAAAAAAATGCAAAAGCAGCTTAGTAGAACAATTAAAAGATATTAAAAAATAGACCATATGGATGCTATCAGAAATCTAGAGTGGCTCAGATAATAGACTAGAACAATGAGTAGTGTCAAAACTGACTTTTTCTCTAGTCCTCATTCTACCGAAACTCTTGTACGTATTTTACACCATCAGCCGCTTCTTCTTGAAGTTCTTGCCTCCCTGATTTCAGTGGCATTCCCTGCATTTGTCCATCTCTTATGTTGGGACCTCCCCGGGGTCCTTCCTGTAATACTTTTCTTTCTGCACTCTCCAACCCGCCATGAGCCCATCTATCCCAATGACTTGAAACACTGCCTTTTCATCAAAGGGTCTCTAATTTCAATTTTCCAAATTCCCATAGTGATGCTTCCAGTGCCCAATCTAAGTCCACACTGTCTGCAATATATGCATTGTAGGTATAGAAACATGACTAGGTTGGTAGTAACAAGATATTAAAAGATCTACCCTGCAGATGGTGTTAGAAATCTGCAGTGGCTCAGATAATAACCAGAAGACAACGAGTAGTGTCAGACATAGAGATGTTTCGTAGCAGCGAAGGTCACATCAAGAAGACATCACCATCATAAATGTGTGGATGCTTAAGAAGAGTTTCCAAATACATGACGCAAACATTAAAAAAATTAAAGGAAGAAATAGATGAACTCGCATTTATAGTTGGAGATTTTCATGTCTCTTTCACAGTAATTGGTAGATCAATTAGGTGAACAGTCAGTGAGGACATGGAAGATCTGGACAACGCTATCGGCTACCTCAATCTAATTGATATTTATAGAATCTTATGCAACTGCAGAACACACCTTTTTTGTTGTAAATTTTTGCTTGTATTCATAGTCTTTTGGGTAACTTCCTTTAGGAGATTATTGATTAATTAAAAGCAGGGTCTTTGACTTAATCACCCTTTTCACATCTATAGTTTCTGTCATAATGCTTTGCATACAGAAAACCTCAGTAAATACTTGACAAATGAGTGAATGAACTATCCTTTCTAGGAAGACAGGGAGAATTAGCAAAGAAGAAATTACCTAGGGTAAAATGTCACGGATTGTCCACAGGCTGGTGACGAGAAACAGGTAAGGAATCATCTTTCTTTGGTTATCTTGAAAAAAAAGATCATAGGAACACATAAGTTCTCAAACACACACACATGTACACACACAGGGCCCAAAACTACTGGCTTATGCTGCTCCCTGTGGGTAAACGGATGTGGGGAGTCAGCCCACATTCTCCACTACTGTCTTGCACCTTCATTTCTGGAGGTCAAATCCCTGAATCTGTAGAGTGTGCAACCAGACAGCCGTGGGTGCAGGGAGAGACGCAGGAGGTCAGACCTCAGCCTGAATATCTCCTAGAAGCAGCAGTGCTTACAGCTTTTGGTCCAAACCAGAAGTGCCAATCACTCATGGATGACCCAAGCCTTGGGTCTCTCCTCTGTATGGACACCGTTGCCTAGGGCTGTCTACATGGGAGTCACAGTGCTGTCCAGATCACAGGGGCCCCGTGGCTGTCTCAGCTCATTTCTATTTTAATTCTCTCTAGACCTAGATAGATGCAAGCCTCTCAAAGGTGGAGCCTCGAGGAATCTGTGTAAACCTAATGTTTATGTCCATTTTCTTGCTCAGAAACATTAAGCTGTTTCCAGGCCAGTGATATCCAGTGCGATTTCCATGGTGAGCTGGAGTGGTTCCTGTCTCCAAGGCATCTCAAATAAGCACTGCAAATTTTCTAAGACACAGATAATTTCAATTAGCTTTGTTGATAGATCAAATTGCCCTGCAGGAGTGTTTTGTGAAGTGTTGCTAGGAAATAAAAAATAAATAATGACAAATTGTCACTGCTCCAAAAATTTTTTGGAACAACTGGTCAATGGGGCAAGGATTAGGTTTCTCTTCTATGCCAATAATAATTATACCGTTGTCATGGGTTGAATTGCATCCCCTCCAATTCATATGTTGAAGTCCTTAGTCCCTAGTGTCTTCGAATGTGACTCTATTTCTAAATGTAATAGGTCAGATATTCAGAAGCTTTTATAAATTCATTTTTTGGGGAGCTTTTCTACCACCATTTATGGACAAAGGTAAGTTAAATGAAACCGAATAGAATTGGTTAAGACCACACATTTCAGTCAAAAATTATCTCAGCGTAAAGAGTGAAGCTGCGTTCTGCCGGGAGATGGAGGCACTTCACCACCAACACGGCCTAAACGCAGTTCCATGCATCTCAGCCAAGGTCTGGCGCTGATCTGCATCTGAGCTCCAAGTTGTGGATTATTTTATGTACTCGTTTCCTTCTCTAAAGATCTCCAGGTTTGCATATGAATATCAATAATCATCCAACAGTGATATCAATGCTAGCTGAAAAGTGCCGTTTTCCTTGCCACGTGTCTCTGGGAATTCCGAATGCAAAGAGGTAAGGAGAGGAGTGAGACGTGCAAAAATCCCGTCTGAGCTGCAGCATTTCCTTGGCTTCCTGCCTGTTGTTAGAAGCGCCCTCCATTTTTTCTTCCATTTCCTATCACGCGAAGATAGAGAATCCTAGAATGCACCTGCAGAAAATCTGCCCTGATCCCTCCAGTCCCAGAGCCCCTGGGATTTCAAGGTCCGGTAGAGCCAGATGGACCGCCTGAGGCTGAGATGAGGCCCAGGCCCACCTGCTTCCCAGGAGCTGCAGGCTCACCTTTTCAGGTGTGCAGGGAGGGGCCATGCTTTCCATCCACAGTACTCTTTCAGCCCAGGAGACCTGCGCGCAGAGGCTTCTTCGAGTTAATTATCTCATCTGCCAGACAGGCTGGTGAGCTCCACACCAGGGCATCTTGAGGGAGGTGGGAAGAGTTTACAGAATTTTCAGAAGTGGGGTTTGGCAAGATGCTTACCACATCTAAATGCAAAGTGTTTCCATCTGAAGGGTTATTACCAGGTGTGGAAACAGGTTCCACGCAGGTTTCCTAATGAACAGATGGTCCTCCGACCCGGTGTGGGGGCTGTGCCTGGCTTGCAGAAGTGTGTTTGAGCTGCAAAATGTTTTAAATCTCTTTTAAATTGGTTAGGCACATTTAAAAATAGGAAAAGTTCACATAAAATATGAATTTCTGACTTGTCTTTAAAAATAGGGCCATCTGTCAATATGGGATGTGCACTTGTGCATGAATTCCACTGTCCCCAGAGCTGCCCCCATGAGTCCCCACCCTCCCAATCGCCTGGTCCACTCCCCTCACTTCCCCACCTCACTGGACCTTAGAGCACTGGAGCTGCAACCCCTTATCTACAGCCTGTTGTCTTCCTTTAAGTCAGCACATGTTAAAACCTACGAGTCAGAGAGAGACACAAATAGACTAAGATAACGATTAAAGCAAAACCCAGAGAAAACCATGACACTGCAAAGGAGCGTGTTCCCAGGCGGGAACCAAGGGTGCAGCAGGGCCTTTCCACATGCACTGACTGCTGCAAATTTATTGGGTGGACAGGAATAAAACCAGGGCGGGTTACCTTTACAGAAAAGAATAATCTGGTATCTCTTAAGGATGATTATCTGACTCCTGCCTTGGGCACTTTCGTGCTCACTACCAGAAATATCCTTAGCTGCCCATCGGAGCCTCACTACTCAACTCTCAGATTCTTCTTTTAACCATTCTTTCAGCTGTAATTCAAGTTCAGACCAAGAGTAGGAGATGTTCCTCTGGGCTGTATAAAAACCCAAGTTGTCTACCTGAGGTCAGAAGTTCAAGACCAGCCTGTCCAACATAGTGAAACCCCATCTGTACTTAAAAAAAAAAAAAAGGCCGGGCGCGGTGGCTCACGCTTGTAATCCCAGCACTTTGGGAGGCCGAGGCGGGCGGATCACGAGGTCAGGAGATCGAGACCACGGTGAAACCCCGTCTCTACTAAAAATACAAAAAATTAGCCGGGCGTGGTGGCGGGCGCCTGTAGTCCCAGCTACTCGGAGAGGCTGAGGCAGGAGAATGGCGTGAACCCGGGAGGCGGAGCTTGCAGTGAGCCGAGATCGCGCCACTGCACTCGGAAACAGCCTGTCACGGGTCCCACTGGGCTCTGGCCAGAATTTCACTGTAAAAAAAAAAAAAAAAGTGCTCAGCTAGCATCACTAGCACAGAATGGGACAGCAACCTTTTCCTAGGTCAGCAACAAGGTCGGGGTTGAAAACATTTTTAAAGCCTGAAGGTCGGGGTTGAAAACACTTTGTCAAAGAACCAGTGGAGAGCGGTGATTACAAGGCAGTTGGACCAGTAGAGGCGTTAGGGAGAGGACCCGAGTGGCAGGAACGACCAGCACTGACCTGGCGTGCGTCTGGAAGTACATCCCCATCGGAGTCGGACCCTGAGGCTGCGTGTTCACGGACCATCCTTCTTTTGACCCTTGTGGCACACTGTATAATTTAGCAATGGGCGCAACAGTCATATCTGTTTTACAATGTCGTGCTTTTCTTTCTGCTTCGTGTTCCACAAACCAGATTCTAAGTAATATGCGCCTGTACTTTTTGGTAGCCTTTTCCACATTCCATGGAGAACTAACCTGTCTTGGGTCCTTTAGAACCTTCGACAGAAGAACTGTTCTGCGGGCTGTCCCTGCAGCAGAGAGAAAAGAGTGTGGTGGGGCGGAGGAGTCCACTTCCCTTGGACACAGGCTCCCAGGTGGTCTCCTGGATGCTGCCACCTCGGCCGCTCCGAGCTGCTGGGCCCAGGCTCCCGACCCCGCCCGACATCTCTATGGCACGTGAGTGCTCCACACTGCAGCTCACAGGCACCCAATCATCTCCCCATTTTCTCCAGCCAAACACCCCTTCCTGTGCACTCTATTTAGAAAGTGAATATTCATTGCACATTTCAGCCGGTCACTTGGAATTCATCTTAAATGGCTTTTTTCTCGCAATGTTTACACCCACTAGGTCACCAAGTCCTGTGAATTTTGCTTCTTAAATTTCTTTCTTTCTTTCTCTCTCTTTCTTTCTTTCTTTCTTTCTTTTTTTCTTTCTTTCTTTCTTTCTTTCGTCTCTCTCTCTCTTTCTTTTTTGACAGAGTCTCATTCTGTCACCAGGCCGGAGTGCAGTGGTGTGATCTCGGCTCACTGCAACCTCCGCCTCCCAGATTCAAGCGATTTTCCTGCCTCAGCCTCCACTAGGACTACAGGCGTGCACCACCACGCCCAGCTAATTTTTGTATTTTCGGTAGAGACAGGGTTTCACCATGTTGACCAGGATGGTCTCGATCTCTTGACCTTGTGATCCGCCCGCCTGGGCCTCCCAAAGTGCTGGGATTACAGGCGTGAGCCACCACGCCCGGCCTGCTTCTTAAATTTCCCCCAAATCTCTCCCCTCCTGTCCAGCCTATTGCACAGCCTTAGCTCAGTGCCTGCTGGTTTTTCTCCTGGCTCTCCGGCATGCTGGCCTGAGTGTACTTCTGCAGGGCCTCTGTGGGGATCTTCCAAAAGAGGACGCTGCCAGGCTTCCTCATCATCCAGATAAAGCAGAGACTCTCCTTAAGCTGCCCTCAACCAGCCTCAGAGGGCACACAGGGCCTCAGAGGCGTCAGCAAGGGCCACCCTTGCTCTCGGCCCTGGGACTAAAGCCACATGCTGCCTTGGGAGTCTGAGACCTGAACTTTTTCTCTTTATTCAAAATTCCTTCCTAAGGGGCCTGGAGGAGTCACCTCTGCAGACTGTCAATCTTGCTAAACAGGTCATTTTCCTCCAGTGTCTTGTGGCTTGCACTTGCAACCTGGCTCCAGCATAGTACCCCATGATGATGAGCAGATGTCCTGATCTCAACTTAAACACGCCTTTCTGCTGACTCCGAGCTTTCAGAGAAAGCTTTGTTCTTTTAATCAACTGCACATCAAAGAATCTCTAATCCCGCCTATGATCTGTAAGCCCCCACTTCAAGATATCTCACCTTTTTGTGCCAAGCCAATGCATAACCTCCAGGTATTGATTCATGACTTTGCCTGTACCTCCTGCCTCCCTGAAATGTAAGAGCTGCCTACCGATGGCCTCGAAACCAGCCCCTCAGGGCTTCTTGGGTTTGTGTTTTCCCCAAGCTGCGGGCACTCATGTTGGCTCAGAATAAACCTCTTTGACATATTTTACGGAGTTTTGGTATTTTTCCACTTCAAGGTGCAGTTCCTAACTCCCTAGCACCTCTCCTCGATGCATTTTGTGTTATAGTATTGAGCAAGATTTCAGAATCAAAGCAGTATACATATAGTAAATGAGTTGCTGTGTGTACATGTCATGTGAATGGCACGCATAATGTGAAAATATTAAAGTACTGCCATCCTTGTAAGTACTCAGCGAGCGTTAGCTATTATCATTCTTCTACCAGCACAAAGGTTTATATGTAACTTAAGGCCACATCGTGGATCCCATGGGTATGAACAAAGGAATCCTTTCACATGACCCCAACACTCTTGTTTTGGGCAGGGATTTTTCAGTTACACATCTAAACCAGCAAAGATGTGTGAGAGACTCAGTACATCAAAGGCCTCTGGGACCGCCTGCCTGACAGTGACCTTGAGACCACCCTTGCATCAAGGTAATTCCCCACACAACAGCCTATAAAAATCCTTTGATATTTGCATTGCAATTTCAGCTATCTACGCATCATTTTAGAGAGAATTAACTCCTTTATGACATCATCTTCCCAATTTAGCATCTCTCTCCATTTATTTAGAATTTCTTTATTTCTAACAGTAATGCTGTTTCTGCACAGAACCTTTGCACACCTCCTGTTAAATACATTTGACAGCTGATGTTTTTACTCATGTTTCCATTTGTTACTTGTGTACAGAAACACAACTTTTTAAAAAAAAATATTGACCCTATAGCCAGGCGTTGTGGCGTGCATCTGCAGTCCCACCTACTCCAGAAGCTGAGGTAAGAGGATTGCTTGAGCCCCAGAGGTCAAGGCTGCAGTGAGCTCTGATCATGCCATTGCACTCCAGCCTGGGCAACAGAATGAGACCCCATCTTAAAAAAAAAAATGTTGACCCTGCACCCATAAACTATTTAAACTCACTTATTAATTCTAATTATATTTGAAATCTTTTAAGCTTTCTACATATAAAATCATAACATCCACTAATAGAATTGTCTTATTTTTTTCCCTACCCAGTCTTTTTTATTTCTATGCCATACTGCACCAGCGAGGACCTCCAGTAAAAGGTGAACATACGTGGGTAAGTGAGCGTTCTTGTTTGTTCCTAATCTCAGAACATTACCAACATTTTACTATGTTCCATGTGATGCTTGTTGTAAGGTTTTTGTAGTTTCTTTCATGCGCATCCGTGTGAAGAGACCACCAAATGGGCTTTGTGTGAGCAATATGGCTGTTTATTTCACCTGGGTGCAGGCGGGCTGAGTCCGAAAAGAGAGTCAGCAAAGGGTGGTGGATTATCATTAGTTCTTATAGGTTTTGGGATAGGCGGTGAAGTTAGGAGCAATGTTTTGCGGGCAGGGGTGGATCTCACAAAGTACATTCTCAAGGGTGGGGAGAATTACAAAGAACCTTCTTAAGGGTGGGGGAGATTACAAAGTACATTGATCAGTTAGGGTGGGGCAGAAACAAATCACAATGGTGGAATGTCATCAGTTAAGGCTATTTTTACTTCTTTTGTGGATCTTCAGTTACTTCAGGCCATCTGGATGTATACGTGCAAGTCGAAGGGGATGCAATGGCTTGGCTTGGGCTCAGGGGCCTGACATTCCTGCCTTCTTATATTAATAAGAAAAATAAAATAGTGTTGAAGTGTTGGGGTGGCGAAAATTTTTGGGGGGTGGTATGGAGAGAGAATGGGCGATGTTTCTCAGGGCTGCTTCAAGTGGGATTGGGGCGGTGTAGGAACCTAGAGTGGGAGAGATTAAGCTGAAGGAAGATTTTGTGGTAAGGGGTGATATTGTGGGATGTTAGAAGAAACATTTGTCGTATAGAATTATTGGTGATGGCCTGGATACATTTTGTATGAATTGAAAAACTAAATGGAATAAGAGAAGGAGAAAAACAGGTATTAAAGGACTAAGAATTGGGAGAACCTACGACATCTGATTAGAGAGTGCCTAAGGAAATTCAGCATAGTCCTGCCAGCAAAGATTATTTATTTACTTCAAGAGCTAAGAGTGGCAGTTTGGGGATAGCACCAGGAGATATCAGCTGTGATGGCTTGGAGAAACAGTGTAAACCGGCAGTGTAAACAAGAGCAGGGCATGTATGAGCAGTTGAGAACGGTGAATAGGAGTATGACTAGACAGAAGATAGTAGGGATGACAAGTTTTTTTGGGGCACAGTCTAAGTTGGTCCAGTATCTGGAATGAGACTGGGACCTAATAAAAAAGGAGCTCAAATGGGCTGTACCTTGTAGCATTCCGAGGACAGGCCTGAATTCTGAGAAGCAAAAGTGGTAAAAGTATTGTCCAGTCCTTTTTAAGTTGGTGGCTGAGCTTGGTGAGCTGTGTTTTTAAAAGACCCTTAGTCCGTTCTACTTTTCCTGAAGATGGAGGACTGTAAGGGATATAAACTGCTTGGCTGATTGACTAATAAAGGCTGGTCTGTTATCAGACTGTATAGAGGTGGGAAGGCTAAACTCAGCAACTGTGTCTGACAGAAGGGAAGAAATGACTGCGGCGGCCTTCTCAGACCCTGTAGGAAAGGACTCTATTTATCCAGTGAAAGTGTCTACCTAGACTAAGAGGTATTTTAGTTGTCTCACTCGGGGCATGTTGAGTAAAGCCAATTTGCCAGTCCTGGGTGGGGGCAAATCTTTAAGCTTGATGTGTAGGGAAGGGAGGGGGCCTGAATAATCCCTGAGGAGTAGTAGAATAGCAGATGGAACACTGAGAAGTTATTTCCTTGAGGATAGATTTCCACGATGGAAAGGAAATGAGAGGTTCTAAGAGGCAGGCTAGTGGCTTGTACTATAGCATAGCCTGCCTTTGCTGTTGTGTGGCATTTAGGCTTGGTGGAACTGCCATCAACAAATCAAGCGTGATCAGGGTGAGGAACAGGAAAGAAGGAAATATGGGGAAATTGGGTGAATGTCAGGTGGATCAGAGAGATACAGTCATGAGAGTGGTATCAGGAATAATGTGGGAGGCCAGATTGAAGTCTGGGCCAGGAACAATGGTAATTGTGGGACTTAACAAAGAGTGAGTACAGCTGAAGGAGCCGGGGAGCAGAAAGTATATGCATCAGGTATGAGGAAGAAAATAGATTTTTGGAAGTTATGAGAAATATAGAGAGTGAGTTGAGCATAGTTTGTGATTTTTAGGGCCTCTAAAAGTATTAAAGCAGCGGCAGCCACTGCACGCAGACATGAGGGCTAGGCTAAAACAGTAAGGTCAAGTTGTTTGGACAGAAAGGCTACAGGGTGCAGTCCTGGCTCTTGTGTAAGAATTCTGACCGCACTAACCATGCCTAGAAAGGAAAGGAGTTGTTGTTTTGTAAGGGACTGAGGTTTGGGAGATTAATCGGACACGATCAGCAGGGAGAGCACGTGTGTTTTTATCAGAATTATGCTGAGATAGGTAACAGATGAGGATGAAATTTGGGCTTGACTGAAGTAATGGGGGCTGTCTGTGGAGCCTTGCGGCAGTACAGCCCAGGTAATTTGCTGAGCCTAATGAGTGTCAGGGTCAGTCTAAGTGAAAGCAAAGAGAAGCTGGGATAAAGGGTGCAAAGGAATAGTAAAAAAAGCATGCTTGAGATCCAGAACAGAATAATGGGTAGTAGAGGGAGGTATTGAGGATAGGAGAGAATATGGGTTTGGCACCACGGGGTGGACAGGCAAAACAATTTGGTTGATAAGGTGCAGATTCTGAACTAACTTGTAAGCTTTGTCTGGTTTTTGGACAGGTAAAATGGGGGAATTGTAAGGGGAGTTTATAGGTTTTAGAAGCCCATGGTGTAGCAGGCGAGTGATAACAGGATTTAATCCTTTCAAAGCATGCTGTGGGATGGGATATTGGCATTGAGCGGGGTAAGGGTGATTAGGTTTTAATGAGATGGTAAGGGGTGCATGATCGGTTGCCAAGGAGGGAGTAGAGGTATTTTATACTTGTGGGTTAAGGTGGGGGAATACAAGAGGAGGATGCAAAGGAGGCTTTGGATTGGGAAGAAGGGCAGCAATAAGATGTAGCTGTAATCCAGGAATAGTCAGGGAAGCAGATAATTTAGTTAAAGTGTCTCGGCCTAATAAGGGAACTGGGCAGGTGGGGATAACTAAAAGGAGTGCTTAAAAGAGTATTGTCTAAGTTGGCACTAGAGTTGGAGAGTTTTAAGAGGTTTAGAAGCCTGGTCATCAATGCTCACAACAGTTATGGAGGCAAGGGAAACAGGCCTTTGAAAAGAAGGTAATGTGGAGTGGGTGGCCTCCGTATTGATTAAGAAGGGGACGGATTTACCCTCCACTGTGAGAGTTACCCGAAGCTCGGCGTCCGTGATGGTCTAGGGGGCTTCCGAGGCAATCGGGCAGTGTCAGTCTTCAGCTGCTAAGCCGAGAAGATCTGGGAAGGAGTCAGTCAGAGAGCCTTGGGCCAGAGTTCCAGGGGCTCTGGAAGTGGCTACCAGGTGAGTTGAACAGTCCAATTTTCAGTGGGGTCCCACACAGATGGGACATGGCTTAGGAGGAACCCTGGGCTGCAGGCATTCCTTGGCTCGGTGGCCAGATTTCCGGCATGTGTAGCAAGCTCCTGGGGGAGGAGGTTCTGGAGGAACGCCTGCCTGCTGTGGTTCAGGCGTTTGGAAGTTCTTGTGTGCTGGAGATGTGGCTGGGGTTTGACTCACAGTGGTGGCAAGGAATTGAAACTTTTTTCTATTATTGTACACCTTGAAGGTGAGGTTAATTAAGTCCTATTGTGGGGTTTGAGGGCCAGATTCTAATTTTTGGAGTTTAATTTAATGTCGGGAGCAGATTGGGTAATAAAATGTATATTGAGAATAAGATGGCCTTTTGACCTTTTAGGGTCTATGGCTGTAAAGTGTCTCAGGGTTGCTGCCAAATGAGCCATGAACTGGGCTGGATTTTTATATTGGATGAAAAGACCCTAAATGCTATCTGATTTGGGATAAAGAAAAAGAGCATTAACCTTGACTGTGCCTTTAGCTCCAGCCACCTTTTTAAGAATAAATTGCTGGGCAGGTGGGGGAGGGCTAGTCATGGAATGAAACTGTAAGCCGGACCGTGTGTGAGGAGGGGAGGTGATAAAAGGATTATAGGGTGGAGGAGCAGAGGCTGAGGAAGAATTGGGACCTAGCTCGGCCTGGCAAGGAGGGGAGAGGTCAGATGGGTCTATAGAAAAGGAAGATTAGAAAGACTCAGCGATGCTTGGGGTTGGGATTGAGGGGACAGGCGGGAGGGAAAGGAGGAAGATTTGGGATGAGTTGCATTGGACACAGAGACTAGGAAGGGACTGATGTGTAAAAGAATGCCTGGATGTCAGGCACCTCAGACCATTTGCCCATTTTATGACAAGAATTATTTAGATCTTGTAGGATGGAAAAATTGAAAGTGCTGTTTTCCTGCTATTTGGAACTACTGTCAAGTTTGTATTGGGGTCAAGCGGCATTGCAGAAGAAAATAAGATGCTTAGATTTTAGGTCAGGTGAGAGTTGAAGAGGTTTTAAGTTCTTAAGAACACAGTCTAAGGGAGAAGAAGGAGGAATGGAAGGTGGAAGCTTGCCCATAGTGAAGGAGGCAAGCCCAGAGAAAAGAGTGGAGCCACGGAGAAGGGGTGGGGGGTTCTTGCCCTCCAGAAAAGCAGAGAAGGGGTTGGGGCATGGAAATAAGGGATTGGGGTGCAGAGATATAAGAGGTTGGGGGGGCAGAAATAAGGGATCAGGGCACAGAGATAAGAGGTTGGGGTGCAGAAATAAGCAATTGGAGGTTCTTGCCCCCTAGAAAAGTGGGACTTGCCGCTAAGGGTGAAGGAGAAGGGGTTGAGGGTTACTTGCCCCTGCCCCAGGAAAGCAGAGAAGGGGTAGAGACACGGAGAGAAGGGGTTGGGGTACTTGCCCCTCCCCCAGAAAAGCGGGACTTGCCGCTAAGGGTGAAGGACCAAGGCAGGCGTCCCTGCGTGGTCTGACACCTCTGAAACGTGGGTGAATAATCAGAGAGGTGTCCCTGCAATGATTAAACACCAAGGGAAGGCTGCCTTCCCAGTCCATGACTGGCGCCGGAGTTTTGGGTCCACGGATAAAACATGTCTCCTTTGTCTCTACCAGAAAATGAAAGGAACTGAAATTAAGAGAAGGGAGAGATTGAAGTGTGGCGCCAAGATTGAAAGGAGAAAGAGGTTGAGGGATAGTGAGGGAAGTTGGAGAAGAGAGTAAAAAGAGGCCACTTACCGGATTTGAAATTAGTGAGATGTTTCTTGGGCTGGTCGGTCTGAGGACCTGAGGTCTTAGGTGGATCTTTTTCAGGGAGCAAAGAGCAGGAGGACGGGGATTGATCTCCCAAGGGAGGTCCCCCGATCCGAGTCACGGCACCAAATTTCATGCGCATCCATGTGAAGAGACCACCAAACAGGCTTCGTGTGAGCAATATGGCTGTTTATTTCACCTGGGTGCAGGCGGGCTGAGTCCGAAAAGAGAATCAGCAAAGGGTGGTGGATTATCATTAGTTCTTATAGGTTTTGGGATAGGTGGTGAAGTTAAGAGCAATGTTTTGCGGGCAGGGTGGATCTCACAAAGTACATTCTCAAGGGTGGGGAGAATTACAAAGAAACTTCTTAAGGGTGGGGGAGATTACAAAGTACATTGATCAGTTAGGGTGGGGCAGAAACAAATCACAGTGGTGGAATGTTATCGGTTAAGGCTATTTTTACTTCTTTTGTGGATCTTCAGTTACTTCAGGCCATCTGGATGTATACGTGCAAGTCACAGGGGAGGCAATGGTTTGGCTTGGGCTCAGAAGCCTGACAGTTTCCCTTAATTTGGATAAGAAAGTTCCATCCTCTTATATTACAAATGTGTATTTATTAAACACTTTTCTGCACAGATTAAGATAATCAAATGATTTTTCTTTTTTCTTTCTTGTTAACGTGATGAATTATACTGGTTAATTTCCAAACATTAACCCATCTTGTATTCCTGGAATAAAGCTGACGTGCTCATGGTTTCCATCTAGGTTCATGAGTGGTTAGTGATGTGGTTTGGATATTCGTCCTGCCAAATCTCATGTTGAGATGTAATCCCCAGTGTTGGAGGTGGGGCTCGGTGGGAGGTGGTTGGATCACGGGTGGATTTCTCATGAGTAGTTTAGCGTCATCCCCCTGGTGCATCCTTAAGATAGTGAATCACTTCTCCCAAGATCTGGTTGTTTAAAAGTGTGTGGCACCTTCCATCTCCCTCTCCTTCTCGCTTCTGCTCTCAATGGGTGATGTGCGTGCTCCTGCTTCACCTTCTGCCATGAGTGAAAGCTCCTTGAGGCCTCCCAGAAGCTGAGCAGATGCTGGAGCCAAGCTTCCTTACAGCCCTCAGAACCAGGAGCCAGTTAAACCTCTTTTCTCTATAAATTACCCAGTCTTAGGTATTTCTTTATAGTCATGCAAAACTGGCCTAACACAGTTGACTTGCAGTTTTCCTCTCCTGAAATGTCAGGTTTTGGCATCAATGCTGTTTTGGTGTCGTAAAATAAATATGGAGTGCTCCTTCTTTACTTATTCTCTGTAAGAATTTGTGTTTGACTGCCATTTCATTGTTAGATGTTTATAAGAATTTATAGGTGAATTCATTTGGGATTAAAGAGCTCTTTGTGTGAAGGTTTTAAGTTACATCTTCAGACAATAAATTCAGAATTAGGATGATAAAGGATTTTTCTTGTGTATATTTAGGAAATTTGTACTTTTTAAAAGAATTTGTCTATCTTATGTAAAATTTCAAGTTTATTGAATAAAAAGTTGCTTATATTATCTTATTATTTTAATAAGTAAGATTAGATGTGCCGTTTTATATTCTTGAAATTTTTATACCTTCCCTCTTTTTTTTGATCAGTCTCACCAATGGATGATTAGATTTTTTAGTTATTTCAAAGAACCAAATAATGGTTTTATTGATCTTCTCTATTATACATTTATTTCGTATTTCATTAATTTTTGCTTTTATCTTATTTTTATAGTTTCTTTGGATTTAAAATGCTGCTGTTTTTCTAACTTCTTAAAATGCATACTCAGCTTATTTTGGTTTTCTTCCCCAATAATATATGTTTCTAAATTCATACTTCTCTTTATGCAAGGCTTTAGCTGTAACCTAAAAGCTACTGAAACGTAGTACTTTCATTATCATTTAATTCAAAATACTTTAAAATTTCTACCATGTTATCTTCTGTGGCTCATGGGTTATTTACACGTGTATATGTTACTTGCTATACGTGAGGATTTTCTGAGTGTTTTTTTATTACTTATTTCTAGTTTAATTCATTGTGGTGAGAGAAAATATCCATGTCCTTCAACTTTGGAATCATCTTTTCTAGTGGGCATCCTAGTGGGTGTGAGACGGTGTCTCACTGTGGTTTTGATTTGCATTTCCCTAATGATAAGTGATGTTGAGCCTCTTTTCATGTGCTCATTGGCCATTTGTAGATCTTTGGAGAAATGTCTATTTAATTCCTTTGCCCATTTTAAAGTGTTTGTTGTTGTTGTTGTTGTTGTTGTTGTTGAGTTGTGGGAATTCTTTATATATTCTAGATATCAAACGTTTATCAAGTATCTGATTTGCACATATTTTCTCACATCCCGTGGGTTGCCTTTGATGGTTGTGTCCTGTGGTGCAGTTTTAAATTTTGATATGGTCAAATTTATCTCATTTCCTCTGTTGCTTGTGCTTTCTGTGTCATATCCAATAAATTACTGCCAACTGCAATGTCACGAAGGTGTTCCTCTGTGTTTTCTTTTAAGAGTTTTATAGTTTTAATCTTACGTTTAGTAAGAGTTGAATCTTACAAAATAATATTTAATAAGACTTAAAATGATAATTAAGGTAAGTTTATTCATATATGGTAATTACTATTAAGTAATATTTATATGTGGTAGAAGGTAAGTGTCCATCTTCATTCTTTTGCACATGAATGAATCTGTAATTTTCTCAACATCACTTAATGGCAAGACTGCTTTTTCCCCCATTGAATGATCTTGGCACCCTTGTTGAAAACCATTTGTCCATATTTGCAAGAGTTTACTTCTGGGCTGTGTATTTTATTCCATTGGTCTATAGGTATATCTTTATGCCAGTACCATATTTTTTAAACTACTGTAGCTTTGTAATATGTTTTGAAGTCAGGAAATGTGAGACCTCCAACTTTGTTCTTCGAGATTGTTTTGTCAATTCAATGTCCCTTGAGATTCCATATGAATTCCATATGAAATTTAGGATGGATTTTACTATTTCTGCAAAAATGCCACTGGGATTTGATAGGTATTTTTAAAGTATTCTCTACATGTGGCAGGACATTAGCCCTTGGTCTAGCTTGTGACATTCATCTTTTTATTCCATGTGGAATATACCTTAGAGAGTGGTGTGAGGTGGTGATTTAAAACTTATTTCCCCCAATGCTAAGTCATGATATTTAATCCCTTCCCTACTGATTTCTGATAACATTATATATAAATTTCCTCTTTTCATTAGTCAGTTTCTGGTTCATTTATTTTGATCTGGCTTTACACCTTTTTCTTTTCTAAACTATCTGAAGTTCCTGCCCTATTGTGCCCAAAAGCTTTGGTGTGTGATTCTGAGAAACAAGGACACACTCCTCCTAGACTACCCCTGGCCACCATGCAGGGCAGCTGTGCTGACCACCACCCCATCCAACCTTATTCATGTGTCTCCAGGTGTCACAATAATGTCCTTTAAAGTGAAGGATCTGGTTCACTGTAAAGGACATTATTCAGCCACAAAAAAGAATGAGATCATGTCTTTTGGGGGAACATAGATGGAGTTGGAGGCCATTATCCTTAGCAAACTAACATAGGAACAGAAAACCAAATACTTCATGTTCTTACTTATAAGTAGGAGCTGAATGATGAGAACACATGGATACATAGAAGGGAACAACACACACTGGGGCCTATCAGAGGGTGGAGGTTGGGAGGGGGAAAAGATTAGGAAAAATTACTAATGGGTACTAGGCTTCATACCTGGTGATGAAATAATCTGCACAACAAATCCCCATGACACAAGTTTACCAATATAACAAACCTGTACTTGTAGTCCTGAACTTAAAATAAAAGTTAAAACAAAAAGAAGTCAGATAAACAGATAAAATCTGAGAATTTTGTACTCATATTCTAAAATACACAGAGCTGCAAAGATGAAAAAAATAGGTAAAACAAGAGGCATAAACAGCAATGGCTAGTGACCTCACATGAAAGGGAAGCTTATACAGTGAATTGTATTCCTGGAGCCAGGGTCAGACCCCACCAGTGTGATGGTGTATACTTTCCAGGTGGGAGGAGTCAATACTGCCACGGACGTATAGCAAACTCTCAGAAGCGAGACTAGGGTGCAAGTGTCTAAGGAAGACTGAGCATCACCTCAGCTGGACACCTTCCTCCCTGCCTTACTCGTAGGCTATCCAAAAACTGTCTGGAACGCAAAATTCCTGGATCTCAAACAATAGCACAATGGAGAAAATAACCGCTGTATCAACACAAAAAGCCACACAAGTATGAGCAAGAATTTTTTTTTAAATGCTGGCTCTGTACAATATTACTTCATCCAAATGGAAATATAGCTTGAGAGTAACGTAAAATACACACACATGCATGTACACACAATCTTTTCCTCCAAAAAATGGAGTAAATCCTCCAGAAGTGCTTTGATACATAAAACAATTTTTTTACATTTTTTTGTGCAAATTCATGAGGCGCATGAAGAAATGTGTGACATGTGTATCATGTGCAGTGCTCAAGTCAGGATCCTCAGGGTGTCCATCTGCCAAGTGCAATGTTTTTGTTAAACATAGTTATCCTATGCTGCTGTCAAACATTGGTTTTATTCCTTTTATCTTATTGTATGATTGTACCATTTAACTCACTTCTCTTCATCCTCCCCCTGCCTTCCCTAACTCACTCTGCCCAGTTTGTTCTCTATATTTCACTCTGTACCTCCACATGCTCAAAGTTTTTAGCTCCCACATACATGTGAGAAGAAGTGATATTTGTTTCTCTGTGCCTGACCTATTTCACTTAAGACAATGACCTCCAATTCCATCCAAGTTGCTGCAAATGACAGGATTTCATTATTTTTCATGGCTGTATAGTATTCTATTGTGTATATGTACCACATTTTCTTTATCCATTCATCCACTGATGGACACTTAGGTTGATTCATATTTTAGTTATTGTAAACAGTGCTGCAATCAACACTTGAGTACAGATAACCCTTGGATATTTTGATTTCTTTTCCTTTGGGTGGATACCCAGTAGTGGGATTGCTGGATTAAATAGTAATTCCATTTTTAGTTTATTGAGAAGCCTCCATACTGTTATTTATAGTGACTGTACTAGTTTCCACCAGCAGTGTATAAGAGTTTCCTTTTCTCCACATCATCTCCAACATCTATTTTTTGTTTGGTTGGCTGTTTGTTTGGTTGGTTGATTTTGTCTTTTTAGTAATAGCCATTCTGCCTGGAGTAGGATGATAATCTCACTGTGGTTTGGATTTGCATTTCTCTGATAATTAGTGATATTTAGCATATTTTCATATGCCTGTTGGCTGTGATTATAAAACAACTATTTAACAACAGAAATTTAATAAAACAAAAGAGTTAAAAGACAGGATGTCTAAAAAAGTAAATGAAGTTAAAAGAAATATTGCAGCCTGAAGAAACAAATAGGGCAGAATTTCTCAACTTGTGTCAGATACTGATACTCTCGGCCTTCAGGAAGGCTGAAGAAGGCCTATAATAGTGAAGATTATTGAATAAGTTGTCTTCTGATCACAAAGGACATCAGCCATTTATATCCATATGCTGCAAAAATATTATCATTTTCTGTGTCTGCCATGATATGAAAAAGTTTTGTGAAAAGCATAAAACCAGAGACAAAATAATATTAAAGAGCTAATTAAGAAATTTGAGAAATCTACATACAAAACAGATGTGGCTGAAAGGGAATTATTGCCGTAGAAGAAAGGTTTAACATAATCACAATGAATGCAGATAATAAAAACCTAGAGGTCAGAGCAAAACTAATTGATATTGAAGGCAAAAAAGATGATCCAACATATGGATAATTGGTGTTCTAGAGCTTTCAAACTAAACAGAGAATAAACAGTACATTAAGAAGAGTTACAAGAAAATTTATCCTAAATGAAAAATAAATCTTTAGACCAAAAGAACACATCAAATTCTAGGACTCGATGCCAAGAGATACACTAATTAAATTATTATATTGTTGATAAGATTTACCTTTATTGAGGTCTAATTTATGTGCAATAAAGTGCACTCATTCAAAGTGTGTGGTTTACTGAGTTTGACAGAGACACCCAAAAACCACTGCCAATACCCAGAAAACAGAACATCTCCATCAATGGCAGACGTTCCTCCTCTGTAGTCTGTTCCTCCCTCTGACCCAAGCTCTCTTGATCTGCTTGTTGACCCTATAGATTAGTTTGCCTTTCCTAGAATTTACACAAAAACGAACATTCAGTTATATATCTTTTGTGTGTAGCTTTTCTCACTGTGTATAATGGTTTGGGGATTTTTCCATGGTACAGTGCGTATCAGTCATTTGTTTATTTTTTTCCAGTTTCTCATTTGATCTGTTTTACTCTATTCCCAAAAAATACAGTAGCAATCTACAAAGTTCTGAAGGAAATGCAGTGCAACCAAAGGCACTTATTCCAAGCCAAGTTGTTGCTCGAGTATATAGGCCACGTGAAAAGTGTCCACATAATAAAGAGTTAGAAACCTCAACACATTTGACCCTTTCTTAATGAAATACAGTCAATTAATACATTTTTTTTTTAAGAAAAACGCTTGAAAATAAAGGCACATCACAGGAATGGTATTAAGTAAATGCTTCATGTAAATGGAGCATTAATGCTAGAGTCCCAGTCACTTTAAGACTACAAAATAGAAGGTACATTTCTCAGCCTTGAGAGTAAAAATCTTCACAAAACTTGGGAGGTCAGAAGACAGAAGTTGGGAAGAAGTGTAAAAGTGCTAAAATCCTCATCCTTTAGAGCCAGAAATCAAATGCTGTTTAAAATTTAAACATAGTTTAAAAGACCATTATGACTTGACCTCTTAACTAAAAAAAAAAAAAAAAAAGCAAAAAGCTTTCTCTTATTAACCTTTGAGTAAAGAAATCATTCACTTTCACTTCTTTTTCTTTAACTAAATTTCAGAATCTTTGATGTTGAAGTTGGGTGGTGATATTTAGGGTGATTTCTTTATCCATGTGATTGAAACAGATTTTTAGTATCTTGAGGATGACAACATTTCTCATTCTTGCCACTTACTTTTTCAGATTTCTTTTTAATTGTGGCAAAATACACATAACATAAAATTTACCATCTTCACCATGTTTAAGCATCCAGTTCAGTGGCATTAAGTACATTCACATCGTTATGCAACTGTGTTAGTCCACTCTCGCACTGCTGTAAAGAACTACCTGAGACTGGATAATATAGGAAGAAAGAGGTTTAATTGACTCACAGTTCTGCAGGCTGTACAGGAAGCATGGTTGAGGAGGCCTCAGGAAACTTACAATCATGGCAGAAGGTGAAGAGTAAGCAAGCACCTTCGTCACATGGTGGAGTGAGAGACAGAGCAAAGTGGGAGGTGCTACACACTTTCAGACAACTAGATCTGAGAATTCTATCACAAGAACAGCAAGGGTGAAGTCTACCCCATGATTCAATCACCTCCCACCAGGTACCTCCTCCAATACTAGGGACTACAATTTGACCTGAGATTTCAGTGGGGACACAGAGCCACTATATCAGCAGCCATCACCACTGTCCATCTCCAGAATGCTTCATCTTGCAAAACTGAAATTCCATACCCATTAAACAGTAACGCCCCATTTCCCTGCCCCAGCCTCTGGCAACCACCATTCTACTTTCTGTCTCTATGAATTTGACTACTCTAGATACCTTACATTAATGGAATAATTAGATATTTCTTCACTTGGTTATTACTGTTTATTTTCTTTATTTTATTATTGCTTATTTCACTTAGCATAATGTCCTCAAGTTCATCCATGCTGTAGCATGTGTCAGAATTTCCTCCCTGTTTAGGGCTCAATCATATTCTGTTATGTTATATATATTATATATTAATCATACTCTGTTATTTTATATATATGTGTGTATATATGTATATACACATATATACACATATATAAACACGTATATATATACACATATACATGTATACGTATATATACACATAATATACGCGTATACATGTATACGTATATACACACATAATATACACGTATACATGTATACGTATATATACACATAATATACACACACACATACACACACCACATTTTGTTGATCCATTCATTGTAGATGGAGACTTGGGTGGCTTCCACTTTTTGGTTATTATGAATAATGTGGTTATGAACATGAGTGTTTATATATCATATATCTCTGAGTTCTTGCTTTCCATTCTTTTGGTTATATAATCAAAAGTAAAATTGCTAGATCATATAATACTTCTATTTCTAATTTTTTGAGAAACTGCCATATGGGGTGATTTTAATACATTCTTCCTTGTACTATTCTTAATTTCTTAATTTTTTTACAATGAACATGTTTACAAAAGCAAAATACAAAAAAAAATTTAAGTAGAAAACAAAGTAAACAAGTATTTATCACTTTGGAGGGGAAGGTAAACATAAGAATTGCAGGCAATCACTGAATTTTTTTTTTTTTTTTTTTGGAGTCACTCTGTCACCCAGGCTGGAGTGCAATGGCGCCATCTCGGCTCACTGCAATCTCCACCTCCTGGGTACAAGTGATTCTCCTGCCTCAGCCTCCCGAGTAGCTGGGATTACAGGTGCCCACCACAATGCCCAGCTAATTTTTGTATTTTTAGTAGAGATGGGGTTTCACCATGTTGGTCAGGCTGGTCTCAAACTCCTGACCTCAAGTGATCTGCCAGCCTCAACCTTCCAAAGTGCTAGGATTACAGGCATGAGCCACCATGCCCAGCCCAATCGCTGAATCTTAAATTAACCTGAATCCAAAGAATCATCTGGATCTTCTTAGTTCTGAGACCTTGGCTTCTGGACTGATTCTTATCTGGCCTCTGGTTAACATCTATGATGAGGGGTATGTCGGCTGTCAGAGCACTGGGCGACTTCTGTCCTCAGTCGGGGACTGTGGTTCACCTGCATATTCTCACAGGTGGTAAAACAATGTTTTGCACACAGTACATTTTCAATAAAATTTGCCAAGGCATTTATACATGCAACTTGTTTGGAGTATGTAGTAAAATTGAAAATGTACATATCCTGTGATCTAAAAAATTCTACCTTTAGATATTTGCAGAGAGAAACTCTTCCACGTAGACACAGTAGGACATATTCAAGGAGCTCCACTGCAGCATTCTTCAGAACAGCACAACAATGGAAATGACCTAAACATCCACCGCTGGTTAGACTAAGATAAGTTAGGCCAGGAGCAGTGGCTCACACCTTCATCCCAGCACTTTGGGAGGCCAAGGCAGGAGGATCACTTGAGCTCAGGAGTTTGAGACCAGCCTGGGCAACATGCTAAGATCTCATCTCTACAAAAAATACAAAAATTAGACAGACATGTGTTTTTTGTAGAGATGTGTTTGCACCATGTTGCCCAGGCTGGTCTCACACTCCTGAGCAGAAGCGATCCTCCAGCCTCGGCCTCCCAAAGTGCTGGGATTACAAAAATTAGGCGTGGTAATTTGTGCCTGTAGTCCCACCTACTTGGGAGGCTGAGGTGGGAGGATCACTTGAGCCTGGATTGTCAAGGCTGCAGTGAGCTGCAGCCTGGGTGTCAGAACAAGACCCTGTCTCAAAAGAAAAAGAAAAAGAATTATGATGCATTCACACCATGGAATCCTATAGAGCAGAGGTGAACTATTTTTCTATAACAACATGTAAAAACCCAAAAACATATTGAATGGAAAAGACATTTGCAGCATGAGACAAATTATGTTAATCATCAGATATGCAATAGAAACTATTCATGAATATAAATACATATGGAGCATTTTGGGTTGTTAGAATATTTGTGATTCTTAATGATTATCTCGAGGGCAAGGGAGACAGAAGCAGGGATGATACAAAGCCAGCTTCATTTGTTTTATTTCATTTATATTTTAAAAGATGGAGCGAATCTGACATCATGTCATCAGTCGCCAGTTCTGGGTGGGAGGCTCTCAAGTCTTAGCTCTACTATTTTTTTTTTTTTTTTTTTTTTTTTTTTTTTTTTGAGACGGAGTCTCGCTCTGTCACCCAGGCTGGAGTGCAGTGGCGCAGTCTCGGCTCACTGCAAGCTCCGCCTCCCGGGTTCACGCCATTCTCCTGCCTCAGCCTCTCCGAGTAGCTGGGACTACAGGCGCCCGCCACCACGCCCGGCTAATTTTTTTGTATTTTTAGTAGAAACGGGGTTTCACCATGGTCTCGATCTCCTGACCTCATGATCCGCCCACCTCGGCCTCCCAAAGTGCTGGGATTACAAGCGTGAGCCACCGCGCCCGGTCAGCTCCACTATTTTTATTGCTCTTTTTTTTTTAATTTGTCAAAACAAATTATAACAAAATTTCTGTTTCCAATCTCTATCCTTCTATAGCAGGCTATCATGTTTTGAAATAGTTATCTACCAAATAAGATACATTCATTCAGTGATTGTTTTCTTATTTAATAAAAACATATGTAAATGTGAGTCACAACTTCGTTTAGCCTGCATTCCATCCCAAAGTAGAAAAAAAAGTTTTAGTTATATTTCAGTTACTTCTCTGCCCAATCAATGCATAATTTCTCTAATATTTTGAAATATTAAAAATGCCTTTATTACTGACATAGAAGACCTCTCATGGAGGAAGGGCCCTCAATTGAATAACACTGTTTTAGGTTATTTAAACAGCCTATCAAGTTGGTAAGCTACCAAATGTCTACGAAGATGCCTCCTTGTTTCTCAAACTCACCTCCCAAAGGGTGATCTGTGGTGTCTCCTTTCCTTGCAAGGCACGGATGTCTGAATTTTCAGATGCATTTTGCATATGCTTCAGTTTCAGACTGTAATTTCCAAGAATCACCACAACAATGTCATCCATTCCATGCGCTTTAAAAAAAAAAACAAAAAAAAACCAAACAGTGTGACCTTGACACTCCTTCTATTGAGCAAGCAGTCTTCTGCACTAGAATTTGAGCCAATTTCACTATGACCTTGACCAAGAGTGTGGCTAAACTGATGTTATCTGACCTCTGAGGCTGGATGAAACTGTAAAGATGCCAAGCATTTCAACCTGGCTTTCTTGGGACGCCTCTTCTGGGAATCCAGCTGCCATGCTGTGAGGAAGCCCAAACCAGCCCGAGGCAGAGAGAGCACTTGGAGAGTGGTCCAACATCCAGCTGAAGTTCAGCCAATGGCTAGTGTCAGCCACAGACTTGTTAGTGAATTTGCCGCCAGAATATTCCAGTCCTGAGCCATTGACTCACCCCTTAGCCTTCTCACCTTCCTAGCTGAGGTCCAGACATCATGGGGTGGAGATAAACTGTGCCTGCCAAGCCCTTTCCAAATCTCCAACCCTGTGAGCCTAAGAAGATGGAGTTTTATGTAGTCACTAAATGTTGGAGTGGTTTGCTAGGCACCACCAATGACTGGGGCAGGCTCCACATCCATGTGCACCTTAGCCAAACACCTGCATTAGGATTTATTTTCAAGTGTGCTGTGGGTTTTTATTCAAATACATTAATAAGGAGTAAAAGGTAGCACTGTGTGTTTTCTTTCAGTTTCTGATCTTCCCAATTATATTGTTCAAATAAGTCATTGTAAGTTTGAAAATAATAACCACAGTTATAACATCAAGTCCAGAATATAACAAAAGGAGGAAGTCCTAAATGGGAATGTACTGGAGCTAAGAAATCCAGAGAATGAATATTCTTCAAAAGCATTGTCTCAAAAGCCTGTGTCTTCATCCAATCAAAACATTTTTTTGCACTGTGTTAGAATCATCATCAAGTCATAGAAGCTGAAGTCATGCCTGTGAGTAAGGAGGTCCCCCAAAATTGAGAAGAGGAGGTAACAGTTGGCTTTTTGCTACATAATAAACAAGCATTGATTTAGCACATAAATCTGTGGGTCAGCTGTTTGGGCTGGACTCGGCTGGATGGTTTTATTGGTCCTGGCTGGACTCTCTCAAAGGTCTAGGTTCAGCTGCTGGTCAACAAGGTCACTCTATTTCTAGGGCTGCTGGCAATTCGTTGGGACATGGATTGCAAAGTCAAATAGGATCTGACCCTGCAATTGCACAGCTCGCCAATCAGCTCAGGCTTTTGCTCCATTGCTGCTGGGCAGACTCTAAGACAGAGATGATGCATGCAAGGTCTTGGCCCAGACCTAGTACAGCATCACTTCCTCTGCACCAGCCCTGATTCTAGGAGTGGGGAAACAGACTCCACTCTACGAAGTCACACTGTGCGGGCTTTGGGTAGGGTGGGTGGAGGCAGAATTCAGACCATTTTGGCAACTCACACAGGGACCCAGAACTGAGCTCGAGGGACATCAATACTTAAGAAATAGGCAGAAGAAAAGAATAGCAGGTAAAAGAGGCCAAGGAATTCATAGAGAAATAAGAAGAGAGTCAGAGATGCTAGCCTCGTAGAGCAAGGGAGGAGAGTTCAGGAGGAACTCTCAGCAGAATCAATGTCTAAGAGAATACTTAAAAGTTCTGAAAAATGGCTCTCAAGTTTGGCAACTGCTATGCCTTTGATGGATGTGGCAGGAGCAATTCCAAAGGCAGAAGTCAGATTGCAGCAGGTTGGTTAGCAGCTAGGTGTAAGGAAACCTCTACTTCAAACACACATGACATAGCAATAATAAAGAAAAACAGAGCTCATAGGAATGGGAATGATTAGAGAGTATAGTTCAAGTTTCATTTTAATGATGGAAGTCCTCATTTGAGGAAGTGTGTGCCAGTGTCCTCAGAACACCGTGTGTTTTAAGTTGTTATCAAAGTTCCTCTGGATCCAGTCTGCATTTCACCTTCATTGAAGTCCTGAGTTTATCGTACGCTGGTGTGGCTGTAGTAACTATTTCCCTGATAATAAGAAGATTATCTTCTATTTCTCCCAGAGTTGTAATAGTTCCCATTCAGACCATCTTCAGTGCTGTTTCTACAAGTTGACGTCAGTTGGAGGCACATGAAAGGACAAGAATTTGTCCTGTTCTGATCTCTACTGCTTGTCAAAAGGAGAGATTGTTATTAAGTTAGCTTTTCAATGACAGAAGCAGTGCAAGTGCATTTTAAGGTAATTCCAAAGAACCAAAACATACTAGATAAAGCTAAAGTTCTCCTTGAATACTTGTGTCTTCCCAGTGCCTGCCTCTGCTTCCCACAGGTACCCTCTTATCAAGTGATGTGGACTTTTCAGATGTTTTATGCAGTTACATGCTGTATTCTCATAGAAAACACAGTCACGTGGGAATACATTCTGAGAAGTGCATTGTTAGTCGATTTTGTCTTGTGCATCATGGAGTATGCTTACACAAACCTAGATGGTACAGGCTACTACACACCTAGGCTAGGTGGTACAGCCTATTCCTCCTAGACTACAAACTTGTACAGCATATGACTGTACTGAATATAGTAGGCAATTGTAACACAATAGTATTTGTGTAACTAAGCATAGAGAAGGTACAGTAAAAAATACAGTCTAACAGATTAAAAATAGCACACCTGTATAAGGCACTTACCCTGAATGGAGGTTGCAGGACTAGAAGTTGCTCTGGGTGACACGTGAGTGAATATGAAGTTCTGAGACATCACCGTATACTCCTGTAGACTTCATAAACGCAATACACTTAGGCTACACTAAAATTATTTAAAATACTTTTCTTTTTTCAATGATAAATTAACCTTTGCTACTGTAATATTTTTACTTCAAAAACTTAATTTTTTAACTTGACTGTTGTGATAATACTTAGCTTCAAACACAAACACATTGTACAGCTGTACAAAAATATTCTTTCTCTATATCCTTATTCCATAAGCTTTCTTCTATTTTTCATTTTTTTTTTTTTTTTGCTAAAAATTTGGCATAAACACACACATTAGCCCAGGCCTACACAGGTCAGAATCATCACTGTCACTGTCTCCCATCTCCAGGTCTGTCCCACTGCAAGGTCTTCAGGGGCAATGACATGCATGGAGCTGTCATCTCCTCTGAGAACAATGCCTTCTTCTGGATACCTCCTGAAGGACCTGCATAAGGCTGTTTGACAGTTAACTTTTTTTTTTAATAAGGAGAAGGAGTATGCTCCAAGATAATAATAGAATGTACAGTATGGTAAATACTAGGCAACGGGAATGTTTCAGCTTCATTATAACTTTATGGGACCATTGCCATGTATGTGGTCCACCATTGACCCAAACATTGCTCTGCAGTCCATGACTGTACTCGGTGTAGTCAAACCGTGTAGTGTCATTTTATGATTTTGTGTGTTGTTTCTTTAACACATAAATTTAATGATTTTATAGAAGTCATTCTGCACTGTCTGTTTTTATTTTTTTTAACCAAACAGTGTATCTTCCTTTCACAACTTCATCCATTACAAGGGGAATTTACTGCCTTCAGCAGCTCTTTCTCCTGTTCAGAGCATTAGGGCTTCAAATGTATTCATATTTTGTATAATACAGTAAGCATTTCTGTTTCTTATTCTTTCAGCTTTGGGGCCATTTCTGAATAGCTAAGAAGAAATACCCAACTTTATTACATTTTCTAAAAACCAGACATCTTTTGTATATTTTCCATTGGGTGTGTTAGGGTTATATCCCTAGTACAGTATAGTTTTGTCATTATGAGAGGTCTTCAAAAACTCCATGAAAAATGCATATTATGGAAAAAACGATACATGAATTCAATTTTTTTGCACTAAAATAAACTCATACTAACTTGTTATAACATGTCTGGACAGGATATAGTTTGAGGCACTAAGATGGATAAGACATCAGTTTGAAAAGAGCCCCTGTCAGAACAACATGAATTCTGCTAAGACAGAAGCAAGAACAAACAACTTTTTAAATTTTTTATTTTTTTTAGAGACAAGGTCTTACCAGGTCTGTTACCCAGGCTGGAGTGCAATAACATGATCATAGCTCACTGTAACCTCAAACCACTGGATTCAAGTCATCCTCCCACCTCAGCCTCCCCAGTAGCTGGAACGACAGGTGTGTCCCATCACACACAGCTATTTAAAAAAATTTTTTGTAGAGATGAGGTCTTGTTATGTTGCCTAGGCTGATCTCAAAATGATATTAGGCAATCTTCCTGCCTTGGCCTCCCAAAGTATTGGGATTACAGGTGTGAACCACTGCACCCAATCTCAAATATTTGGGTGGAAGAATGGTGAAATCATTGATGCTTTATGAAAAGATTTATGGAGATGCTATTCCCAAAGAAATCAGCAGTTTACAAATAGATATCTTGTTTTAAGAAGTGATGAGATAATTCTGAAGATGAAGCTCTCTGCAGTAGACCATCTACATCAATTTTTGAGGAAAAAAATGTTTTGTTCACGTAATAATTAAACAGGACCAATGATTAACAGCAGAAACAATGGCCAACACTATAGAAATCTGAATGGGTTGAGCTCCACAATTCTGACTGAAAAAATAACGTTAAGCAAACATTCCACTCCATAGGTGCCAAAACTATTGCTCCCAGATTATCTGCAGACAAGAGCAGAGCTTTCAATGGAAATTTTAAAGAGATGGGATCAACATCCAGAAGCATTTCTTCAAAGATTTGCCACAGGAGCTGAACTTTCCCGTTACCATCCTGAAGACAAAGCACAATCAAAGAAATGACTACCGAGGGTGGAAGTGGCCCCGTCACAGCACAAGCAGATCGGCCAAGAGCAAAGGTTGTGGCAACAGTGTTTTGGAATGCTCACGGCATAGCGCTTGTTGACTTCTTGAAGGGCCAGAGAACGATAACATCTGCTTATTGTGAGAGTGCTTTTAAAAAGTTAGCCAAAGCTTTAACAGGCAGACACCTGAGAAAGCTTCAGCAGAGAGTCCTCCGCCACAGCAAAGCTCCTGCCCCTTCCTCTCATCAAGTAAGGGCGATTTTGCGAGAGTTTCGATGGGAAATCTTTAAGCATCCACCTTACAGTCCTGATTAGGCTCCTTCTGACTTCTTTACTTCCTAATATTTAAAAAATCGGTAAAAGGCACCCATTTTTTTACTTTAATAATGTAAAAAAGACTCCACTGACATGGTTAAATTCCTAGGACACTTAGTTCTTTAGGGATGGGCTAAATGAATGGTATCATTGCTTACAGAAGTGTCTGGAACTTGATAGAACTCGTGTTGAGAAATAAAATCATATTTTAAACTCTTATCTCTTAATTCCATTTTTTCATAAACTTTTTAAAGTCCTCTCATATGTGAGAAATGTTTCTAAATTACATCTTATAGTTAGTTATCATAGACATATGGAAAGGCTATTTATTTGATTCTATTAATCATTATATTCATCATCATGCTAAACTTGAGGCTAAGGGTTAATGCTAAACTGGGCCTAAGGATAAGATAGTGGTAATGGTTCTGAAATTTATTATTACATAATTTATAATGGAACAATGTTATTTTCCTGACTTGGATAGGCATTTTGTAACTGTGTGAGAGAAACCCCTCATAAAAAATGCATAAAAAATGTACACTGAGGCCATCTGGGGGCGATGGAATATCACGACCTCAGCTTGTTCTCAAATGGTTAGGGTGAGGGGAAGCATTTTATTGTAGTGCAAGTGACAATTTTTATATATGCTTGAGATTTTCTGAAGTGTATTAAAAATAATATTTGGATGGGTACAACATGTCATTCTAGTAATGGATGCTCTAAATGCCCTGACTTCACCACTACAAGCTATGTATGCACTTGCACCCTGATATGATTTGGCTCTGTGTCCCCACCCAAATCTCACGCTGAATTGTAATCCTCAGTGTTGGGGGAGGGACCTGGTGGGAGGTGATTGTATCATGGGGACAGTTTCCCCCGTGCTGCTCTCAGGATAGTGAGTTCTCATGAGATCTGGTGGTTCGAAAGTGTGTAGCACTTCCCCTTTTGCTCTTTCTCTGTCTCCTGCCCCACCATACAAAGACTTGCTTCCTTCCTATTTGTATTCTACCATGACTGTAAGTTTCCTGAGGCCTCCCAGCCATGCTTCCTGTACTGCCTATGGAACTTTGAGGTGATTAAATGTATTTTCTTCGTAAATTACCCAGTCTCAGGTAGCTGTTTTTAGCGGTGTGAAAATAGACTATTACATATCTCATAAACCTATTAAAAATAACAAAATCCCTTGGCGATGCCTGCTGCTAAGAAAGTGAAGTCTTAAAGAGAGGACAGGAATAAGAGTGATTAGCCAAGGGCTTTTGAGTGTGTGTTACTGTGAGGTTGGCCAATCCAGGCCTGGTGGGAGGTCTCCTGCTGACAGTACAGTCTCCTATGACTCAGCCTCAGCCAGTGAAGGTTCCAGAACAGTCGCGACGTCCTCGTGTGGAGCCTTCAGTCCCACAAACAGACTCCCTGCCTTGTTCCCATGGCTGCCTTTGGCTCCTCATATAATTTCTCCTCCCACTTGACTTTTCTGGAAGTTAGAATCCACAATCAGCTGCCAAGTAAGATGATTGTGGTCTCAGTAGAACTGCTTAACAAATAATGTAGACATACTCTTCCAGGAAGAGGGCTGGACAAGCCCCTTTTTGAGCTCCTTCCCAATTCCGTGACTTCTGATAGAAGAATCAGGCACCGGGCACAGACTGGCCTGGGCACTGAGTTCAGCCACCTGTTCCTGCTCCCACCCTCTGCGCTGAGCCCGAGCCCGGAGGACCTCACAGTTAAACCAGCTCAGCTTTCCGGGCAATTGATTTCAGGGAAATCTTTAAATAGCAGCAGCTGTTGCTTTCTGAAGGAAGTTTCTGGGAACGTGTCTATTTAGTTCAAGTAATATTTTGGAATTTTGCTTAGAAATAATCTATTTTCAGAAATATTGGACCCTAATGTCATAAATCAGTTTAGTCACATATTAGGAATTATTATTACTACTTTAATACATATGGAGAAACTAAGTGCACACATGGACAGTGGCCAGGGCAGACATAAAAACAGAGCTTGGACACACAGCCTGCAGCTGCTGCCCCGGAAGCCAGCTCCGGGTGGAGACACAAAGCCCAGCCTGGGCAGCCGCCTAATGCAGGTCAAACTTGCAGGAAGTCAGATTGCAAACAATAATTCTGTAACAATCGGACCGATGGTCCAGACTTGATTAATAATTTCCCTAATTTTTGTCCCTACTTCCAACTCAGGAGCAAGAATAGAGAGCCAAACACCCTCCCTCACCTGTCACACGGCATGCCTCATTCAGCCACCGCCTGCAGCGTCCTCAGGCCAACAGCCACCTTCAGGGCGTGCCTGCAGGAGCCTCCCCTTGTCTTCATCATAAATCTCTCCCACTCCCCTGCCTGCCTTCCAGCACCTCTCAGACTCTTGAGACGGCAGCTGACGCCCTCGCTACAGCAAGCTCCGAATGATAGGCTCTGCTTTTCTCATCTGAGTGGTCTCCATTTACTTCCACAATATTTAAATATATTTTGATGCACATTATCACACTTGATTCCACACACCCCTGCAAGAAGGGTACAGCAGGCATTCCTTGTGTTTCTGAAGGCTCGAAACTTCCAATTACTCAGCTAAAGCTATGGTGAAAGAGAAAAATGATCCAATGACACTTGCTGAAGAGGGAACGCAGAATTTACTCAAGGGGCAGTGGCCGCAGGTTCAGGGACTGCTGCCATGGGTCTCGCAGTGGAGGGAGATGAGCTCAGCTCTGATGACAGCACAAACACTTGGAATTTGTAGCTAAGGAGTAGGGTGGGGTCAGTGGATGGAAAATGAGTAAGCGGAAATCTCAGGGCCATGGGGGATTGTGGCCAAACCCACCTAGCAGGATTCCTGGGGAAGGCAGGCGGGATGCTTGGATGTCACCTGGGGACACTGGAGGCTGAGGAGCCCACTCAGACATCGAGGGTGACTGAGAAGGGAAGATGACCCTGCATATTATAGGGAAAGGTGGGAAACAGTCACCACGGGACAAGTCCATCAAAATGTAGTGGCCCTCGCTGAGATTTTACACATTTCAAAGCTTTTATTTTCAGATTCAGATATCATAAAATCAGGCAAATACAAAGCTTTTTCCAATTTTTGTCCTTCATGATGATCCTAAATATTCTGAAACAGATCTCAGAGGGTCTACGAGGCCAAAATTGATGTTGCAATAATATTGAGATTTCATTTATATTAACATGAAACGTGTTTATTATTGCTGCTTTCCAGTGAAACAATACATATTTTTAAAAGTTCTCAACCTCAGTGCTGAATGGAATAAATATGGCTATGACCTACATAAATAGAAGCTGAGGTCTTTGTTAAGTTCTAAGAGTGTTAAAGGTGCCCAGAGATCAAAAAGGTAAAACCACCATTTGAGGACAAAACTACCTTTCTCCTCACCAAAACCACAGGCATGCCTGGATGCGTCTCCCTGCTGTTGCTGCTATGAGTGTGTTCACCTATATTTCAGAATAGAAACCCAGGGGCTAGGGTGGTGCTATCTTGACTGGGCCACAAGCTACCCCGTATTTAGTCAAATGTTACTCTGGGTATGTCCGTGAAGGTGTTTCCGGTTGAGACTAACATTTGAATCTGTGGACTGGGCAAAGCACGTGGCCCTCCACAATGCGGGTGGCCTCACCCAACCAGTTCAGGCCTGAATGGGACAAAAAAGGCTGCCCCCTGCCCGTGCCACGTAAGAGGGAACTCCTTTCCCTCACTACCTTGGGCTGAACATCGGTCTTGTCCTGCCATTGGACTCAAACTGAAACCTCGGCCGTTTCGGGGTCTCAAGCCTGACAGCTTGGCCTGGAACTCACACCGCAGGAGGGGCTTTCCTGGGTCTGCAGGTTGTCGACTGCAGACCTTGGGCTCGCCAGCCTCCATGATCGTGGGAGCCAATTCCCTATACGAAATCTCTCTCTCTAGATCTGAATATCCTGGGAGTTCTGTTTCACTGCCTGTCATACGTGAACACGTAGCAGCCTAGCAATGTCTTCATACCGCTTTCTACAAGCCAGACACATCCCTTTCCAATGTGGCAAAAATGAACATGTTTATTAGCATGACCCAAAGATATTGCCTCTATCTAGCATATAAAAATAAGCAAAAGTATCGAAACTTAAAATTATGCTCAGTAATCAGGGTTTCAATATTCTATCTTACTTAGAAATCATCCAGGTATTCACAAATTATACCTTAATTAATTCAGTTTGAAATCACTCTAAGATCTTAGGTTATCTAAAGATCTTGAAAGCTATTTTCAAGCTGACAGTGCAACATAACAGCCATTGAAGAAAACAGCTCATCAGAATAAGGATTCCATTTACTTAAAAGCTTACATTTTTTTATAATCTTATATATTACAAGGGAGCAATATTAGCTTATTTGATCAGTAAACCTGTTTTAGTTTAGGAAGAATAAACCCAAGTAGTTAGATGTTCTACTTAACATTGATAAATCAGGGAGAGCTGTTTTAAAACTAGATTTTAGACTGGATTGAATTAGTCTTATTTACCAAAGATTTGCTTATTTTTTAAACTTGAATTCTTAGAACATTTCTGAATTAGATTTTGTACACACATACACACACACACACACACACACACACCACATTTAAAGCATGCTTTCATTAATGAAGTTCAATTTCCTTATTTTCTTGAAGTTTTAGAAATTTTCACTTTATATAAGTGCTTATTTATTTCTGTAAGCCAATCACACAGAGCTCCTTAAACTTAAGATATTTTATAATTTAACTTATCAATACTGTGATAGGAAAATAAATCTTTTTTTTTTTTTTTTTTTTTTTTGTGACTGAGTTTCACTCTTGTTGCCCAGGCTGGAGTGCAATGGTGCAATCTCGGCTCACCACAAACTCCACCCCCCAGGTTCCAGCGATTCTCCTGCCTCAGCCTCCCAAGTAGCTGGGATTACAAGCATGCACCACCACACCCAGCTAATTTTGTATTTTTAGTAGAGACGGGGTTTCTCCATGTTGGTCAGGCTAGTCTCAAACTCCCAACCTCAGGTGATGCACCCGCATCGGCCTCCCAAAGTGCTGGGATTACAGTCATGAGCCACTGTGCCCGGCCAGAAAATAAATCTTGGAACCCCAAAATCACTAAGCCAAAGGGAAAAGACAAGCTGGGAGCTGCAAACCGGCCTCCCATTCTATTCCTAAATAAGATAGGTACCAAGATAAAAAAAGCTACATACCTCCCTCACAATTTGCCCACAAGGAAATTCCTTGTGGGTGAAGGGCACACAGAAATCAGTCATCCCTCTGCTCACGTGAAACAAATGCATATCTGATTGCTTCCTTTGCCCTCTTGTTTCACTAAGCCAGACTAAGGCATAAATGACTATTCCTATAAATTGTGCATTCAGTTAAATGTTAATCAGAAACTCAAAAGAATGCAATCATTTGTCTCTTAACTACCTATGACCTGGATGCTCCCTCCCCACATTGAGTTGTCCCGCCTTTCCAGACCAAACCAACGTACACCTTACGTATATTAATTGATGTCTTATGTCTCCCTAAAATGTATAAAACCAAGCTGTGCCCCCAACCACCTTGGGCAAATGTCATCAAGACCTCCTGAGGCTGTGTCACGGGCATGTCCTTAACCTTGGCAAAATACACTTTCTAAGTTGATTGAGAACTGTCTCAGATACCTCTTGGTTTACAATTTGGCAACCACAAAGGGACTCTGAGTGGAAGTGCCCCTGACCTTTGACAAATCTACTGTGCTTGGTTCATTAGCATGACTCAAAGATATAGCCTCTATCTAGCATATAAAAATAAGCAAAAGTATATAAACTTAAAATTATGCCCAGTAATCAGTGTTTCAATATTCTATCTTACTTAGAAATCATCTAGGTGTCCACAAATTATATCAATTAACTCAATTTGAGCTATCTCATAAAGCTATCTTTATGGCTCAAACTAACAGGACAATTTGCTGAGGCCTGGGAGTTCCCCTCTATCCAGAGAATCCCTGATCTCCCAATATTTGGCTGTGATCTAAAGTTTATTTTGCTGTACAAGCATCCAGAGATAAGAAAACATTTACACACTCCCACAAGAGGTAAAGACTGCTTTGAATTGTGCACAAATAATCATAAGACATATAGTGCTCAGATGTTCAGACACAGAGATGTTACAAAGAAGAATTCAAAGTTTTATAGTCATGTAAGGAATGACTCTAGTCATATTTATACAGTTGTTTGTGACTATAAATGACTACCGCATTTCAGGTCCTACAAAGAGTATAGAAATGAATTTATAAATAGATGCAAACTGGTCACTATCCACAGGGCAATAATTAATTGCATTCTACTGGACACAATTTGCATTTCTAGGGACAAGATCATTTGCATTTCTATTCATTTTCTACAACTTCTGGAGTTCTAAATTTCCCTCTTAACACTGCTTTAGCTGTGTCCCAGAGATTCTGGTGCATTGTCTCTTTGTTCTCATTGGTTTCAAAGAACTTCTTGATTTCTGCCTGAATTTCATTATTTACCCAAGAGCAGGTTGTTCAATTTCCATGTAGTTGTGTGGTTTTGAGAGAGCTTCTTAACCCTGAGTTCTAACTTGATTGAACTGTGGTCCAAGAGACTGTTTGTTATGATTTCAGTTCCTTTGCATTTGTTGAGGAGTGTTTTACTTCCAATTATGTGGCTGATTTTAGAGTAAGTGCCATGTGACACTAGGGGAATGTATATTCTGTTGTTTTGAAGTGGAGAGTTCTGTAGATATCTATTAGGTCCACTTGATCCAGAGCTGAGTTCAAGTCTTAAATATCCTTGTTACTTTTCTGTCTCATTGATCTGTCTAATATTGACAGTGGGGTGTTAAAATCTACCACTATTATTGAGTGGGAGTCTAAGTCTCTTTGTAGGTTGGTCTCTAAGAATTTGTTTTATGAATTTGGGTGCTCCTGTATGGGGTGCATATATATTTAGTTAGCTCTTCTTGTTGAATTGATCCCTTTACCATTATGTAATGCTCTTCTTTGTCTGTTTTGATCTTTGTTTGTTTAAAGTCTGTTTTGTCAGAGACTAGAACTGCAGCCCCTGCTTTTTTTCTGCTTTGCATTTGCTTGGTAAATTTTCTTCTATCCCTTTATTTTGAGCCTTTGTGTACCTTTGAATGTGAGATGGGTCCCTTCAATACAACACACTGATGGGTCTTGACTCTTTATCCAATTTGCCAATCTGCGTCTTTTAATTGGAGCATTTAGCCTGTTTATATTTAAGGTTAGTATTGTTATGTGTGAATTTGATCCTTTCATCATGATGCTAGCTGGTTATTTTGCACACTAGTTGATGCTGTTTCTTCATAGTATCATTGGTCTTTATATTTTTGTGTGTTCTGGAGTGGCTGGTACCAGTTTTTCCCTTCCGTATTTAGTGCTTCCTTCAGGAGCTCTTGCAAGGCAGCCCTGCTGGTGGCAAAGTTCCTCAGCATTTGCCTGTCTGAAAAGGATTTTCTTTCTCCTTTGCTTATGAAGCTTAGTTTGGCCAGATATGAAATTCTGGGTTGAAAATTCTTTTCTTTAAGAATTCTGAATATTGGCCCCCACTCTCTTCTGCTTGTAGGGTTTCTGCGGAAAGATCTGCTGTTAGTCCAATGGGCTTCCCTTTGTAGGTGACCTGGCCTTTCTCTATGGCTGCCCTTAACATTTTTTCCTTCATTTCGAACTTGGAGAATCTGATGATTGTGTGTCACGGAGTATCTTAGTGGGGTTTTCTGTATTTCCTGAATTTGAATGTTGGCCTGTTTTGCTAGGGTGGAGAAGTTCTCCTGGATAGTATCCTGAAGTGTGTTTTCCAACCTGGTTCCATTCTCCTCATGTCTTTCAGGTACTCCAGTCAGTCATAGGTTCGGTCTTTTTACGTAGTCCCATAGTTCTCAGAAGTTTTGTTTGTTCCTTTTTATTCTTTTTTCCATCTCTAATATTCTTTCTTCTTCTTGATTGGTTTGGCTATTGATACTAGTGTATGCTCCACAAAGTTCTCAAGCTGCGTTTTTCATCTCCATCAGGTAATTTATGTTCCTCTCTAAACTGGTTATTCTAGTTAATGGCTCCTCCAACATTTTATCAAGGTTCTTAGCTTTTTTGCACTGGGTTAGAACATGCTTCTTTACCTCAGTGAAGTTTGTTGTTACTCACCTTCTGAAGCCTACTTCTGTCAACTTGCCCATCTCATCCTCTGTCCAGTTCTGCACCCTTGCTGGAGAGCTGTTGCAATCATTTGGAGGGGAAAAGGCACTCTGGCTTTTTGGGTTTTCAGTATTTTTTTCATTGATTCTTTCTCATCTTCATGAGTTTGTCTCGTTTCAATCTTTAAGGCTGCTGACCCTTGGATGAGGTTTTTGTGGGGACGTTTTTTGTTGATGCTATTGTTACTTCGTGTTTGTTTGTTTGTTTTTCTTTCAATAGTCAGGACCCTTTTCTGTAGGGATGTTGCAGTTTGCTGAGGGTTCACTTCAGGCCCTATTCATCTGGTTCACTCCTGCACCTGGAGATATCACTCGAAGAGGCTGGAAAACAGCAAAGATGGGTGCCTGCTCCTTCTTCTGGGATCTCTGACCTCGAGGGGCACCGATCTGATGCCAGTAGGAATGCTCTTGTGTATAGCATGTCTGACAACCCCTGTTGAGGGCAGAGGGTCTCACCAAGTTGAGTGGCACAGGAAACAGTACTTGTTTAATGAGCCACTTTGGCTGTCTCTTGGTGGAGGGGCTGTGCTGTGCTGGGGGGAACCCACACATCTGGGCTGCCCAGATTCCTCAGAGCTAGCAGAAGGAAAGACTAAGTCTGCTGGTTCGCAGAGACTACAACCACCCCTGCCCCTAGGGAATCAGACCCAGGGAGATCAGAGTTCTGTCCCTGAGCCCTTGGCTAGAGTTGGAGTTCCTGCAGGGAGGCTCTGCAGCTGCAGTGTTGGCTGCCACCCTTCCCCCAGGGAGCTCAGACATCTTAGACAGCAGGCAGCCACAGCAGTGGTGATGGCTGCCCCTCCTTCCAGGTGGGAGGGAAGTGAGTTTGTCTGCAAAAGGCACCATGAGAGATCCTGGTGGTAATGGAAATGTCCTTCGTCTTGACTCTATTGATGTCCATGTCCTGTAATATTGTACTATAGTTTGGCAAAATGTTGTCATGGATAAAACTGGATAAAGAATACACGGAATCTCTCTGTATTTTTCCTTATAGCTTCATGTGACTCTACGATGGTCTCAAAATTTAAAAATCTAACTAAAAGAAACTCCCAAAAAAGACTAAATCATAGCTCTTACTTTCACTTTTAAGCACATTCCCTAGATTTTAATAAGCTATTGTTAACACAGTTAGATTACACCTCTATTTATAGCAAGAAGGAAAGATTAATATAGAATTGTCAAGAATGTTATTGGCCATTTCATAATGTATACATATTTCAATACATCATGTTGTACACTATAAATATATACAATTTTTATTTATAATTTACAATACATTTTAAAATCTAAAAAATGAAAAAAAACGTTTTTGTCATAAGACATTCCTACTAATATAGTAAGTTTCCTTTTTACAACAGAGAAGAAAGAGAACCTGTCTTGGTCCATTTTGTGTTGTTATAACAGAATACCACAGACTAGATACTTTATAAAGAACAGAAAATTGTTTCTTAAAGTTCTGGAGGCTCGGATGTCCACGATTAAGGTGCTGGCATCTTGTGAGAACCTTCTTGCTGTGTCATCCCATAGTGGAAGTTGCAAGGGCAAGAGAGTGCTTGAGAGAGCATAAGAGGAGCCAAACTCACTTCTATAACACATTCAGCCTCTCAGTAACTAACCCACTCACTCCATAAGACATTAGAGCCCTCAGATGTAATCACCTCTTATTGGGCCTCACCTCTCAACACCGTTGCATTGGGGATTAATTTTCCAACACATGAACTTTGGGGGATACATTCAAACCACAGCAGAACTTATTTTAAAAGAAAATGTAACTGATTCTAAAAGTCAAATACATGGCCTCTGGTAATCAAAGTGGATGAAGTTTTAGACACTAAGATGGAGGCTTACTAAAATGTATATAAGAATTTTATATATAATTTTCCAATAAAACTTGGCATTTGTAATATATTTAGACTTGAATACTGTAATGATTTTACTCTCCAACTGCTTATATATTTATTGTTATTCTACCTTCAAAATAAGCTCTGCTAATAAAAGAACTACATCTTCACAGAATAAGGCAGGGAGGTAGCCTGTCATTCTAGGGACAAAGGATACATTTTATGTTAAAAAGCAAATTTCTCTGCCCCACGATTGACCAGAGCGTGCCCCTCACTAGGAAGGGGCCGGGGCCTGTCCCTGGGATTGGCTCACATCTCCCAGATTCAGGTGGCCCAGGGGACTCCCAGGCTTCAGTTTCTGAGATGGAGGCAGGTAGGGGAGGGTGGTGGCCCCAGGGCCCTGCTCCTGGGCCCACAGGAAACCGGACTGAGGACCCTGAGCGGCTCTGGCTGGCACTTCAGAACACAGCAGGGATGGGGGAGTGGGGGTGGCCTCAGAGCCAGAAGACCCCAGGACCAGAGCAAGCGCCTGCGGGAGGAGGCTTGCAGGCCCGGGTGTGTGGCCTGTGCCGTTGGGGTTAGGGCCAGAAGCCACCATGGAGAAAGAGAGGTGCCTTAAAAACAGGCCACGGCCTGCACAGGAAAAGAGACGAGGCGGGGGTGGCCCGGCAGCCCTGGAAGCCTCCAGCCAGGCCTGGTCCTCCTCGCCGAGAGCCTGTGCTGCAGGTGCAGGGGGCTGGACTGCGGGCGGCCGCCATCTCCAGCAGGCGGGCTCTGCTGCCTCCCGCTGTGGAAGCCAGAAGGAAGGGCACCTGCACTCCTGCCCCTGGGTCTACTGGAGACCGGCCTGGGGTCCTACAAACCACCCGCACCTCTATCTGTGCAGCAGGGCCCCTGCAGACTCGGCCTCGTTTTCTGGGTGAAGACGCGGCACCCCCTGACTGGGCGCGCCCACCCCTGAGAGGAGCTCTCCTTTATGCACAACCCCAGTGTGGAGCCCCCAAGTCATCCATGCTTGGCTGATGCTGGGTTTTGGGGCCCTGGCTCCATAAGGGGCCTGACTGTGCATCCACAATGAAGGGGAGTGGGTCTCACGCAGCTCCTCAGAGGCCTCACCCCATCCCAGCTCCAACCCTCCAGACCCGCAGGCATGCCCCAGGGCCGCACCTCCCGGAAGCCCTCCATAGCCCACAAATCTGACCTAAGTCCTGGTGACTCCTACACTCCAATGGAGTCGTAATCCCTAAAATCGAGGGGGGCCTTTGCTAGGGTGGTTTCTACCGAGGATTAATCCCTGGAACAACTCTCTGAATAAAATAAAATAAAAGCTGGCTGCATGGTTAATCACCTTGGTAAACCTTTCTTGGAGATACACCATACGACATAATTTCTAGGAAAACTTGCAGTGGAGAAACCTGCTTCAAATTTCTGATTTTATGAACTTTAAAACTAAAATTAAATTAAGTTTTTATCCTAAGAATTTCTGGCCTTTGCCATGAATTCATTTCTGCATGGCCAGGATTCCTGATGGCCCCTTTAGTTTTAAAGGGAATCCACACCTAAAGGAGTCAGAGGCAGATTCAGATAACTAAAGCACCGCTCCTGAGACCTGAGTGGTGGCATTGCCTTTGCTTCTGCACCAAAAGTCACACAAAATCTAATTTCTTGGTTTCTAATTATGATTAAATAATTCATATGCTGTACTACATTACATCAAATCCTGTCAATCCCCACCCCCCTGGCAAATGAACTGTCACTTAATAGACTATTCAAAAAACAGCCAATGCTCTGAAAGATAATTGCTTTCAATTTTCTAAGTTTTCACTTATACAGCATAATAAAGGCAAACTGATATGACCTGACTTTTTACAGACACCGTTCTCCCTAACATCTGGTCAATAGTATATAAATATTTACAAGGAAAAATTAGTCAAAGAAAAAAGAAATCATTATCCAAATCGATTTCTTTATAATGCTCATCAAAATTTTAAAAATAAAATACTTTGTTAACTTTCTAGTCATTCCTGTTGCCACACCGCTTCAGCTGGTGGCGTCAAGAAATTTAAGTTTAAGGATGTTTTTGTTCCACAACACTCCTACTCCTGTTCTGTACTATTTTAGAAGTTATCTAGAATAGTAAATTAAATATGTAAGTGTAAACCTTGAAAAGAGAGAGAAAAGAATAGATATATGTAAGATACAAAAATTTTCATACTTTACAACCTTGAATACCAAGATAATAAAATGCTCTCTATATTTTCTATGTATTTCAGTTTAATCTAATAATATTGCAAAAAAAAGTTTCTGAAGAGGATGCTAAATAACAGCAATGACATTATCACTTTATAAATATACCCTTGCCATAGTCCAGCCTGAAGCTAAGAAACCGAAGACTCATCAGAGCTGGTCGTCAGTAACACCAAAAACTGCTGCAGGATACCCTAAAAAGAAGCAAAAGGAGTAAAACATTGTTTCAGGAAAGAACGACCCCAAGGCCGGGCGCAGTGGCTCACGCCTGTAATCCCAGCACTTTGGGAGGCCGAGGTGGGTGGATCACGAGGTCAGGAGATCGAGACCATCCTGGCTAACACGGTGAAACTCCGTCTCTACTAAAAATATAAAAAATTAGCCAGGCGTGGTGGCGGGCGCCTGTAGTCTCAGCTACTCGAGAGGCTGAGGCAGGAGAATGGCATGAATCCAGGAGGCAGAGCTTGCAGTGAGCCGAGATAGCGCCACGGCAGTCAGGCCTGGGTGAAAGAGCTAGACTCTGTCTCAAAACAAACAAACAAAAAAAACAAACAAAGAACAACCCACAAATGTATTCCCTCCACCCTTAATCCCCTTTGGGTTGGGTTTGTCTTTCCAGATCAACAGGTCCTTAGTAAACGCCCACTACGACGGGAGTCCAGGGAGCGAGAGCTGCTGGGACCATGGAGTGCACACGGCCAGTGCACCGGCATTAGGAATGGGCACCCTTTTACAAGGACAAATTAGCGATGAATACATTTTATTTGAAAGCAACTAACCAATAGGTGTTTTCACTTTGTTCTTAAGTTCCACAAGAATAAGTAAAACAGCAACGTAACAGGTGTTAGAACATCCTATTCCTTTTATTTTGAATGCAAAACTCAGTGCCACACATTTCATCTTTCACATGACTCATGAAAGAGTATTTAGTCCTAGAGTCCTCACTGGAAAACAAATTGAGAACATTGGATGGGTCTACATTCCCAGCCATGACCTTAAGGTTCAACGCTGTTGGGTGTGAAGCTGCAGCTGCCTTCCTGATGGGCGGTGGCATCACTGCCATCACCTCCTTATGTGGGGTCACAGACCACATGTTCAAATGCCTGATGCAGAAAAATAATATTAAGTGGAGTGGAATAATCTTTAATACTTCAATTTTAAAATAATACAGATTACAAAGGACTCCATATTTACTTTGCACAATGTGATCTTATTAAAAATGTCGTAAGCACAGTAAAAAGAAAGGTTTATGTAAAAATATCAACAGAGGTTATCTGTGACATGCTCAATGCTTTCCTCAATAGATATTCAAAAATCTCTAAAATGCACAAATATCATAAAATTGGGGAGGGAAGTTTTTTTTAGGCACCAACAACCATCACCCTTAATCATGGCACCATTAAGTCTTTTTAAAAAAAATTAACATCATTTTCCTAGTATTAAAACGAGCAAGCCAAGATCAGCCAACTAAAAGAGATCCTTTTTTTTTTTTTTCACAGAAGACTACTTCTAATGGTGAATATTTAAGGAAACATTAAGACCAGGCTTAATTATGTAGACATTGCAATCAAAACAATGATCACGTGGATTAAAATGTTCATAAAATGGAGTCCAAATCTTAAACTTTCAGGGTACTAAGTGTGACACTCAGGAGTCTGTCTACTCAGGTCTCTCCTTAACAATTTTGTTAGCTGCAACTTCATAAAATATTTGAGAATCACTCTTCTAGAATCACTAATATTCACTAGCCTCACTCTTTGCATGATCTTTAACAGCAAATCAGTCTTCCCAAGTTGAGATTATTAACTCAGTGATTTTAGGAATAACAGGGCCTTGTGCTCTGAATGAATCTAGAAGTCTATCTGTTTCCTTCACATTTAACCTTAAAGTTGTATTAAAGCATCACTCAAAAGTAGCCTTTCATTTTCTTGGCCTCATAATCAATTCTCTGTAATTATTTAACATTGCCTTTGTGGTATGAGAGTGGGAAAAGCACACTTAACATAAAATGAATGGCTGGCACCATTACGTTACTCTACACTTAAATTACTACCTGGAAATCTGGAACCATAACATGAGATCACAACAACAACCACCTTTAGCTACACAGTGCATCATCCTACAGAACTTTATTAAAATTACAAAAATGTCCATCTTCCCCACGTGCATCCTAGAAAACAGCACAAGACATAAAATTCTCATCAAATTTATCAAAATTTGTTTTGTCATGTAAGCAATTAACACCCTACATGTCTTTACAGCAGGCCAACAGCTTATGGGGTGAGTTGCAGGGTGCCACAGACTTTGTCTTCCCCATTGTTTCCCCAAGAACAATTCAGAGCATTGCTCTCTTCTCTTGGCTCATGTAAATCTGAAAATTTTTATTCCAGTGCTGTCCCAAAAAAGACAATGCTTAAGAGTCCATCTCCAGGATTAAGATCCATGTATTAGTCTGTTCTCACACAGCTATAAAGAACTACTGAGACTGGGTAATTCATGAAGAAAAGAGGTTTAACTGACCCACAGTTCCACAGGCTTAACAGGAAGCATGACTGGGAGGCCTCAGGAATCTTACAATCATGGCAAAAGGTGAAGGGGACGTAGTTAGTAAATATTATTTCATTTCACTTAATCGAAAGCACCTCTTTACATGGTGGCAGGAGAGAGAGACAGACAGCAAATGGGGATGTGCCACACACTTTTAACCATCAGGTCTGGTGTGAACTCACTCACTATCATGAGAACAGCAGGGGGGAAATTCGCCCCCATGATCCAATCACCTCCCACTATGTCCTTCCCCCAGCATTGGGAATTACAATTCAACATGAGATTTGAGTGGGGACACAGAGCCAAACCATATCAATCCATTAAGACAGAAACCACCAAAAGAGAGAGGCAGTGAATGAGAGGGAGAATGTGTGTCTTCATTATCATTTTCCTTTAGCCTAAAATGATTTAAGCGCCAGGGACACAGAGAACCTGACTCTGGGAAGTGCAAAGTGAGGATGTGGCAAAGGAAACCCTCTCGTGCTTGGACAACAAGACAGGCATTTAGGAAATTGTGGCAGCAAAGATCTTTCTCCAATTGTGCCAAGGACAGACACTGATCGTGTCCAGACTTGGTTTTATGAGAACATGCACTATAAGAACAAATCTTCAATGATAATACTGGCTCCTAGCTATAATCAAGCAAATATCTATACATGTCTATAGATGTACATTTTTACAGAATAGACTTTACTGAAATGTTCTTAGGAAACAGGACTTGAATAGCTGAATGCATTTCTTCAATAATATGTTTAAGCACCTTTCAATGTCAAGTTCCTGAATTGAGTGCCAGAGGGAACACAAATTTACCTACCACAGAACCTGCTCTCAGGGAGCTCACTGGAAGACATGGTAAATGAATGAATGAATGCAGTAAGATGAAGGAGATGATGAATTATGTGTGTCAGCCTGAAATAATAGAAATGATCAGAATCCAGTTTAAAAAGCTTATTCAGGTGAAAAGCTGGGAATGACCATCTGGAAGACAAAGACACTAGAGAAATGGGGTCAGCACTTTGAACTTAAAAGTTGTTTTGCTTTTATATATAATGTCATCTGAAGAATCATGAGGTTCATAAATTTGGAAAGGAGAGCTTTATTTCTCATGAAGGGTTGCTGCCTGTAGGCTAGGAAGCATAGCCTCTTTCAGAAGCTGAAAGCAGGCACTTCAAGGGAGGGAAGGATATGACAGGAACTTACGTTGAGCAGATTGGCTAGGTATACATATTCTACAGGTTATAAGAGGACCTCTGAATATTTTACAAAGGGGAGGCATAGGCATGTGTAGTAGAGTAACATAAAAGTAACATGTATCCCACGTTTACTTTGGGGTGGAGACTTATCATTTAAATGTATTATAATTAGATCCTATACATCAAAAGGTAAAGCAGATGACCTGAAGGCCCTCATTGTGCAGTCTCTTTAAACTGATCAGAACCACTGCATGGTTGGTGGTCTCTTATCAGGAAGAATTTCGATCAGTTGCTGTCCACCAAACCGGGGTAGTGTCAGGTGATTGGTTGAAATCAGCAGTCAAGTAAGTCTTTCAAGAGGGCTGGTTTTTGTTTAAACCTTAGGAAAAGAAAGTCTAATGGCATTTAGCAAAGGAGGGTCTATCATGAGGCCCATCTGACATCCTATACTGTCATGGCTGAGGGCTGTTTTTTTTAAAGGTTTCTCAAGGGTCCTCTTGGCTAAGAGGGGTTCTGTTTAGTCACATGGGGGGCTTAGGATTTTATTTTTTATTTCTCATTAGGCAGAAAACATAGAAGTTTAGTAGGATTATAACATTTTCTATGCAAGTCTGGTTTATTAGTTGCAAAAATTTAATTAGTGCAGTTTGCTTTTTTCTCCATGTGACACGTTTTCTTTCCTTTACAGCTAGTTTTTGTTTCCAATTTAAAAGTGTATATTTAACATTTTATTTTAGGCAACGTGATAGCCAAAGTCTTTGTGTGAGAAAGGTAAGAAGGATGTTAATCTATAACAAAGATCAGTAGTGAAGAGGGAAGGGGTCTTTCTTGTCACTCTTGAGTCATTTGCAGCATTTTACAAAACACTGTAGGTAAGGAAGAAGGCTAATCTATAATCAGAGAAATAAAGATTACAGCTGCCTACGTTACAGCTGCCTGTTTGCATGACTCAGATCCCATAATCACATTTCCTTAAGGCTCAAAATATTTCAAAGTTTCAGTAGCTTAGATTTTGAATTACTTATTTTCACATGTGAAGCTAAAGTCTTACAGAAATTCAGAGAAGGAAGCTATGATATTATGAAATACATATATTTGGTCTTTGCCAGTTTCCCTGGCATACAACTCCTAAAACCCTTGGAAACTTCAAAGTGCTGTCTTTTTGTTTGCTGATGTTTACTGATAGCTTCAGGGTATGGTTGGCCACTAGAAAGACAAAGGCATAATTAGAGGGCTAGGACTTTCAGTCCCACCTCCTAATCTCCAGGGAGGGGAAGAAGCTGGAGATTATGTTGATCATCAATGGCCAATGGTTTAATCAATCATGCCTACATAATGAAGCTGCCATAAAAACTCAAGAGGACAGGGTTCAGAGAGCTTCCGGATGGTTGAGCCTGGGGAGGCTCCTGGAGCGTGATGCCCACGGAGGGCATGGAAGCTCTGTGCCCTCCCCGATACCTCACTCTGCATCTCATTATCTGTATCCTTGATGGATGTATCCTTGTAATATCCTTTACAATAAACTGGTAAACACAAGTTGGTATTCCCCTGAGTTCTGTGTGCCACTCCAACAAATTGAACCCAAAGAGGGTCCTGGGATCCCCAATTTATAGCCAGTCAGTCAGAAGTTTCAGAGCCTGGACTTGCCACTGGTGTCTGAGGCGGGCTGTCTTGGGGACTGAGCCTCAACCTGTGGGATCTGAGGTTAACCTCCAAGTAGATAGTGTTAGAACTGAATTAGAGGGCACCCAGCTGGTGTCCACTGCTTGCTATGTGAAAAAACCAACCCCAACACATTAGGTCACAGAAGTCTTCTGCATTGATGGCTGCTGAGGTGTGAGAGGAGAGGAAGAACAGGGTTTGAGAGATTTTCCTAAACAGCTGAACACGTGGAGGTGCCTAGAGGGTGGCACACCCCTCTCCCATGCCCTGTCATGTCCACCTCTTCATCTGTAGTCTTTGTAACATCCTTTGTAATAAACTAGCAAATATAAGAGATTTCCTGAGTTCTATGAGCGGCTCCAGCAAATTAATTAACCCAAAGAGGAGGCCATGGGATCCCTGATTTATAGCTGGTCAGTCAGAAGACAGGTGAACAACTTGGGGTTTGCGATTGTTAATGGAAGTGGATGCAGTCTTGTGGGATTGAGCCTTCACTCCGTGGGGTCTGACACTATCTCCGGTAGACTCAGCACTGACTGGGCTGGAGGACTCCCAGCTGGCATCTGCTGCGGAACAGATTGATTGCTTGGTATATGGGGGGAAAAACGCACACATTTGGCCATAGAAGTCTTCTGTGTTGATTGTGGGGTGAGAGCAGAGGAAAAGCAGTCTGTTTTTTCCCCTGCACAAGCCTAAGTCCAAATGGGAACAGTCACTTATTCACTGAACAAATTCTTAGCACCTATCATGAGCCATGCATTGATCTAGGTACTGAGGATACAGCAGTGAACAATTCAGAAACAGCCACTATCCCCCTGGGCACTGTTCCAGTGGGGAGATAGATAAGCCCATAAACAAACGAAGATGACATTGGATGCATTTGGCACTCCTGGGCAATGAAAAAAAGCAAAGGCAAGCTAGAGATAATACAAACGAAAATGGTGTGTGGAGGGAGGCCATTTTAGATTGGGGGATTCACCTAGAAAGACTGTGAAGAGTATATGTGTGTTTATGTGTCTGTGTGTATATGTGTGTATATGTGTGTGTGTGTGTATGGGTGTTATACGTGTGGGTGTGTATATACGAGTGTGTGTATATATAAGTATGTGCACACATGCACACAGGGCATGTTAATGTCAAGGTCTTATGTTTGATTGCTGTAAATAAAGGCTAGATGGTATCAATTATGTGCTGCCAATCTCCTTTATAAGTAGGCATATGAATACATGTCAAAATTTTGATGACCATAGGGAAGAGATTTCTACATTTATTTTCAATTGCCATGTCTAATCTTTGGAGAACAATTCAAATTATTAAATCATTAATTGACCTTTTCAAAAATGTTTACTTCCTAACTTTATAGTCACTTTCAAATTTTAAAGAAGTAAACTAATAAATGCTTTGAGGAATAAGAAAAACTATTGTAATGAGGTTATCGCCACTTTAGCATAAATTAAAGGATTTCTGTTAGAAGCCAAAACATTTTTAAACTCAGAAAGAATAATCCAAAAGATTATCCTACCACAATCTTTGCTCTGTAATTTGCCACTGAGCAGATTAGACTAATTGCATATGTGCTTTTTATCTGCTCTTCATTTAAACAGAAGAGCTAGTTTTACAGGCAACACACAAATGTATCTTGACAGTTGGAATGCAGCCATATTTTTATCCCTATGAACGATAAGAAAATGTAAACCATTAGAACCTCAGATTATTCAGGCATCTTCAGAGGTTACGAAAGCATTGCTTCATCTAAGGGCAGGGCAACACACAGTCACTCCAGCAGCAAACACGAAGAGCTTGGTATGCTTTAGAATGTAATTAACCTGTGAGAAATACAGAGGGAAAAGCCAAAGTCAGAATATAATTGCAATATGCTTTTATTATATTGATGCATTTTCCATTCAAGTTTCTTTTTCATCATTAGTCAAACACAGAAAGAATTGAGAAAAAAGTTAAATATAATTATATAATAATTTCTCATTAACTGTTGGACAAATGCCAATGATTCCTTGCAAAAAGCAGAAACGAAGAGGGTACTTTTCTTAGGAAGGGAATTAATTTCTAAGAATCAGATCCATTAATACAGACCATAAAAAATTCCAACTTCAATTTGCCAATCATGCAGGCAGCTACCAGGAGATTTCTCCAAAGAGAAAATAAAATGGCAACTGGACCAGGGGAATGGGTGAGTTGGTCAGATTCTCTGTATAACAAAGGATAATTTACAAGATAAACTTACAAATTATAAATTCTAAGATGTATGGTATAGAAATGCCAAGGCAGTAAGATATTTTATATGGTAAACATTTAAGTTTTTTAAATTCTTAGCAAAACAATAAAAGAAATAAAATAGCAAGAGTGGCCAGGCTCGGTGGCTCACACCTGTAATCCCGGCACTTTGGGAGGCTGAGGCGGGTGGATCATGAGGTCAGGAGTTCCAGACCAGCCTGGCCAATATGGTGAAACCTCATCTCTACTAAAAATACAAAAATTAGCTGGGCGTGGTGGCACACGCCTGTAGTCTCAGCTACTCAGGAGGTTGAGGCAAGAAAATCGCTTGAACATGGGAGGCGGAGGTTGCAGTGAGCCGAGATCGCGCCACGGCACTCCAGCCTGGGTGACAGAGCGAGACTCCATCTCAAAATAAATAAATAATAAAATGGTGAGAGTGCTGAATGAATCCACAGAGATATTCCAAAAAGCAGTAACTGTATTGTTTATATTTCACTGACCTTCAAATTCAAGGAGGTCGATTTTTTAGGGTATTAGAGCGTTTAAGTAAACATTAGAAACAAATGTGAAGATTTTCTAACTTGAAAACAAGAGTGCTTAATTCTACCTTTCCCCGACTTTTTTTGCACCTGTTTGAAGCACTGATCCTTTCTTGCTCTGGTAAGTTTATCTTAAAATCTCACCACCCTCCTATTTACCTAACACTGAATCAACTTGATCTGTTTGCTTCAGTCAGTTCGTAGGGGTCAGAAACAATCTTAGCTACAAAAAGGCATAAAGATGTGACTTCTGTAGTTGGTTTGGTAATGCATGAGAGAAAATGTGGTTTTCTTACATAATACTGCCTTTCCTTCCAAAAGTAATTAGAAACTTTCCTCCAGATTTTGAAAGTACTTTCCAAATTAATAATTTAGAATCCTGCCGAATTCATATAGCCCTCTATTTTTGCCTGTCTTTGCATTTCGACATAAATACAAATGTAGGGAATAAAAAGATACATATTTTCTCACCCTTTGCTAGGTTTATGCCTGAGGCTCCTGTAAGACAGATTAAGAAGAAGAAAGCATACAAGTGTATTTAATATAATTTGTATGTGACATGGGCATCTTCAGAAATAAAGACCCAAAGAAATGGGGAAACATGTTTTTATGCTAGGCTTGATGAAGAGTGGACAGTCTCCGGGAAGTATGGCTGGACAAAGGGAGCGTGATCTGACGGTAGTAACCTGGGAGGCATGGGGTGGCCTAATAAGGCCGGTGTGTTCAGATTCTTCTCTGTGTCTCTGTGTCTTCAGAGATAAGCATGTTTCTTTTCTTTGGGTATAGAGTGTGTACTTCTTGAATGAAGGTCTCATGACCTGCTTCAGGGTAGAAGGGCAGAGGAAGATGAGAGAGACCTTCCTGCTTCTGCTGTTTTCTCAAATGTCAAAGTGCCATGCTTTGGGTTATTGTGTCCTGAACTCCTTTATGAGACACAAATAAAATATATACATAAAATCAAAGTTGGATATCATTCTCTGCACTATTGCACTAACAGTTCATATCTTTTTTATATCAAAAAGAAAAATCACAGATGCTAGACTGAGGCAGCTTTTAATGACACCACACCAGAAATAGCAAAGCCCAGATGCCATCTGAAAGTTTCCCTTTCATGTGGAGGTTGAAAATCAGCCAAGCCCAGTGGCAGCTGGGCAGGGAGGCAGCGCAGTGCTCAGCCATGGTCGGTATTCAAAGAGCTTCCAAGAAGGATGACAGGAGAAAGCCTTCACAAGTGGAATGAGCTCTGATGGGCCGTCAACAGAGAGACCGAGAAGTCCTGAGACTGGCAGGAGCCCAATGCAAGGAAGTCCCTGAGGAACAGCTCTGGACAGAGACAGCCAAGAGGGAGACGCACCCCTTCCAATGGATCCAGCGGGCATTCACCAGCTCTCAGGCAGGAGGAACTGGAGGTCGAGGTGATTCAGGCTTCAAGTCACTACAGAAAGTGCAGCTCTCACACCAGTGCCATACCCAGCCCATGCATCTCTTGTGTTTGCAAAAACCCAGGTCAAAGAAAAGCCCTGAGTCCTGTTCCAACTTGGGTCTCCTTTAACCAGGGCCCATGGACAGAGAGTGCAGCAGGGGGCAGGAAGGTGGGGTTGGGAGGGGGTCTGTGAATTTGGGATAAAAAATAATCTCATGTTTATTTTCAGTAATTTTTATTTGAAATTTAGCTCTTCCTTTAATTATAAATGCAACTAACAAACCATGGTACCCGTATCTTTGTCACCAACAGAAACCATATATTTCACATGTTAAGCTGTTGCAGGTGTTTTGAGATAGCCACTAATCCTTATTTAATGTGTTAATAAAATAAGCCCACATATTACCACAGCACTAATTTGATATTAAGTTTGGAAACACTGGATAGAACAAAGTTAAGTGGAGTTCTTTCTAAGGGAATTTCTTGGAGCCTGCACTACTGCACAGAGGAGTGTGAGTGTGGAGGGGAGATGAGTGTGTAGAGCTGGTGTGGAAGGAGGTAGCACTCTGAACTCAGCCCTCTCTCATCACCTCAATTTTAGAACAAACTTTGCAGGTCCCCACGTGACCCTGGGCGTTGCTGCAGAGAATCAGAGGTTGGGTAGGCCATGGTCTTCAAGTTTCACTGCACAGCAAACATACCATGGGGCTCTGAGAATCCTCATGCCTACATCAGTCCACATTAAAACTCCTGCAAGGCCCCCAAGAGCATCCAAACAGACATGCAGTGTGAGAGCTGTAGGGCTCTACTTAAACATAATGACTCCATGGTGAACAGGAGTGCTTAAATCTAGCAGAGAGAGAGAAGCAAGACTCAGAAAAGGATCCTGGAAGTTGAATCTCATGGTCAGACCAATGACTTGGTCTAAGAGGCCCTCCTGACCTGCAGAAACTTCATGTTTTATTTTTGAGTAAAGGAAGTAGCATTTCTTTAGATAGATGTTCAATAAAATTATCTTAGTCCATTCCTGCTGCTATAACAGAATGCCACAGACTGGGTAATTTAGAAAGAACAGAAATTTATTTTGAACAGTTCTGGAGGCTGGGAAGTTCAAGGTCAAGGTTTTGGCAGATTCAGTGTCTGGTGAGGACTGCTGTCTGCTTCCAACATGTTTTCCTGTTGCTGCATCCTCACCTGGCAGAAGAGGTGAAAGCAGCAAACAGCTCCCTCACACATCTTTTGTAAGGTCACTAATTCCATTTTTAAGCACTCCATGCTCGTGACTTAATCACCTCCTAAAGACCCCACCTCTTAATACTACCTGATATGTTTTTGCTGTGTCCCTACCCAAATCTTGCCTTGAATTTTAGCTCCCATAATCCCCACGTGTCATGGGAGGGACCGGGTGGGAGGTAATTCAATCATAGGGGTGAATTTTTCCCATGCTGTTCTTGTGATAGCGAATAAGTCTCATGAGATCTGATGGTTTTATAAAGGGCAGTTCCCCTCCACACACTCGCTTGCCTGCCACCATGTAAGATGTGCCTTTGCTCCTCCTTTACATTCCACAGTGGTTGTGAGGCCTCCCCAGCAATGTGGAACTGTGAGTCCATTAAACCTCTTTTTCTTTATAAATTGCCCAGTCTTGGGTATTTCCTCACAGAAGTATGAAAATGAGTTAATACACTACCCCACTGGAAATTAAGTTCCAACACATGAATTTTGTAGAGACAGATTCAGACCTAACGTTTCTATCAAGTTAATGGTTACCAACCACACAAATTGCTATTTAAAATGGATTGTACACTTGAGGAAATAAGATATTTCAATCCAAGATACCACCCACATTAGCCATATTGAGGAACAACTAACCTACATAGGAACTGAAAGGATAAAATTCTCAAGTTTTAATTATGTAAAGATCAAACGTAACAATTATCTTTAACTACTAACTTCCTATGGTAAATACATTATTTTGAGTAAATTGAAGAAAAACTTCACTAAAATTAATCAAGACTAAATAAAAGCTTAGAAATGTAGAGCCTATCAGAAACTCAAACAGCAGAGAATTGCAAATAAATAAGAGAAAGGCTATAGACATTTTAGGCACAGAAGATATTCAAATTTTATCCAATGTTCTTTTTAGATTAATGCAACAATGGACAACATACTGAACACTTCCTATTTGTCTGACTCAATCCTCACACATACACAAAATCCTATGAGATAAGCACTACCATATGCGCATCTGGAAGATGTGGAAGGGAAGGCCCAGGGAGGTGAAGGTATTTGTCCAGGATTCAGGAACTAAAGCCAAGAGTCAGACTCAAATCATCTGACTTCAGAACCCAAGCTCTAAACAGCTACCTCACAGAGATAAAGCAGTCAGATGAGTTATAACAAGATAAACTGGTAGGTGATATAAACCCACTGGCATTGCAATACTAAACATAGCAGGCCCACAGCAGTGAACACAATATGCTTTATGTCAGGAAAGATTAATTTTAACTCTATCAATCATGATGCATTTTTGAAAAATCCCACAATTGAAACCAGCGAGGCAAACAATAGCAGTTGAAGTAAAAGGTGTCACTTGAGCAAAAGACATTACCAAATAAAATGATGAGCGATCTTGAACTTCCCAAAGCTCTACCTAAACTCACATCCTAAGTGTCAGGATCAGTAATTGTAGAACCTTGAGAGAGAGAGAGAGAGGACAGACAAGAGAGGAGAGGAGAGAGAGAGAGGAGAGGAGGGAGAGAGAGAATGCTAATGTAGGAATATTTCGGGAATGTAAGTGAAGAGTATTTAGAAAATCTTTGTACAATTTTCGCAACCTTTGTGAAAGTCTGAAATTATCCAAATAAGCATTTTAACTAATAAAGTTATGACTTTACAGATGAAGCAAGATTAAGATATTTAAATGAGAATTTGAAGTGCTTATCTTAAATATATTGAATAGATATGAACATTTATATCGTGGTTTATCTTTAAATGACTGAAACCTGCAAGTTTGTCTTATGTTTTCACATGTGTTAAGCAATGTGTTATAAGAGTTCAAATGATCATAATGAGAGTGTGCACAACACCAACACATGACCCAGACATCATCGAAGAAGAAGGCTACATGGGTGTGCTGTTTTCAGGACAAGTGGAAGACTGCACACAGCTGGGTTAAGGTGATCAATACAGCAGAGCACACTGCACAGCATGCAGAAAAGAATGTGGGACTGGGCGTGGTGGAGGGGAAAGGGATGGGAACAGACCTACGGAGATCACACCTCGCAAGCCTAGGATGAGACCAGAAGCGTTTGGACATCAATCAAGATTTTGACACCGATGCTCAGCCAATAATAGTAGCCTCTGAGCTCTCATGGCATACTCCTCAGAGGAGCGTGCAAGGTTGTTTCATTCCCCAATTGCTCCACGGAAGTGAGTAAAGTTCTATTTCCCGATTCAGAGTTGCAGCTCATGTGTCTTGCGGCAAACAACAAGGGAAATTGTCATACAGAGGTGTATGCTACACAGAGATACAGTGTGCATTGTAGGGTTGGAAAACATTTCCTCCACCCTCTTTTGCTCAGTGGCTGGAGTCTGTGAACAAAACTGACAAAAGTCAATTAACAGGAGAAAAGGCATAAAAATCATATTAATATTTTTAATTCTGTGTGCACAAGGGCTTCACAAAAAAAAAGAAGTAAAAAAATAAAAAAAAAAACAAAGAAGCAGTTAGACTTAAGAGATTACGTACCATTTTAACAAAAGGCAATAAATTTTAAAGAAGTGACTAGACAAAGGAGAGGGGTTTTGGCTTCTAGGGGTGATAACTTGTGGGAAAGTGACTAGCAAATATATCAGGGAACTACTGAAACTAAGGGTTATTTTAGTAAGGTCGTTTTATACTGACTCATCTTGGTGCTGGCTCTCCATCTGTGGTGATAAGGGTAGCTCTCTTCATCCCGGTTCAGGAGAGGGAAAAATTCATGTCATTTTCACAAAGACAAGTTTATGCATTGCTTTTAGGCACAAAAGAAAGGGTAGAGAATTTTTCCTGCATCTGTTGATTCTCAATTGCCTTCAGCTCAAAACAATCTTTATGCCAAAGAGGGTTTTTTTTTTGGAGTGGCAGGTTCTGGACCCCTCAGCACCTTCCACTCATGCCTGAAACTCCAGGTTCTTTATCCCTAAATGATTGTATTGGCCTGTTTTTGACATGAGTTTGATTTTGGAGTAAAATTAGTTCTTAGCTCCTCACTTAAGTGAAATTGTATGGCTCTTCCTCCCCATTTGCTTAATAGTTTCTTCACCACAAAGCTTCAGTTCAATGACCATGTCAGCCATCTTCAAGAGCTGAAATTAGATGTACCTAGTAAAAATCAATAGAAACAAAATCCAAAGTAAAAGGCCAGTGTCTTAGTCTGTTTTTGCTGCTATAATAGAACTATAGACTAGGTAATTTATAAAGAAGAGAGATTTGTTTGTCTCGGGGTCCTGTAGACTGGAAGGTACAAGACTGTGGGGCTACAGGTGGTGAGGGCCTTCTTGCTACATCCTAACATGGCAGAAGGCATCACACGGTGAGGCAGGGTGCAAGACAGAGAGAGAAAGGGGGCTGAATTCCCGAGATAACAAACTTCCTCCTATGATAATGGCATTAACTTATTCACGAAGGCAGTGCCCTCATGACCTAATTAACTCTTAAAGGTCCCATCTCTTACTACCATCACAGTGACAATTAAACTTTAACAAGAGTTTTGGAGAGGACATTCAAACCATAGCAGCCAGATTATTTTTTCAGACCTCTTTGTGTAAGACAAGTTTGCACTGAAATCCTGGACTACCTGGAGACTCTAGAACAGCTCTGCATTTCAGTCTCAGGTATACAAAGGCAATGAAGCAAATTTTATAAGCAGAGATCAATGATGAGACCTATTAAAATGGAGTCATTTGGTCTATTCACTCCAAGAGCTACTGGATTTTCAAAAATAGAAAATTCCGAATTGGTTGTTAAACGTTCAATTTCAAATTGAAAAAAAATTCTGCATTTGCAATTATGTCTCAGTTACCTCTCATTGCCTCCAGTTATCATATTAATTCATTTCAATGTGATTTTAATGCATTACTTTCTCAGTTAGCCAGTAAGATGTGTAAGGAAGAATTGGGTAACATAAGTAATGTTCCTCGAAAGATATTAGATGTTTTGTATCTAGCTCTGATGACTGTTCTTAGTACTTAATTAGTACTTAATTCTCTTGAAGCTGTTCTTTTTTTCTTTTTAAATTTTAAGCTGCATCACAATATGTTTTGTGTATTATATTCAGTTTTGTCAAAACTATTTGTTAACATTTTTATTGAATTTCTTATTTTTATTTAACAAGAAGGGGCCAATACAAAACAAAGCCCAGAAAAATCAAATTGAGTTCAGTTAATACACCAGTACTGATTTGTCTGGGCAAGTCATGGCTTTCTTAAAGAGCTCTGCAACTTCATGTAACTTGTTTTAAAACTGAGTGTATGAGTCCATTTTCATGCTACTGATAAAGACATACCAGAGCTGGGTAATTTATACAGAAAAAGAGGTTTAATGGACTCACAGTTCCATGTGGCTGGGGAGGCCTCACAATCATGGTGGAAGGCAAGGAGGAGCAAGTCCTGTCTTACATGGCTGGTGACAGGCAAAGAGAGAGAGCTCATGCAGGGAAACGCCCCTTTGTAAAACCATTAGATCTCATGAGACTTATTCACTACCACAAGAACAGCATGGGAAAGACCTGCCCCCATGATTCAATTACCTCCCACTGAGTCCCTCCCACAACACGTGAGAATTCAATATGAGATTTTGGTGGGGACACAGCCAAACCGTATCACTGAGCTTCTAAACTTATTAGCTGTTGAGAATAAAAGGGAGATGTCAAAGGCTTTTATTTTATTGCATATAGAAATTTAAAATCAATCTGATTTCCTGTAACAGCAACATAGTAACCTGATCTCAGAAAACACATTCTATGAGAAGACAAGGAAAATAAATGAATGAACAAAGGAATGAAGTATGTATGAATGTATGAATGTTTAGATGGACACAGAAAGCTTTTAGGAGATTTTCTTACTCAGGCAAATCTTCCACTGTTGCTTCCCCAGAATAGAAAGCATTCCCTATTTTGCTCTCTTCATTTTTGTTGCCAACACTTAGAATTACTAGTAGAGAGATCTCTGACCATTGAGGTCAAGGTTGATGAGTCCAAGAAGATGTCATGCACTGAAGTGGCCTTGGTCTAGTCAACAGCAGGTCTTCCTAGACACCATTTGTGGATTCTCCCTAGGCAGGAAGGACCATTGGCCACAACCCTACTGTGGCCCTCCATGATGGATCTAGGTCCTTCTGTCTTTTAAAACAGCAACATAATGTCTCTAGGATTAATCTGAAAAGCACTAGAACTTTGTGATTCTGACACAGTTAATCACTCCCAGTATCTCTATTCAATATTTTCTAAAGATAAAAGTTAAAAAAAGACAATTATACAGATTACAGAGACTAGGGTAAGCAAAGCTTGGAGAAAAAAGAGAAACTTAGAGTGCCAACAACAATGTAACATAAACAGACCAGCAAATAATAATGCAATTTCCCAGCTAATAGGATTGCTTAACAGCTGAATACTTTCACATGCCTGATTAAACAGTAACGACATACACTTATAAAGAAAGATTGTAAGTTGTAATATGTCTTTTCAAGAAGCAGCATATTAACCACTGTTTATACTTCTCTAATTACATTCCTTTAAGTTTTTCATTTAGAAAACAGTTTACATTTTAATAGCCAGCATCACTTCTGTTTTTAAAACAATTGGTCACATTTATATTGCCAAATTAAGGATATACAGGATATTTTCATAAGAAAAAAACAAGTGCAAATGTGCTTTGAAAATGATCTGTAACTGAGGAGTCTGGTTACATAAAGATGAACGGTCTAATGATCTCATCTCTTCCCAGCGGTTTGAAACCCTCTATTTTTTCTTATCACGTTTTTCAGGAGCAGAAATTTGTTCTATGAACTTAGAAATTCAAAAAATGTGACATTATTACAGCACCTTCTTTGTTCCACCCTCTTTCCCCAACTCCATTTCTTTAGGCCATAGAAAATGAGGCAGCCTACACAACCCAGTCCTCAAACTCTTGCTTAGAATAGGGTACGGGAATGTGAGGAGAAAACAAATATGACTTAAAGAAGATTGGAAGGGGACCAAATAGTCATTCACTGTTTATCATAATAACATCTGAGAGACATGCCCAAATACAAGCAAAGTGAAAAGAAATACACGGAATAGCACAAACTTATTAAAACGACAGCAATCAAAGAAAAAGAATACCAGGCAAAAGGCCAACCAAAACAACAATACAGAGGAAACACGATGCAAAAGACAGAGGAAAGTCCTCTTAATTCTTCATGGGATGGAAAAACTGACACATTACAAAAAACCCAAAGATGAACAAAACACAATAGAATTGATATAGAGGGGCATAATTAAATTGAGGATCTAACAATATTACAATAGAGATAATAGAAACAAGAAATAATATAGGTATTTCTAGAAATTAAATGACTTGCATGGACAAAAACAAGATGAATAGAAGTGAAAAAGACACAGGAGTAACATTAGTCAGTGAAAAGCTATTAGACATTGAAGACAGACAAAGAAAGTCCAATATAAGAAAAATCAGTGTCCCTGAGTCAAGAACCAAACAGATACCTGATGGTACATGCAAAGATTAAGATAAGAGAAGTTCTTGAAACTAAAAGTTTAAATTTGCATATCAAACATAACTTTTTTTCTGTGAAACTTAATGGGGAATAAAAACATCAAGATAAATCCTAAGTATGCTATTGAACTTCAAGATAAGGAAATAATACTTCACGTGTTCAAACAGCAAGTAAATCTCACACAGCAGAGAATGGTAATCACATTGGCCTCAGACTTCTCCACAGCAACATTCAGTATTTCTCTAAAATTTATAAGGAGGTATATGGAAACTTTTTGCTCAATTTTTCTGTTAACCTAAAACTACTCCAAAAAATAAAATATTATTTTTAAGAAATTCTGAGGAAAAGACAGCCTGAGCCAAGCGTATCATTCCCAATCATTTCGTTGTTAGAATATAAACTCAACAAACCTGAATTCTCAAGCATCAGTGAAGTCACAGATTATAATATCCATGAGCTCATTTTAAGGTAAATGAAAATGTAATAATAAAACATAAAGCCCAGCTAATTGAAATTGAATCAAACAAGAATTTCAAGGTGAAAAATAATGTTTAAAGTGGGAAAGTCTTTTCATACCCCCATATCAGCAATAAAAAAATAGAGTCAAAGATCCCTGGTGGTCAAGCCATCCTTAGGGTCCTGATCTGGTCTCAGGAGGCACTGTTGTACGTTCAGGACCACTTCTTTGTCCTTCTCTACCATGGAGCTGAGATTTGAGGGCTGTTCACCCGGGACCCCACTCCTGGCCCAGTCTAAACCAGGTGCCCTGCTCTGAGTCCTGGACATAGGAGTCAGTCCAGGGGTGAGATAGGATCCAGCGGAGTCAACCAGAGTGACTCCTTTGGGCTTTTGTCACTGCGCTGATGGAGAAAGCTCTAGAAGGCCTAGGAAATCGAGCTGGGAGGATGATAACATGGAAATGCAGCCATGTTCTCCTCTTGTGATGAAAGTCTCACTGCCAGGGAGAGATTGGAGCAGATGCTGAGAAAGAAGGTTTGGGGGAAAGGATGCTGAAACCTGGGTCATCTGTCTCCTATTCTTCACCACCCTGGAACTTTGAGGGTGGGAGAGAGTGGAAGGGGACATGGGGCCACAGGCCTCTGTTCTTCAAGGCTCTGTTCCTCAAGGGGCCTTTAAGAGGTGATTAGACCGTCTGGGTCTGTTGGTTCTGGCACTTGCTCTGTAACTCAATGACCTCTCCAGCATCCTTCAAATACACCTCTTTCCATGGGAGCAGATTTTGTTGGCTTTTGGCTACTGGCACTTAGAGTTCTAATGAGTGTCTACCCCTTCAGTCCTCAGAGTCCTCAGGATAGAGGAAGTCACCATAAAAAGCAATGGGAGAGAGGATTTCTGTTACCTCAAGACTCCCACCAACCTCCTCCCTCCTACCCAGTCATAGACTGGAGAGAAACTCTGCTCACCCCAGGCAAGATGTCAGCAGCTCCCTTCCTGGTCATGATGTCACAGGCCCTGACATTCCACACTGTCCTGGAGACCAAGGCCGGGAAGCTTAAGACTTTTATAAGGTCTTTCTCCCTCAGCTGGAGGAAGCATGGCAGTGAGCCAAGGAGACGGGACCCTCTGCTTTGTCCTCCTGCTGTGCTGCTGGCAAGAAGTGAAGACCTGGCCAATAAGAATGAATTCAGGTAGAGTCCCAAGTAGATGATTGGGCAAACAGAAAACCATGGGTCTGAATCAGGCAGGTGATAGTCTCTTCTCCCATGAGTCCTTCTCTGCTGTGGTTTGAATGTGTCCCCTCAAAAATTCAGGTATTGAAACTGATAGTGATAACATTAAGAGGTGGGACCTTTAAGAGGTGATTGGTCAAAAGGGTGCTCCCTCATAAATGGGATTAAGGCCCTTATGACAGAGGCTTTGTGCAGCATTTGGCTCTCTTGCCTTTCACCATGTGAGGACACAGGGTTCCTCCTCTCCAGAGGACTCAGAAACAAGGCGCCATCATGGATGCTTAGAGCAGCCTTTGCAAGACACCAAACAAGCCACTGGCTTGATCTTGGACTTCCCAGCCTCCAGAAGTATGTGAAATAAATTTACGTCCTTTTTAATTTACCCAGTCTCGGGTATTTTGTTATAGCAGAACAAACAGATGAAGACACCATCCTTCCCTATCTCCCTGAATTTTTTACCATTGGACATTTATTCCTTGGGCAATGGAGGAATTTAAGAAGTTTTTCTGTATTTGAAGCCCTTTATAATTTCAGAAATCCATACATACATTATATATTTTAAATTTTTGTTACTTTATGGAAATGTTCTAACTTGCAGGAAGTCAAGGAAGAATACCATGAACACCCACATATTCATCCTTCAGTTTCAATAATTGTGCACGTTTTTCCATCTTGCTTTTTCTACACACACACACACACACACACATACTTTTGTCGTTACCAGGAATATTTTAGCACTATCCCACGTGTCTTATCACTTCATGTAAAATGTTTTCTTGCTAACCGATTAAAGCACTGTTTTTAATGTATCCACAATGACATAATCACACTAACAAAATTAACAAAAATCCTTATAGCAGCTAATACCCAGTCCATATTTTAATTTCTCCCCCATCTCTGTCCCTTTGCAGACATACAAAGTCCCTACACAACCATAAACTCTGAGAACTGCATCACACATGGCCTGGGGCCCCCAGTGGATCCCCTGATGTAGTTGGGGTGAGACTTCCCTCATAAGGGGTTTATTCAGCATTTCTCTCTGGTGTGGCAGTACGCATTTTCCTTCTGAATTCTCTTTAGCGCCTATTTTTATCAGTTTTTCTTTTTCAGTGGAAGAGAAAATGGGGATTACTGTAAGACGAGGGAGACAGGGAGTTAAGTGAAAAATACACATTTCAGAAGACACAGCAGCCTGCTTGGCTACCTGATCTGCTCGGTTATTTCCTTGACTTTCAAAAGAAAGAAAGGCTTTTCTGGTGTCTGGGAACATGGACAATAGCTATTTCTTCTGGCAACTGAAGATTATTCAATACTTAAGTGATCAGCTCCTTGCGAACAAGGCCTTAACCTTTACTATTAATGAGACCTCATCCAGTCCAAATTTTCCCAAACATATGGGCCCCTCCAAAGGCATACCTGGAATCTGTATAGATGGTTCCTTCCTGGTTCTGTTACTTTAAGGCTTGGCTGAGCACAAACAGCTCACACGTTTGAGCAGACCAACTGTTGGGCAATTTTCCTGATTCCTCAAGCTCGTGCCTCATGATCAAGGACGGTGTCCACAGTGCCAGGCACCTCGTCCACTCCCAGGGCAGGAGGCGGGGGTGCAGGCCTGGACGCTGGTTCCCCTTTTATCAGGAGGAGCAAACTCCTCGCAGAGCTGGTAGACTCCTCCTACCTTACAGGGCTGTAGCCCACCTGGCCGCAGGGGGCCTCACTGGGGGCGCACATTGCCAAAACCCAGCTCTGTGAGCGAGGAAGAGGGAGAGCACAGCTGCTGGGCGAGACACCGAGAGCCCAGGACGAAGCATTTTTCTCGGGGGTACTGGTGGCATCTTCATTTCCAGTGGCATTTTCAGCCTCTTCCCCTTTACCCTCGAATTCCACATGAGCTGGTCCTGGGGTGACCAGACGCCCGCTTTGCCTGGGGCTGAGGAGCTCCTCATTGAGGGACTTTCCGGGCTAAACCCAGAGGGCCCCAGCAAACCAGGACCCACTGCCCAGCCCAGCGCTGCAGCCTGGCCTGCTGACTGTGCTGCAGAGACAGCGGTGACTCAGTTGCCGCAACACCTGGCCATGGCCCAGGCTCCATGCCGAGCGCCTTCTGCATACACTGCTTTACTGGACCCTCAGGAAAGCCCACAGGCAAATACACACCCCCGTTTTACAGACAGGAAACCGAAGCTCAGAGCCGGGAGGACGCTTGTCCAAGATCACATTCTGGTGGGAGCAGAGCTCGTGTGTTTTTTCTGGGTCTGTCAGACACGAAGCTCAGGGCTCTCATGGTAAAAGCTCCCTAGGAGGACCCATAGGGACGTAAAAGAAGAGAATGAGGCTGCGTTGACACAGAGATCAGGAGCGACGCTCACTCACACACGGAGGGCAGCTTTGGGAGAGCCTCAGAGATGGGACAGAGGGACCCAGGGCAGGAAGGAGACTTAGGACCACGTGTGGGCCAAGCGTCCAGCCTTGTACCTTTGGGGGGCAATGTTCAGTGTCCAAAACGTCCAAGTGGTCTCAGTTTTTCTTAAATTATTGAGGGAGGCAGCGGCCTGCCCACCCAGAGAAGGTTCTTTCGAAAGTCAAGTCCCACATCCCCTGGGTTCCCGGAGTTCCTGTTTCCCATTCACTGTGTGTACAGATGGCCTTAGGGGACAGGAGCACAAGGGCCAGCCCTGCAGGGTGGACTCTAACATGTTCTTGTGTGCTTCTCCCAAGATGAAATTCTAGTCCAGGAGATTTGGGATCTGAATAAAACAACACCGACCGAAATGCCAAGTACAGCATCAACATTATCAACAACAATACGTAAGGAAAAAAGCAAGCATACCCCTTTCTAACCCTCTAACTGCCCTTATTCCTGGAGGTCTGTGGTATGGAATACATGACCCTATTATTTGAGCATTAAGACCAGCTACTTCTGGGCCAAGGGCACATGGAGATGTGAACAATATGGCGTCTAAAACCATTTCTACAGCTTCCCGAGACAGAGGAAGTCAACCCTAGACTGGCAGGGACGATTCCCTTTACTCTGGGATCTCTGGAGTGCGTGTTCAGGCATGTTCTCACCCTCGGGAGCCACTGCAGAAACGCAGGGCACAAGAACATGAGAACCCTGCACTAACCAGCACTTTACAGTTCCTCCCACACATGCCCACACTCTCACTTCACGCTCACCTACGGCTTCTGAGAGAGCAGGGCAGTTATCATTACCCCATTTGACAGAAAGTAAAACTAAGGTCTAGCAAATGACTTGCCCAAGGCCACACAGTGAGTCATGAACCAACACAAAGAACGGCCTTCCCCAAGTGCAGCTTCACGTGGTCAAAGACATACAAGGAAATAGAACAGCACATTCAGAACCAAGACAGAGTACTGAATCGACAGTTGCCAAGGAGAGAACTGGGAATCAGAAATCCCCACACAGTGCATGAAAATGTATTCAGCAGCAGGAAAGTTCAGCACTCTCTTGAAATCTTGCATCCAGAATGTAAATTCCAGTTCCTAGGATTGGTTCACCGGCCATCTGCCAAGGTCCACACTGTTGGTTCAAGGGAGTCAGAGGACACCTGACTCTGTTTACACCTTCACTTGCCAACGCACATTTCCAAATAGAGCTTGCAAACCGTATTAGCATCCCATCCCTACATTTTAAAATAAAGCATGGGCCAAAAATGTTTATACATGTGTAATCAAGAAAACTTTTCCCCATTTTTTCCATGTTCTTAATCAAAGAAGTCCATATTAAAGAGGATTATGACAACAGCACTTCTCAGAAACATCAGAAAAAGCTACCCTCTTCTGGGAATACAGGCAGAGTTTCCTTTGATGGTAATTTCAGCCTTGCAATTACCCCTGCCCAAGTCCAGCTGTAACGGAAGAGGCAGGAGGCAGGCAGACGCAGGCAAAAACATCTCCTTTGTGGAGGATAAACCCTTGGTGGGAGAACGTGCCTGCTGCCCCCAGTTGGGCAGATCTCCCGGTCTCTGTCAGGACTGAGGGACCCCCAGCACCCCCCACCCCCTGCTGTGGGGCCAACCCTGGAAAAACCACAGCCCAGAGAAGCACAGCAGAAATGTCTCATGGGCAGAGAGATGTCAAGACAGGGAGGCAGGTGCTGCCACAATGCCTGGCCCCCTCTCCCAAAGCTTCAGCTCTGTCACTTCTCCTCCCTGGGGTAGGCGCAGAGAAAGCCAGAGTGCCCCTGGAGGGTTCCCTCAGGAGTAAGGAAAAGCCTCCCTCTGACAGATGAGTGTGCTGTGAGAAATACAAGTGTGCAAAGGCTCAGAGGGTGAGGCACTTAGAATCCACAGGGTGTGAAAGCTCTCCTCTTTACCCTAGAGATTCAAATCCAGAAAGGACACCTGCCCAGAACACATGTGCAGGATGTCTGTGGTATACCCCACCCTCAGGACCAGGTCACAGCTCCCGAGCCTAATCATGCTCCAGGCACTAGGGAGGAGAGCTTATTAAATACACATCCCTGGGTCAAGCATCTCTGCTGGGGCCCAGGAATCTGCATCCCAACCCATTCCCCAAACAGTCCCCCAGTAAGCCAGCCTCTGGAGCTGGGAAGGATTGAACTGGAGATTTTCCGGGCTTATGCAAGAGTAAGATTCTATTTAAACCTAACATTCCTAATATCTCAGAATTTTTCCCACTCATTGGCTTGTGCAAATTGCCTGATGGTTATGGGTTAAATATCACCTGGCATCTTCTTGGCAGTGGGCCCCGTAGCAGGCGAGGTCTACAGGAGGGACCTCAGGAGGCAGCTCTGTGCGTCAGACCCATGAACACACTGAAGGAATGAGAGGAAATAAGAACAGACGAGGCCCTGAGGCTGAGGCTAAGATGGAGGGAAGGGGGAAGGTCTGAGTCTGGGGAAGCGGTGGGGGAAGAGGGGACAGCATAAGGCACTCCTGGCTGTCAGAGAAGCCACAGAGAAAGAGCCCTCCAGGGCCCCAGGGCCACAGCCACCCTCTGAGGGCATGGCAGGCATGACGGCAGCCCAGGAAGTCAGCCCACACCGTCCTGGGCCTCCACCATGTCGTTGCTGCCTCCTCTGCTCAGCCCTAGAGGCCACTTCAAGGCCTCCAGGTGGAGCCTCCCTCCCTACACAACTCCTGAGCTCGGGAAGCACCAGACTCCTTTGGGCCCCAAAAGCCACACTCTAGCGTAAATGAATCAATTTAATTGAATTGTTTTGCTCCTAACCACCAAGCCAAGACCAGCTGCATTAGGGACTGAGAGAAAAGAAAGGTAAGTGATGAGTTTGGGGTAATGGGGAGGGCCAGTCTAGAAGAGGACGTGAGGATACACAGAGGCTAACATGACAGCCTGGTAGACTGGGGAGAGGGAAGGCATGGTGCCTAGAGATGCCAAGCAAAGGGAGGGCAGGGGAGATTGGAGAGGAGCGTCCCCACGTAGGGTCTGCGGTGGGAACAGATACTCGGTGACATGGTGTATCAGTCTGTTCTCACGCTGCTATAAGGACATACCCAAGACTGGGTAATTTATAAAAGAAAGAGGTTCAACTGACTCACAGTTCTACAGGGCTGGGGAGGCCTCAGGAAACTTACAATCATGGCAGAAGGGGAAGCAAACACATCCTTCTTCGCATGATTGCAGGAAGCAGAAGTGCTGAGCAAAAGGGGCAGAAGCCCGTTATAAAACCGTCAGATCTCATGAGAACTCACTCACTCTCACGAGAACAGCAGCATGGGGGTAACCGCCCCTGTGATTCAACTGCCTCCCACTGGGTCCCTCCCATGACATGTGGGGATTATGGGAACTACAATTCAAGATGAGGTTTAGGTGGGGACACAGCCAAACCGTATCACATGGCATCTCAGAAAGCCACCAGTCTGCAATAGCTGCTCAGTGGGCAACTGATAGCACATTTAAGACGTTAAGTGGCTCTATGAATATTCAGACTTTTTGTTTGTCCAAATATTTGGTTGAGGTGGGCTCCTCTACCCTCACAGTCACCAGGGGACAAGCAGCCTGAGGGCCCTGGGCAGGAACAAGGCTGGTGGTGTCACTTACCCCTCTTACATATGGGGACACATGGCAGAGGCCTCACATCCTTAGGCCCAGGCCCACCATGCTGGGGGCGGCCTTCCCAGGAGCACCCATCATAGCTTCCCATCAGAGTACTTCCCGTGGGGACAGTGCAGCAGGTGGGACCACAGGAGTTGCTGTTTGCATGGTCAGAACGTCCCAGTGCCCACCACTCCCTATGGCCTGTCCAGCCCTTGGAAGCCTCTCTGGGCGGTGTTCCAGGCTCCCTGAACGGTCAGGCCGCCAGGCCGGTGTCCACTTTGCTTCTCTCCACCCTCGATTCGAGGAATGCCCCAGTTATGCAGGAGTAGATGCAAATCCTAATGCTCCCGGCATCACAGGCAGGGCGTTTCCTTGGCCGGGCCGCCCCTTCCAGAATCCCACTCCTCCTCTTCAAACAGACGCACTTGACAAACACCGGGCATGAGGCCTGGCTCCCAGCGGTGGGTTTTGTATCTATTTATTCCACAGGTAGGGCCATCCCAGGGATCCTGGTCCTCATTGTTTAGGGCCAGCCCGAGCTCCACTGCTGACTGCTCCAAAGAGAGACAGTGCAGGCTCTGCAGAACCGGCCCTGGGCCCCACACCCTGCAGTTATGAGGCAGAGAGGTTTCAAAGTGGGGCTCAAAGGAATGAAAAACTCTTAGTTGTCACAGCAGGGAAAGCCGCTGGGCTTCCTTACACGAGGGAAAACCTGCAGACACTCACCGGCTCTGCTCCTGGGGCTAGGCTAGCTTCCTTACACAACAGAAAATCTGCAGACATGATGACGAGGGAAGACGGAACCTATCATGTGATTTCTCCTTGTTCTGATGCTTGCTCTTTTTTGGCATAGTCTTTTACATTTGGCTTCTTAATGATATCAATCATATTCTAATGGACGTTCCAAGAATGCTCTCAGAAGATAAAGGAAAAGCGGCACACAGGAGTGACTTCACTTGCTGGTGAAGAGACAGAGGGTGGTAGGTCTACACTCTCAGATCCAACCAATTCTCTCGGCATCTGTCGGAGCTGATGGGGCGTGGAATGAGGTTTACGGTGGCTCTCTGGGACTGGGCAGGGTCGAAGCTAATGGCCTGGGGTCTAGAGCCCCATGGCCTGGCTGGAAGGAAAAACAAGAGCTTAGAGTTAAGTCATCATTTTTTGTCAAATCTTCATCATTGCCCTTAATTTTTCCCACCGAAGAGGAGAGAGAAACAATGTGTGAGATCGACAGCCTTGCAGCTCTGGAAAAGGTCACTGACACTCTTCCGAGAGCTTTAGGTAAACAGAACGCGAGACCCTGCTGATGACAGATAAGTGCCAGAATGGTTGCTGCTGGGGGATTTCTTTTCCCACTCAGCGGACACGTGTGTCTCTGAGCAGCTCCAGGAAGAGCAAGTGAGCTCAGCCCCTAAGTGGACCCGCCTGAGCTCCACAGGAGCCCCGTCCAGACATTCACCTGTCCCAACAAGTCCAAATTCAAGGAGTCGCGGCCCACGTCAATGAGAGCACGCTCTCTTTTCTCAGCCCAGGAATAATCAGGACTCACAAGGCTGCCACCACCCACCTACTCAAGGGTCTCAACCACGCGATGACAGGAGCCTGCTCCCCCATGACAGGCCCAGGAAGGGCCCCCACACCCCTGCCAGGAGTCCCCCCACCCTCTCGTGGGGTGGGGTCCCCCAGTCCAGCCCTTCTTCACTCCCTGTTCACACAGCTCCACCACTGTCCACCTGCTAAGAGTTGGCCATGCAGATCCTGTGGCTTCTGCCCCTGGCCCCAGGCTTCTCCTCAGAGCTTTCCAGAACACCTGGGAGCCAGTCCTGGGTGAGGCTGACAGCCCTCTTGTCCTCCCAGTATCCCTGAGTCACATGGCAGCCCAGTGTGCCCAGACCCTCCCCCCATACCCTGCAGCACTTGCCCGTCCACGCAGCCTGAGACCCTCCATCTGGAGCGCGTCACACAACGAATCCCGAGCTGCTGTCTGTGAACGCCAAAGACTTTGGCAAATGAGCCATTGCTGAGCCACACGGCTGGCTTTTCATAGCCCGAGCACAGAGCCAGACGTTGAGACCCTGTCGCTTTCACTCACCTCCACTGGTGCTTCCCAAGCACCCACCACGTGCCAGGCACTGTCCTAGGCTCTGGGGCTTCTCACATAAAACAGGCAGCCCTGCCTGGGAGCTCACCCGCTAGAGGATGGTTAGGTGGGCCTCCCTGTCCCCTCTTAAGGCATTGGGGTTCGGACTTCCCCATCCAGCCTGTCGGCTGCTGCTCCCAGCCCCTCACTGTCCACAAGCGTGGGAAGCCGGCCAGCTCGTCCTTTGTTAAAATGCCGATGACGGTCCCGGGAAGCGTCTCTGGAGACCTTCCTGCTGCACAAGTTCTCATCGAGCACAGGCCAGGAGCTTCTCTGAAGTGGGGCCCCCAGCCCGCCATGTTCAGACTTTGCCAGGCCAATGTAAGTCCCAGGACCATGAAACCCCAGGCCACAAGGTCTGCTCGTGCCCCCAGCAGCAGGGACCAGGCCAACACACGCGGTGTAGAAAGGGCAGTGAGCGGTCGTTCAAGCTACGGCCAATTTCCCAGACTGTGCCGCTGTCCAGGACAACCTCTGCTGCTTTAGATACAATTTCATGATTGACCTTGTCAAGGTTCCATTTCCCTGGGATCTGACTGTTCTGCAGGGAGAATCACAAATTCTCCTATAACACAGACAGAAAAAGACAGGGGCCTCTGCACTGATGAAGCTCCCGTACGTCACCAGCACCTCTAGTTGTGGCCGTCGGCAACAGAAGCCCCGGAGGTGACAGTGGGGACTTCCAGAGCCCTGGCAATATTGGACAGTGAAGAACCAGGAGTCCCCAACCTCCTGGTACTGACATCCCAGGAATGAGATCCACAGCCGGCCACCGTGAGGGGAAGAGGAGGAGGAGGACCAGCCCAGCTCCACCAAGCTTGGAGTTGTCGATGGGTTTTGAGGGAGAACGCGGGGGAAATGACACTGGACATGGTGGCCCCGCAGGGAGAGCCAAAGGCAGCCTGACGCAGCCAGTGACCCCTCCGTCCTCCTGCCTCGGACACATCCGCGGGGCTCTCCCCTCCCTCCACAACTGAGGGCTCGGTTCCTCCTGTCCCCTGGTGTCTCCCCAGTCTTGCCGGTGCCCATCTCCCCTCACACCGCACACTGCCAGGCTCATCTGAGCCCCCAGCCCCGTGCCCATGCCAGCCTGGCCCTCTCTGGGCCTCTCGAATCCTAGCACACCCTGAGCACCCCCAGACGCCATCCCAGCACCTCCCACTCAGACGACCGACTGGCCTCATTCCATTCGAGGTGCCTTTCCCTGTCTCTCCTTCCAGTCACCCAGCATCTTCCTGGGAAACTGAAAGCAAGAACTCTGCTCCCTGAGCCCCATACCCACCCATGGAGCCAGAGGATCAGGCTCTGCTGGGGACTGGGTGGGGCTGGAGCACAGGCTTGGAGCCGGTCTGACCTGGGTTCCAATCCCAACTTGGCCCCTATGAGCTGTGTGACCTTGGGAAGACCTTGGGCAAATGACTGCACATCCTAAGCCTCCGTTTCTTCATCTTCAAAGTGGGATAATCACAGCACCTGTCCTGGGTGTTGAGGAGATGGAAGGAGATGCTGTCTGCAGAGGGCTGAGTGCAGGGCCCGGCACACAGGGAGCGCTTGGTACTCACCCCCTGCACCTGGGGAAGGCCACCCTGTGCAGCCCTAAGAAGGCGTCTGTGTGGGGCGTGGACACTCAAAGGAGGGAAGTCTAATGCCACCAGCCACACCCGCCGGCCTCACAGCCCGTGCTCGCTGGTGGAGTGAGCCATGGTGCGTCTGAAACATAGGCTCTAAGAACAGTTAATCAAACACCCAGTTTCTCAAGAAACTCTCTTCTTTCCAACAGGAGATCATCTAAAGCAGAAGAGAAAGCTGCATGAAAGTGTACTGAGAGCCAGTTACCACAGGGGGATGCCACGTCCAGGCTAGGACTAGGGCCGCGGGCAGAGCCTGCACTCACTACTCACTCCCACCCTTGGGAGCGGAAACCAAATTATGGAACATTCTGTATAAAGGAAAACTGTCTTATTCTAAGGATGACAAATAAAATAAACATTTAAATATTAAGTTAGAGGCAACATGGTTTTTTTCCTTAATAAAAAGAGATGAAAACCTAATCGACTCTGAAAAATACCAGCATTCAAAGCTTGCTATTGTCTAATAGCATAAGCTTTGAAGAAACATAACCTCAGAGCCTGCGTATTTGTCAGCGTTCTCCAGGGAAACTAATAGGATGTGCATGTGTGTGTGTGTGCATGTGTGTGGATGTGTGCATGAGTGTATGTGTGGTGTGTGTGTGTGTGTGCATGTGTATTTATGTGTGTGAATATATGCGTGTGTGTGTGTGTGTATGTGCGTGTGTGTGAGATATTTATAACATGGAATTGGCTCATGTGATTATGGAGGCTGACAAGTCCCAAGACCTGCAGAGTCTACAAGCTGGAGACTCAGGAAGAGCTGATGTTTCAGTTCCAGGCTTAAGGCAGGAAACAGCCCGTGTCCCAGCTGCAGGCAGGCAGGAGGAGCTCCGCGTATTCAGGGCATAGCCAGCCTCTGTCCTGTTCAGGCTTTCAGAGTTGGAGGACACCCACCACCCACCTAGGGAGGCCCATCTGCTACACTCAAGCTACACACTCAAATGCTAATCTCTCCCAAAACACCCTTACAGACACACCCAGGAGAATGTTTGACTGAATCTCTCAGGATATCACAGGCACCCTGTGGCTCAGTCAAGTTGACACATAAGATTCACCATCACAGCCCGTGATGGATTATGTCTAAGAACAGTCTAGGAAAGTCCACCCTCTCACCCTTTCCTACTGCAGCACATTGCAAAACACACAAACACGGGTGCAGAATATGTGTGCACACAGAGAACGCCACTGCCTCCTGGTGCTCAGCAAGGGCTCTTGGCACTTTTGTGGTGTGGAGATGGAACAGCATTACCAAAGTGTCTGGGTTGAGTGTCACAGAAAGCCAGGGTTCATATTCTGCCTCTGTGTAGTCAGGCTAGTCACGACCAGGGGCCAAACTCGAAGGTTGTTAACAGTATTTTGAATGTCAGCCCTGAAGGAAACCAAAGTCTCTGCAGAGGAAAACAAAACAAAACAAAACAAAACAAAACAAAAAATGCTTTCCAATCCCCAGGAAATGACTCACCTTCAAGAAATTTTCAATGCATTGAAATTCCAGCTTATCAAAAGGGAACAAGCTATGGTGAAGAGAGAATGGAAGGTTCTTGGGGAGCTGGCAAAGACTTGCACAGATAAACCCTGTCATCAGTATTTCACCTGCAAAGGACTCGACTCACCAACATTCTCTGAGAAACAAGAACCTTTCTTTCGGCAACTGTCAGTTTGTTGCAAGTTTTTGTATGCACACTGGTTCTGGCTGTAGACAAGCTGTACCTACCTCTGTTCAACACATTGATATGATCAGACTGGGGGGTGTTATTTACATTAAAGTGTGTGATTTTTCCCATTTCTCCAGAAAGGCAGGAGAAGTTCATGATCATATCTTAGAACATCTCTAGATAGAGAAATTTTGTTCCCTAGGGACAGTCTTAGCAATGGATTGGTGTTCTTTCCAAAACACCATTCCAAAGGCGGTTAGAAATGGAATAAAATGATGATGCCATTTTATTTGTAATTGCCGGCTGTGCTCTCTTCTGAAGAGACACAAATGTCCCATCACCTCTTTCCATGATGTCCTGCTACTGACTTACTCAGTAACTAGTGAGTCACTAGTCACTGCCTCGGTTTTCTCATCTGGAAACAAGGGGTTGCATGAAAGGCCTGGAAGGGCTTTTCCAGTAAAAACAGTCTCTGATTCGAATCCCTCAGTCCTTTGTTCGCCCTGCCAGTAAGTTGGTAGCAGGGCAGGATGCAAATATTTCTGATGCCCAACACTATCCCATTTCTACTAAACCATTCCATAATTGTTTATCAATAAATGGATCAACAAATGGATATTTTACTTTTTTAATTTATTTATTTATTTTTGAGATGGAGTCTCGCTCTGTCACCCAGGCTGGAGTGCAGTGGCGTGATCTCGCCTCACTGCAACCTCTGCCTCCCAGCTTCAAGCGATTCTCCTGCCTCAGCCTCCCAAGTAGCTGGGACTACAGGTGACCGCCATCACGCCCGGCTAATTTTCGTATTTTTAGTAGAGACAGGTTTTTGCCATGTTGGCCAGGCTGGTCTCGAACTCCCGACCTCAGGTGATCCACCCACCTTGGCCTCCCAAAGTGCTGGGATTACAGGCATGAGCCACCGCATCTGGACTTCATTTTTGTTGTTGTTGTTCTACTGTCCTTTACAAGCAATTGAAAGAGATTTGCAAGTGTTACAGGAAAGGGGTCCCCAACTTCAAGAGAGGGTTCTTGGATCTCCTGCAAGAAAGAATTCAGGGCAAGTCCCTAAAGTGAAAGCACGGTTATTAAGAAAGTAGAGAAATAAAAGAACTGCTACTCCATAGACAGAGCAGTCCTGAGGGTGGCTGGTTGCCCATTTTTACGGTTATTTCTTGATTATATGCTAAACAAGGGGTGGATTATACATGCCTCCCATTTTTAGACCATATAGGGTAACTTCCTGACATTGCCATGGCATCCATAAACTGTCATGGCGCTGGTGGGACTGTAGTAGTGAGGACCACCAGAGGTCACTCTCATCACTGTCTTGGTTTTGGTGGGTTTTAGCTGGCTTCTTTACCGCAACCTGTTTTATCAGCAAGGTTTTCGTGACCTGTATCTTGTGCCAGCCTCCTATCTCATCCTGTGACTTGGAATGATTTAACCATCTGGGAACGCAGCCCAGTAGGTCTCAGCCTCATTTTACCCAGTCCCTATTCAAGATGGAGTTGCCCTGGTTCACACACCTCTGACACAAGGGCAGTTTTGACTGGGAAACAAGCAGCAAATGATTCGAATTTGTCCTCAATCCCTAAAGACACAACTCCACTGTAAATTTAGTTTTACCTAAATTTATTCGTTAAATCATTTAGTTAAATTCTGAGCATCTGCTGTGAAGGAGGCCTTGTCTCTCTGGGCCATCCATTCAAGGGGGCCAAGACAGTTAGTAAGAAATTGGATCATTCCAGAGGTACGTGCTGGGAAGAAAGCAAAGCAGGATGGCGCTGCAGAAGACGACACGGGCTGGGGTTCAGGCCATACCGTTCCTCTGAGATGACATTTGAGGGGAGGCCTGAAAGACAAGGAGTCAGCAGTGTGAGTTTTGCGTGCAGCATTCCCAGCAGACGGAGCTGGGTCCAGGAACAGGAAGTCCGAGGCCCGCATAACCTCAGTGAGGGCAAGAGAGAGCAGCAGAAGGCTGGGCTGGAGGGGCCCAACAGGGCACCAAGTCTCTATGCCGTTTGTATTTTGTTCCAAGTTCAATGAAAAGGCATTGGAAGGCTTTAAGCTGGCGCTATTATTAAATTTATATCGTAAAAAGATCCTCTGGCTGCTGGACAGGAAAAGCTGAGAGGCTACTGTGTCAGTTTAAGTGAGAGAGAATGGATCAGGGAGATAGGAAGGGAGAAAGAAAGAGGCGAGTGGACTTGAGATACACTTGGAGGTAGAGCCCCCCTGGGCTTGCAGATGGTTTGCACGTGGGAGTTGGGAAAGTATTGACTGCAGGTGCTGGACTCAAGCCCCTGGATAGGTGGTGGTGTCATTTACAGAGTCAGAGAACACTGTGTATGTGTGGGATGGGCAGCAGGTGTGGGGAGGGTGACTCAAGAATTTCATTTGGGGCATGACTAGAGATGCCCCTCAGAGATCCAAATGGAGATATGTACTAAGCCACGGGATTTGAGCCTGGAGCTCAGAGAAGAGGTCAGGGCTAGACACATAAATTCAGAAATCACCAGTTGTAAGTAGTGTTTGGAGGTGTGGGATTAAATGATATTGCCTAGGAAGAAAATACAGAGAATGGAGGATCTAGGACCCAGCCCTGGGGTCTTTGAACATTTGGAGGTCCAGCAAGAGTTAGTGTGTCATGGAAGCCAGGACAGAGTGTTTCAAAAAGGAGCTAATGGTCAACTTGTTGCACGCTCCAGCAAGATAAGGCCAGATAAGAACAGAGAATTGACCATTTGGTTTGGCAGATTTGAAGGACTATGTTGAATTTCACTGGCTATCCCTGGGAGTGCTGGGGACTGATGTCCAGTTGGAAAGGGTTGAGAAGGGCCTGGGAGACAATGGCTGCAGACAATTCTTCGAAAGGGCAGAGGAAGGATGGGCAGGAGCTAGGAGGGGGTATGATGAGTGCATGTGCTTATTTTAAGGTAGAGAACCACTGTAAGTGGTCGCAGCAGATTTGCCTGGTGAGTGGACTAATCCATTCAGTAGGGCAGAGAAATTACTGATTTCTGAGCATCTTGCTTATTGGACATTTGTGTCTGTTTCCAGTAAATTGCCTGTCAATATCCTTTGCCCCTGTTGTTCATCTCTCTCTTCTTGATTTGCAGAAGTTCTTTTTATATGCTGAATACGAATGCTCTACAGTCACGCCCTTTGTACAACCTTTTGGTCAATGACAGGCTGCATATACAATAGCGGTCCCATGAGATGATAATACTCTTAATATATTTTGACTGTACCTTTCCTATGTTTAGGTATGTTAAATACGCAAATACTTACCGTTATGTCACAATTGCCTACAGTATTCTGTATGGGAACATGCTGTACAGGTTTGTAGCCTAGGAGCAACAAGCTCCACCATCTAGCCTCGGTGTGTGACAGGCGGTACCGTCCAAGTTCGTGGGAGCGCACTCCAAGATGCTGAAATGAGGAAATCGCCTAATGGCGCATTTCTTAGAACGTATCCCTGCTGTTAAGCGAGGCATGACTGTATGTGTTAAATGAATTGCAAACAATTTCCCTTGTTCTGTAGCTTGTCTTTTGCTTTGAAAGAAGTTATGTTATTAATTAATAACAATTGAAAGACATTATTATATTATTACTTAGGCAAGTTTGGACATTTCTATGGCTGTGCTTTACGTGTCTTGTTGAGAAATCCTCTACCCCTCTAAGGTCATAAAGATGTTCTGCTATCTTTTCTCCTAAATCTTTTTCCATTTTGCTTTCACATTGAAGTCTAATCCACGTGGAACAGATTTTTGAGTGTGTCTGAACTCTAATTGTTCCTCTGTCCTTGCCCACTGCTCTGTGGAGTCAGGCTGGAGTGAAGCAGGGGAAAGGCACGTCCAAGTAAACAGGAGCAACTCTGGGTCTGTGGTCCCGGTTATTCTCTGCGGAGTGATACGTCCTTGCCAGCAACTGAACCTGCAGTAAATGTGGGTAAAAGTCATAGGCTGAGTGCTGCTGCACTTTGGAGAATGAAGAGGAAACAGCCATCCTACAGTTGGGATGAATGGCCCCCGGCCAGAGGTCAGAATGCTGGAGCCTCAGCAGCCTGTGTAGAGGACACTGCCAGGTGAAGCAGTCCCCCAGGGGCACCGGGTCCAAGGAGCAGGGCACAGGAGCCCAACAGGCACCGGGGATGCTCTCAGCAGCTGGCCTGCCCTCAGTGGCACCAGTTTCTGACAACAAAGCCCCTAGCAGCCATTACCACTGCAGTTTAGCCTTCATGAAAAAGCAAAACAAAAAAAAAAGTCTAATAGCAATACCTAATATCAGAAAGAATCGGGAACTGGGATTTTGGTGAATTGCTGTTGGCAGTGTAAATTCATAAAGGCACTTGGGAGAGTAATTAGTACCCAGCATCTTCCTAGTCTAGAAGATTCTTCCACACCCAGAAGCTCACCTGACCCTCCCAATGACCTTTATCTGGACAGGATAATTATTGTCTTCCTTTAATAAATGAGGAAACTAAGGCAGGGCAGGGAGGAAACCCTTCCTCCAACAGAAGAACCCCCTGTGCAATATTCTTTGCAATATTCTTTTCAACCCAGCCTTCGGAAACAGGGAAAAGAAAAAGAAGGCTGTCACAACCAGAAATTGAACTGTCCTGGTAGTCATCCACGGGCTCTGCACCAGGGCCGGATCTGTGCTGTTTTCTCCAGCTGCCATCCCTGCTTCTGGCTGCTCCGTAAAACACTTAGTTAGCTAAACTTATAGTCAGTGCTCAAGTCTGGAAGAGCCTGGAGGGTTGTGGAAGGTTTTAGGCGCTATAGGATAAAGGGAGACAATCAAGCGTCTTTCTGCTAGGCAGAGCCCACACTGTGATTTGATCTCTTTGGCTCCCCACGCCCTGGTGCTTCTGCATGGCTGGGACTGTCCTGCATTCACTCAGTCTTGTGCTGTGAGGTATGAGCGGTTTTAAGGTGACATCCACCTCCTCTTATAACATGAGATGGGTGGATTATTTTATCCTAGGTCATGAAGATTCCTATCAGGGTAAATGCTTTTGTTTTTGGAATGTTCTTAAGGAATAAATACAATAGTAACAATTTCAGGAAGGGTGAGGAAGATGTAAATCCCTGGAGTCACACAAGGTACCAGGGCCTGGTCCAGCCAGAAGCAGGTCAGTGCCTGGGCATTCGGCCGGAGGAGGAGAGCATGGCAGGGCCACAAGCACCCCTCCCAGGAAGATCAGCAGAAGCCATTTTAATAACTCGCTAGGGACTCACTAGGGACTTTCGTCTATGGTACCCACATGGGGAAATTAAGAAATCAGTTGAAAACATTTTCAAGACTCGACACCTGGATCCTCCTGGGCCTGCCTGCAGGGGACGGAAGCTCCTGTCCTAACATGGGAAACAGCTTTGGAAAGGGAAGTGAACAGCACAGGAGAAGCCAGTGCACAGAGGCATCCAGGGGGTGGCTGGTGCCTACCCACCTCGGGCGAGAGAGGTGGAACCCGGCAAGGACCAGTGTGTTGTTTCCTGGAGCTGGACGGCTTCACAACAGAAATGTGTTGTCCTGCAGTCCCGCAGGCTGGAAGGCCCTGATGGAGGTGTCAGGGCTGTGAGAGAAGGATCTGCTCCAGGCCTCTCCATGGCTTCTTGTGATTTGCCGTCGTCTTTGGGGTTCCTTGGCCTGTAGAAGCATCACCCCCATCTCTGCCTCCATCTTCACGTGGTCTTCCCCTGTGTCTGTGTTCAAATGTCCCCTTTATTTTTTTTATTTTTTTTGAGACAGAGTTTTGTTCTTGTGGCCCAGGCTGGAGTGCAATGGCGCGATCTCGGCTCACCGCAACCTCTGCCTCCCGGGTTCAAGCAATTCTCCTGCCTCAGCCTTCCGAGTAGCTGGGATTACAGGCATGTGCCAGCATACCAGGCTAATTTTTTTTTTTTTTTTTTTTTTAGTAGAGACGGGGTTTCTCCATGCTGGTCAGGCTGGTCTCAAACTCACGACCTCAGGTGATCCGCCCACCTCGGCCTCCCAAAGTGCTGGGATTACAGGCATGACAAATATCCCCCTTTCATAAGGACACCAGTTATATGGGATTGGGGGCCCACCCTACTTCAGTGTGACCTCATGTCAACTAGTTATATCTGCAATGACCCTATTTCCAAATAAGGCCACATTCTTAGTTCTGGGGGCTAGGACTTCACATTAATTTGGGGGGGACACAATTCAACCCAGATCAGAAGGAGTGGACTCTGGGACAGGGAAGGGAGCCGCCTTCCAGGCAGAGGTAGCCCCAGTATCCAGGACATGTTCTGGACAGCCCTGGGCAGTGACGTAACAAGAAGTCCAAAGACAGGCAGTCGGCCCTGGCTGTAAGGACATCACCCAGCCAAGGGTCTGATCTGGGACTTTGCTTGCTGGGAGCATTTTCCCAGGTGTGGTCTGAAAACCTCGAATGGCAGGAGCCAATTTGGAAGGTTCATAGAACAAACTCTATTTTGATATCTATTTGTTTAAATGGGTAGGGAGAAAATGTAACTAGCACCACAAACTCACTAATGGTTTATTAATGAGAGGATGTGAATGAAGTGAACAGCACCGGAGAAGCCAGTGCACAGAGGCATCTAAGTTTTAAAAAGTGTTAAGTTTTTAAGAAAAAAATATCAATTCTATGTAGATTGATAAAAGTCCACATATGGCCAGGAGCCATGGCTCACACCTGTAATCCCAGTGCTTTGGGCTTTGGGAGGCCAAGGCAGGAGGATCCCTTGAGCCCAGGAGGTCAAGGGTGCAGTGAGCCATGACTGTACCAGTGTACTCCAGCCTGGGTGACAGAGTGAGATCCTGTCTAAAAAAAAAAAAAAAAAAAAAAATTCCACATGCAGGTGGTAGCTGAATGACAAGTTTTGGAAACTGTTCCTACATCAATTTTTAAGCAGATTTGCCCTCTCAAAAGATGGATTTGCCAGCGTAGTGGATGTGGATAGGAATGGAGAAGGGGCCAAGGAGAAAACAGCAAGGCTTGCAGGCCCACATCGAGTCCTGAAGGTGTTGTCACAGTGGGCTCCCTATCTCCATCCTCACAGCCAAGCTGCAAGTCTGACCTGGGTCCCCCCACCCCTCCATCCCAAGTCATCACTCCCTCCCTTAAATGGCACAACAAAACCCCTCATTGGTTCCCAAACTTTTTGAAATTAAAAAGCCACTCCTTAGCACGGCATGCTTAGTATGGAAAATCAACTGGGGCCTGCCTTGCTCTCCAACCCCACGTCCCTCAGGGCGCACTGCTCCTGGTGTAATAACAACACTCAAGATATGCCCATCAATGTCTGTCACACGTATGGACACTGAATCACTGTGCCATCTACACAACTGAATCCTACCCCACTTCCACAATTTCTCACACAATGCAATCCTTTTTTGAAAAAAAAAAAAAATTCCAATCTAAAGGCAATCTTAATATGTTAAGTTTTGAGTTTTCCTGTTTTCTTTCATGGATTTGGATCATATCTTCAAATGCCTAAGTTGGCTTGTGTATGGTTGCTTCATCAGATGAAAAAGATGTTATGAATCTACTCTTCTTCTCTTTGGAGCTTTTAAAAAGTGAGAGTCTCAAAGGAAATCTGAGATTGGTAATGATTATGTTACAGGAAAGGGGTCCCAATCCAGACCCCAGGAGAGGGAGGGTTCTTGGAGCTCACTCAAGAAAGAATTGAGGGTGAGGCCACAGAGTAAAGTGAAAGTGAGTTTATTAGGAAAGTAAAGGAATAAAACAATGGCTACTTCTTAGGCAGAGCAGCCCCGAGGGCTGCTGGTTGCCCATTTTTATGGTTATTTCTTGATTATGTGCTAAACAAGGGGTGGATTATTCATGCCTCCCATTTTTAGACCACATAGGGTAACTTCCTGATGTTGCCATGGCATTTATAAACTGGTGCTGGTGGGAGTGTAGCAGTGAGGATGACCAGAGGTCACTCTTGTCGCCATCTTGGTTTTGGTGGGTTTTAGCTGGTTTCTTTACTGCAACCTGTTTTATCAGCAAGGTCTTCATGACCTGTATCTTGTGCTGACCTCCTATCTCATCCTGTGACTTAGAATGCCTTAACCATCTGGGAATGCAGCCCAATAGGTCTCAGCCTCATTTTACCCAGTCGCATTTAAGATGGAGTAGTTCTAGTTGGAACGCATCTGACAATTATGAGAGTTGAGCAAATCTGGGTGACCAACCAATTAGATCACTGGCATTGGGAATAGTCAGTAGACACCATCCTATCCACAATCCTCCTGCCACAGTTACAAGATCTGTCTTGGGGATCCATCACCACGTATATATGTCAGTCTACTCCTGTACAGCTACACAAATATGTATATAGTCTAAATAATCCTTAAAAAAACCCAGTCATCTGAAGTGAGGAAAGATGTACACGAAGTATCCTATCACCATAACCTATTTTATCTTCCTAGCCCTTAATACTCTATGCAAAATAAATTCCAAAGTTAAAAAAAACTAACAGTGGGTTGGAACCTAAGTCTGGATATTATTCTAAGCTCTGCCACAGGCATGCAGTTTGCCCTTGTGCAAATTCCTTGACTTACCACTGTCTGTTTCACCATGCCCAGAATGTAGCCTAGCGAGTAATCCCTCCCTTTCATTATATGGAGGACAAGATACACTCACGTCCTTTCGCAAAATGGGACGCCTCTTTCCTAAGAAAGATGGAAATCAGGGGGATATATTTTAAAGAGATTAGATTAAAATCAACATGGCATGTGAAAAATGATTACGTTCTAAAGTAAACAAAACCTGAGATGAGTTTATAGTCTATTCTCACCCTTCTGGTCCAAACAAAAAAGTATTGCTTGATTATTCTCTCCTGCTTCACTAATAGATTACAAACTCCCTGAGAGAAGATAGATTCTATGTGTCATACTTTCCATTCATTAGCAATTGCTCACTAAATTGAAATATTTGCTACTTCCTCACTATAGAGTGCTTCTCAATGTGTTTCATTCAGCATTGTACTCAACAAATGTTTGCTGTATGAAGACATGTCTGTGTTGAGGGTTTACACCACTAGTTAACAATTTCCCTTTGTTAAATCTTAGGTTTCTATTTTTTGTTTTATTAACCAATGCTGCAATATGCTTTCTCGTGCATCAGTATTTCCCTAGACATCTAATTGCCTTGTTAAAGTTCAATTTCTGCGACGTAGAATTTTGCAAAAAGGAAGGAAATTTACACAGCGGAAAACTATATATACAAATGAAACAAAATACATGATTTAAAAACGCCGCATATTTACAAGGAAAGGAAATATTCATAAACATTGTGGTTATTCCTCAGTAGTGAAATTACTGATGCTTTCATAATCAGAACACAGTTACATACGTAATAAAGCCCATGATACTGTCATTCAAAATAGGGAATTTAGTATTCCCTTACATTTATACAGTTCTCAACAAAAAGCCTTTTATTTTTTGCTCTGTCTGGTCTTCTGGCTCATCTCTCAAAGCTGCAAACGTATAGTCCTAGCCCACTGCACTCGGTTCCGAAGAAGGCGTCCCTCGGACAAAACCGAGGAATCTGTCCTGCTCTGCAAGGAACTAGAGCTTGCTGATTCTCAGATTTTAACGAGAAGCCCTGCTCCCCGTAGGCGCTCCATAAATTTTAACTGGACAACTTCACCGCGCGCTACGGGGCCTCGGGGAGACCCGTGGCTCCCACACGCTCTGGGTGCGGGCCCGCAGAGCCTCAACCTGCGCCCCCGGCAGCCGGGATTCCGCGCCCGGACCGGCTCCCGGGCTGGACACATCACGGTCCGCACACGGGGCGCAGCCGAGACCCACCGTGCGGGCGGCCCGGGCCCCGCTCAAACCGCTGCTTGGCCGCTCTACGCCCCTGAGCCCCCACACAGCCAGCTCCGTGACCTCCGAGCCCCGTGACCTCCAAGCCCCGGAAGCCGCTGTAGGCAGCGGCCCAGCCAAGCCCCGCCCCCTGTACCGGAGCTCCAGGCGTCGATTCCAGCCAGGCCCCGCCCCCGGCCGCCCCAGGCGTGGACCCAAGCCAGGCCCCGCCCTCTACCTGGCTACTCCAAGAGCCCGCCGCCCCAGGCGTCCTCTAGCCCAAGCCCAGGGCCCGGGTGTTCCAGACGTCGACAGCCCCAGGCCCCGCCTCCTAACCGGCTGTTGCTGGCGTCCTCTGGCCCAGGCTCCGCCCCCTACCCTGCTGCTCCAGGCGTCCTCTGGGCTAGACCCCGCCCCCTACCGGCCCCTCCAGGCGTCCGCAGCTCCAAGCCCCGCCCTCCGCCCGGCTGCTCCAGGCGGCCTCTGGCCCAAGCCCCGCCCCCTGCCCGGCCGCTCCAGAGGTCCGCGGCTCCAGGCCCCGCCCCCTGCCCGGCTGCACACGGCGTCCTCTGAGCCAGGCCCCGCCCCCAGCCCGGCCGCTCCAGGCCCCGCCCCGCCCCCTCTGTGCGCGCTCCGCTCGGCATCCTGTGGGACGCGACCGCGGTGCTAGTCTCGTTCCTTTGTGCTGCGGCGGCGGCTTCTCGAGTCCTCCCCGACGCGTCCTCTAGGCCAGCCAGCCCCGCGCTCTCCGTTGACGGACCATGTCGGCGGCGGGAGCGGGCGCGGGCGTGGAGGCGGGCTTCTCCAGCGAGGAGCTGCTCTCGCTCCGTTTCCCGCTACACCGCGCCTGCCGCGACGGGGACCTGGCCACGCTCTGCTCGCTGCTGCAGCAGACACCCCACGCCCACCTGGCCTCTGAGGACTCCTTCTATGGCTGGACGCCCGTGCACTGGGCCGCGCACTTCGGCAAGGTGGGTGCGAACGCTTTAAGGCGCCATTTTCCGCGGCTGTCCAGTGGGAGTCGGGGAAAGGGGGTCTGAGGCGCGGGGCGTGCCGGGATCGCGGGGCGGAAGCGGGATCGGCGGCGCCTGTGCCCCGAGGGGCCTAGGGCGCCTGTGCGGCAGCGCTCGCGGTCCGGGGCCGCGGCGGGGCAGCCGGGGGGCGCGGGGCGGAAGCGGGGTCGGCGGCGCCTGCGCCCCGAGGGGCCTGGGGCGCATGTGCGACGGCGCGCGTGGCAAGTTTCTAACAAGGCGGGCTCCAGGGGTCCCGGCCCCTGTTGGCCGGGTTCTGTGCGCGCGCGCGCGGATGGCGCTGGGCCTTCCAAGCCGGGCCGCAGGCGCGAGCGATTTCGCAGAACCGGGTATTAGGCCGCGAAGTCGCCCGGGCCGCTTCCGGGGAGCCGATCTGGGGTCACAGGCGTCTTTCGCCCTCGCGCTGCCGGAAAGAGGCGCGCGGGGAATGCCCGGGCGCGGTCGATCTTCTGGTTCCGCACAGCCTCGCCGGTAGCCGAGGGCCGCGCTGCGGACCTGCTCAGCCGAGGAGCAAGCGCCCCGGCGGGACTGGAAGGCCCGGGCAGCTGTGTGGGGTGGAGGCCGGCTCTCCAGCTTCTGGGTTTGCTTTAAGGCTCGTAGCTGGCCTCGCTTCAGGAAAATTAGTGACGGCTGTGTTTATCTTGGATCTAAATTACTGCAGAAGTGGTTAAATTAAGCAGAATTCTCTTCTCGTGGAGCCTTTACGTTTCCCTCTTTTTTCTTAAACTGAAAATTCTGGGGGAACACAGAGCTGCTTTAAGGTTTTAAAAGGTTGGATAGCTACAGTTTCCTCATCTGTGAAGTCGCTGGGGTACTTGATCTCAGAAATCTTAAAATGAGATGTCACCGTGCGTTTCAGAAGTGACTGGTTTTAATTAATATTTTTTAATTCACTAAAATTCAGGTATATTTATAGTGTTTTTCTCGTAAATGATGAGATGGGGTTAAATGGTTTTGCAGAAATATGTGAGAGATAATGTGAAATAAGTTACTTTAAGAAGGCCTGGCCCTGGTAATGTTACCAGCTGATGAAGTGGCGGTTTACCTTGCTGACCCTGGTGCTACATTCACAACGCAGCTGTATCTTTTGGAAAGCAGTTTCTGATTCTTTTAAAATGGAAAAGTCACTTTTCTTTCAATAAAAGAAATGCAGAAGTTTTGACGATCGGGGTGGGACAAGCAAGTTAATCCTCAAGGGCTGTTAGGTTCCTGTGGCACTGTCTCTAAAGTTGTGCAACCGTAGTACCAGCTGGAGAAAACAGGTGCCCAGGGGAAATGAGTTTCTTAACAAACAAAAGTAATAAAGCCTCCTCCCTGCGCTTCTGCCTGCAGCCTTAAATAGATTTCCCGAGGCAGTCAGTAATCTGAGGATTTCCTCTCTCCAGAGTGTCTCTTGCTGTGTTATTTTTACACTAAACTTTAGGATTCCGTTCTTTGTACCCTGGTTGAGAACGACACAATACTGGGTGACAGTCAGTGAACAACGATCTGTAGAATGCTTAAAGCCTCATTACAGATGGTCAGTTAGAAAAGTTAATCCAGTGGTGCCTCCACTTGTCTCTGGGGATTAAAATAGCCATAACTGCTTTCAAATGGTAACTTTTAATGTGTATTTTGTCACAGTTTTTTTAAAAAACACCAACCGAAATCACTTTTCAAAAGTCTACTTCCATGGGACTTTGAGTAGTAGCTTTACCTTGGTCATCAAATGTTGTAACAAGAAGCAGTTACTTCACTGTTTCCAGCTGTCTGAATCATAGGGCTCTTTGGTCTTAGATACGGAAGGGGCCTTAGAAAGCCCCTGTCCAGTGTCCAAACATTCCCTTTTGAGAAGAAGCTGTTAGGACAGAAATCAGGCCAGGACTCAGGGCTGCCGCTTGCGAAGTCCAGGCTTTCTCCCCAGCCCTGCTAACGGCTGCCCTCTTACATAGGTTTCAGGCTCGTGTTCTTAGAAATGTACCAGTGGTGCACAAGATCCCTAACCGTTGGTAAGACTCGTTTGTTGCCAGAGGACTAAACGGGTTGTTTAAAATCTCTATTGTAGCTTTTATGATACCATATTGAACAGGATCTTTACAGAATTCCAAATCCAAGTTTCTAAATTGAACCCAAGGGTAACAGGTTTAAGCCCAGCGAGCTCTCAATAGCTGATTTTTGGTACGCCACGTGATTTTCATCCGTTTTATTTTTATTGGATTTGCAACCTGTTCATTTTATCGCTAATTAATACTTTCATTTTCACCAGTAAATTAATAAAGGCAATAAATAAAAATAGACATCAGCCTGTACTCCCAGGTCCAAGTTGGTTGAAGAGGGTGTTTTGAATCTGTGTACTCTTCATCTCACAGAGTGTTTAAGTGCTAAGAGAGATGGAAAAGGAAACCTTGAGGTGAGATGGGAGAGTGTCAGGTGTTTTGTCTTCAGGTGAGGTCTCTCCTCTTGAAGAGAATTGCTTGCAGTCAGGCATAGCTTGTTCCCTAACTGCATTGTGATTGGAGTGAGGGAAAACGGGCAGTCTAGGATCAGAGAACGTGGGTTGAACAGTTGCTTGGCACGTGGTAGGCACTTGCTAAATTTGTCGAATGTGCTGAATTATTTTAGCCAGAGGCTACCATAGTATTGGTGCTTGGCCACAAAGTCTTAACTTGCCGTGTTAGTCACCCACTAGGTGCATGGCTCAGTTATGCTGTAGGCTTTCCCCCCCCATAGGGTTTTTAAATAGAAATCATTTGAAAAGAGTAAAAAAAAGGAGAATGGGGCCTCAATTGAGTATTCAATGAGTATTCAGTGCTGGCTTGTGTAAAAGTGCACAGTTGTGCACACTATAGAAAATAGTCTTTGACTATGAGGAGTTTACTATGGCTACACAAAGTTTGTAGGGTTTTTGGTTGTTGTTTTGTTTTGTTTTTTTGAGACAGAGTCTTGCTCTGTTGCCCACGCTGGAGTGCAGCAGCGTGATCTCTGCTCACTGCAATCTCCACCTCCCAGGTTCAAGCGATTCTCCTGCCTCAGCCTTCTGAGTAGCTGGGATTATAGGCATGCACTACCACACCGAGCTAATTTTTGTAATTTTGTATTTTTGAAACCCCAATATGGGATTTCACCGTGTTGGCCAGGCTGGTCTTGACGCCCTGACCTCAGGTGATCCACCCGCCTTGGCCTCCCAAAGTGCTGGGATTACAGGCATGAGTCACTGCGCCCGGCATTACACAAAGTGGTGGTGGTGGTGGTGGTGTTTGAGATGGAGACTTGCCCTGTCACCCAGGTTGGAGTGCAATGGCATGATTTCAGCTCTCTGCAACCTCTGCCTTCTGGGTTCAAGCAATTCTCCTGCCTCAGCCTCCCAAGTAGCCCGCCACCACGCCAGGCTAATTTTTTTGTATTTTTAGTAGAGACGGGGTTTCACCATGTTGGCCAGGCTGGTTTCGAATTCCTGACCTCAAGCGATCCATCCGCCTTGGCCTCCCAAAGTGCCAGGATTACAGGCATGAGCCACTGCGCCTGCCTACACAAAGTTTTTTAACCCACCAATCCCTTTAACGTTCTTGTTTAGAAAAGTCTGTGCAACAGACACTTTTGATAGAAGTCTTGGAACAGCGCAGTCCAATATTTTCTGATTTTGGCTTATTCAATTGTAGGGAAACCGAAATATTTAAATCTGTATAGTGTTAGTCGTCTTTTTGCATTTTTCTATTTCTATCTACCATCTTTTTCATAAGGACAAGGGAGAATGTTATCTTAAATGTCCTTTAAAATTTGCATGGCATTGGGAAAGAGTTAATCTGTTAAACTGGTAACAGTGCCATTTGTCGCCATTATAGAATTTAGATTATTTGTGTAATATTGAATGGTGTACTGACATGTCTGCATGTTCTCATTACCTCTCTTGTTTTCTAAGTTGGAGTGCTTAGTGCAGTTGGTGAGAGCGGGAGCCACACTCAACGTCTCCACCACGCGGTACGCGCAGACGCCAGCCCACATTGCGGCCTTTGGGGGACATCCTCAGTGCCTGGTCTGGCTGATTCAAGCAGGAGCCAACATTAACAAACCGGTAAGAGGGCTGGGGATGGACTTTGTTTGCTTTTGCTTTTTGCAGTTATAATTATACAGGGTAGTGCTTTAAATCGAGGCCTTAATTAGAGTTTGATATCTTTACCTGAGGGCAGACTGGAATTTATGTTTCTTCAATTGTTTATGGAGGATAATACGCCCTTTCCATAGGAATGCTTTCCGTTCATAGAGTGCTTTCACCTCTTGTGTGATAAACTGATCCAGGGTGATGTGCCCAAAGTTATAGCTGGTAATTAAAGGAGCCTGGCCTTGAGCCCAGGTTTCCTGGCTTTCTACTCGTAGCTGCCTTAGCCTCATGTCCACAGATAATTATAAAAACACTTTCATGCTAGGAAAAGCATGGCTGTTAAGTCAGCTCCAAAGTGAGCTTCAGATACGAGTTGATGCCTTGATGCAGATAAGTGCTAAGTATCATTTACTAAGTGGGAAGAGTAAGTGACTTGAGGACTTGGTATTTAAGATTAAGCATACTAACAGGAACATAATCGTGCCAGATTTTTTTTCATGGTGTGTTTTCAGTATCATTTCACCTAAACCAGACACACGAGCGTTCAGATTGTTAGGTACTTTGTTGTATAAGACACACAGCATCTGATAACCATTAGGTTGCCTGACTGGGAGCAGTCCCTAGACTCAGCGTCCTTTGCTGCAGATGGATTAGTCCTTAGACTAATTTATAATTTTCATGTCTTAAGACCTGGGCATGGGCTCTGGGAGCTGTTTTTTATGCCTTTTTTACTCCTATCTTTAAATGCTTTATAGTCATAACATCTTGTATGCAAAGTCTTCTTTCTACTTTTCTGTCTTTCCCAAGATTCAATCCTTGATTATAACCAGGTATAAGGTTGTTGCTAGTCCCTCTTCTAAAAACCCAGCCACCCACCTGAGCAGTAAGTAATTGAGAAAAAAGGTGTTTTTAGCCATGATTTAAAACAAGGATCAATGAGAAAGTGGGATAAGTGATAAGGCAGTTTGTCCCCTTAAGAGAGGTGAAGTAGAAAAGACAACGTAAGGGAAGGTGGCCAAGAGTTGAGGGCTGTTTGTTACTAAACTGAAACGTGGGATATGGGACAAGTTTTAAGGTTGTGCTGCCACTTCTTCCATCTCTGCACGTATGCCTTTACATAATGTATGTTTCTCTGCTGCTCTGTTGCTTGTCTTCATAAATTCTAGAGTTAGGAATTACCTACTCAATACCCTTAACGTGCTGGGCAGCACCTTGTGTTTTTCCTTCTTCCCTACCCCTGTCCCCTGGTAGAAAGGGCAGTGTGGGCTTGATTCCTTGGGCAAGTCATTAACTTTGTAGCTCAATCTCCTTATCGGTAAAATACAGTTAATAATTCCATGAATGGCAGTAATTAATACTTAGTATGGAATTTAAGTATATACTTTTTATATGTTAATTTTCATCAATTTGTTACATAGCATCTTATTTAGAGAGGACTAGAGAAATTGTCTAACACTGTCTTCAAGACCTTTTTAAATCGAGAAGTCCCCTTTTCAAAGTGTCTTCAGCAGTTCAGGATTTTCAATAGATAAAGGGAGTGAGGCAGAAAGTGTGCTGCTGCGTCCCCCACCTTCCTCTCAGATGCCTCTAGATAACACCTCCTGGAAACCCCTACCGCGCTCTGCTTCTTCCCAGGCAGGATCCTCAGATCTTTTTCTTTGCAGCCCTCCCTGTATTTGAAGTATCCGGGTAGACATTTCCAAGTCCTCACATGTGCCTAGGGCGTACCATTTGGCATCGTTAAGCATCCTGGAATTTCTCCTTGGTGTATCTTGGGTAGTTGTGGTCTGCTGGCATGTGGAGTTTACATCAGAATCCGAGGCATCATCTCACTCTATTACGTAGTGGGTGAATTTCGACACCTCTTGTGATGGGCACCCAGTGACTCTAGAGGACACAATAGCCCTTTTGTTAGCTTCCCACCCCGCCTACCTGCTGACTCATCTCCAGGTAGACGGTTTCTCTCATTTCTCATATAAACTCAGGATGCCAGATCCAGGTTTTTCTCCTTTGTTGTTTGTGTCCATTTAATTTTTTGAACCTGTTGATGCAGTGTTTTAAGCCAGTTTCTAGTCTGTTAATCTTTTGGCATGTTAGCTACTAACAGTTCTAAGTTCATTTTCCTCAAGGTCAATACCACAGACTTTTTTTGGCAGTCTCCGAGGTGAGCCTGTGAGATTACCAAAGCTCATATGCTGCCTGGAGGCCTGTGTTCTCGATTTCCCCAAGAGGAAATGAAGTCAGCTTTCCTGTGATTTGTTTTTAGTGAATCTATATTGACTAGCCTTGGTGTGTAATTAGCAAACCTTCTCTTTCATATACCTCTTCTAGAATTTTGCTGGCACTTGATGTTGTCTTTAATTTTTCATATCTAGACTAGAAATGAAATTTTTCTTTATGAAAACCCAGGGTGCCCAGCCTGTCTTTAGCATTCAGGCACTGCTCCCATTTCCCTATAGATCACTCAAGTTGCCGTGGCTGTGATGTGACTGGGCTGAGCTGGAGGCCCGGGCACCTTCACCTGGCTCTTTGCTCTAAGTATCTTTTCTCTTGGCTACCTTCTCTCAGGATGTCCAGGCCTTTCTCTAGTATTTGCTCTGCCTTTAAAGATTGTCCTTGCAGAGCTTGGTAGTTTTGCTTTTTCATTGTCATCTGTTAGTATCCCACCATGACAGACCCTTACTTTTTTGTCTTGTTCCAAGGATAGCTTTAAAGACCTTTTTTCCTTTTTAGCTTTTTTCTTTTTTGGCAATACTTTATGTAAATCTCAGCTCCAGTTTTCCTGGGAATGTTTTTATGTAATTTTTATTTGTCTTTACTTTGTACTGCTTCCTTCCCCTCCCCACCTCTCTTGGGGAGGATAGGGCTAGGTTTTCGCTTTTTAAAAAATCCGAGTTGACTGAATAGTTTATAGCCGCATGGTTTTCTGTGTTTCTGTCTTCAAAAATGGATTTTTCTGTTTAGAACTTTACATTGCTTTATATTCTCTTTAGACCTTTGTTTAAATAAATGTGCACGCTTTTACCTCTACCAAGCACTCGAGCCTTTCATACTCTTATTTTTCTGTAAATTAATCTACCGCTTTTCTTTTTTTAACTTTGGGGGGCCCTCACCTCATATTTTTTCCTGTGAGTATGCGTTGGTGAAGGAGCTTAGCTATTTACTGAGTTTAGGAATGAACTGTTTTCTAAGTGACCCACAATTGCTGCGCTGTTTTTTATCTTGGTCTCTTAATTGTGTGGTAGTCTGCCCAGTTCAGCTTCCAGTGAGGTTGCAGTGTGAGTAGTCAAGAAGTGTTGCTGTGGAGCCCCCAGGATTTCCCAGTCTTCATTTTCCACCAGAAATCACTTTCTCGATTGCTGTGTCTGATTGCCTTTCCTCTCTGTTGCTCAGCTGATAGCCTATGAAGATGGTCTTTCAGGTTGTTTCATTCATGCAGTGTAGACCTGGGTTTGACTGCTGATGTTCACAGTGGCTTTCCTGGGTCTGCTCGCTTTTCTCTGCCTGTGTGTGTGCTTCACCTCCCCCCACCCCCCCACCCCCTCTGCACTTTCTGAAGCAGGAATTTCATTCTCATGAAGCTTGCTTTGCTTTACCTTTGTGTTCTTCTCCCTTTCCTCTAATAAATACTGAAAATAGATTGGGAATATTTAGTAAACATTCCCTCTAGTAAATATTGAAAATAGATCAACTATTGAACCTCAAGCCATCTTGTCTAAGTTGTGGTCTCACTTCAAGTTCAAAGCAGAAGATTCAAGATCGGCATTGATGGTGTTGACTCGGGTTAGCGTTGGGGTAGGCACAGAGGAAAGTGGGTAGCTGAGACCATATGTCAGCTACTATTTTAATGTGTGTGTGTGGTTGGTTGGTTGGCTTGTTTGGTTACTTATTCTGGGTTTATATAAAACACAAATGTGCTAAGATCCAGTGTAAAGTGATCTATAAATCACTGTTGAGAGCAATCACGCTGTCACTACTGGAGAGGCCCCAAGATATTTGGTCATTGACCAAATATCTTGGCCCCTCCTGGTTCACTCTCATCCTCCGTTCATGTATAGATTTCTTTGTGTTCTGCTTCAGATCTTGCTCAACACGTTTTGCTTCAAAGACGGATGAGAAGGTCTCTGATCTGTGCTAATGACATTACTTCTAAAATGTCAGAAGTTTTGTTCTAAGTATGTGTATGTTTTGCTTTTTGTTGTTTCAGGATTGTGAGGGTGAAACTCCCATTCACAAGGCAGCTCGCTCTGGGAGCCTAGAATGCATCAGTGCCCTTGTGGCGAATGGGGCTCATGTCGAGTAAGTGTCTTTCATTTATTCTTTCCAGCTAAAGATGTAGTCGAGGATGTTTTGTTTAAAGGCAGTACATAAGCAGGCAAAAGTCCTAAAACTTTGTTTTCAAAATTAGTAATGTAATTTTGCCTTTTAGAACAGTTGGTGTTAGTGAGGAAAATTGTGTGGATTAAATTGATCTCTAGAGAAGGGGGTTTAATTTCACAGCAGCCTCAATATTCTGGTCGAGAGAGTGTATTTGAACTGAAAGAACAGTTAACTAATTAGATTTGGAACTTGGCATCATTACTTTGCCACCATTACTTTGCCACTAACTAGTTGTGTCACTGTGGTCTTTAAACTTTTCTTTGCCTAGTTTTGATTTCAAAACAAGAAGCTTGGATTGGATTAAAATATCTTTTCAGGCCTCTCTGGCTCAAAAGGTTTCTGAAGAAAATTAACTTTTCTAGGTTTTGATTTCCACGTCTTAGCAGATGTGAGAAAGTTATGTTTTAAAGCCTGTTGTAACTTAATGGTTGATAGTTCCTTGTAAAATAGGACTATTTACAGTAAAGACCTCAAGCTTGCTGTAAGCTTCTGGTACTGGTGGCATTATTTTAAAACATCTTTTGTTTTAGCCCAGCTTACATCAGTTAGCTTATTTATGCTTTGATAGGACAATCTTAATGTTTATGTGTATTCTTTTAGAAATGAGATCTTATATGCAAATCATTAGCTAGCCATGGCATTATACATTTATTTTAGCTATTAAATTTATTTGTATTAACTTTCTCTTAAAGATTTATATTATAAAAATTTTTCTTCTGCAGTTCACAGCATTAACAAAATGGATGCGGTTTTCACCCTTAAATGTTGAGTGTAAGCTATAGAGCTGTGATAACCAAAATAACGGATATCAGCTTTTTTGTTTTACCTTAAGTGTTACGAATAATTCATAAAGATTAATTATAAACCACATTATTCTAATCAGAAATGTGAACATTTAGACTTTGGAGGAAATAAAACCCACAAAACTAGTTTAACCCTTTGGTTTCCATTTCATTGCTTTGACTCTATATTATATTGAAAATAGATCCTAGACAGCAAAACCATACAGGTTAATGCACGACATGTGTAGGTACCAGAGGCTGTCAATCATCTCTGAATAACTTAGCTTCTGTTTTGTTAAGTTTATTGGCAAGATTCGCCATTAGTTTGGGCTGTGATCCTTATATAGTGATTTAGTATTATAAACATGGCCTCTATTTACTGTTACATTGCAGGGACTCTCGTGACTTCATGTATAGTTGTGACTAAAGGTAATGTAGAAACGATAGTATGTTTTATACACTAGTAGAACATTGAGATGATTCTCAGTGGATTGCTTTAAAGCAAAGTTATTTGTACACTTTTCTTAGCTGTAGTTAGATTTAAAACTCATCTTTAATTTTTATAACAAGCTTTCATTATAAAATACGGAGTCATAACATAATTGATTAAATTGCTTGTCATTTATTGAAACTGGATAATTAGTTGATATTTTTAATGACTTACTTTCTAAATAATACTCTAATTGGTCCTGAACATTTTGTTACAAAGATGTTTTATTCATTTTATGGATAGCTTAATCTTTTCAGCCAATAAGTATCACAATGTCCTTTTTTTAGTAGGTGTCTTTTAAAAAAATGAGAATCTTTTATTTACAATTCTGTCCTTGGTTACAGGGCCCTCAAGTGTCTCTTTTCCACCAGGTGTGGCTGAGATGGGCTCAGGTGCCAGTCTGTTTTTCCTTCTCAGTATAAGAGCCACCACTCAAGACCCTGCATTATGGTGACTTCCCTGGACTGAGCTTTCGTATTTTTTTTTTAGAAGAAATATTTAGCCTGAGCTACCTAGCCAAAAACAATTCTTAAAGTTATAAGCCTTTGGCCTGGAGATAGAGCACAAGTAATCATTATTCATTGCTATTGTATATGTGGTTATTTAGTTTTAACATCGAGATAAAATGTCAGTTTTGTCAGTTAATTCGTAAGTTGCTTCTTGATTTCTGCACATTTTAATAATTGACCCCATTTAGTCCACCAACGTGTAACAGTTTGAATCTCCAAAATAATGGTACTAGGTCTATTTTATTCCCTGTAACGCTGCTCATATGATAAAGTGTAGTCCTAGCAAATCATAATCGTTTCTTTTTTTTTAAGACGTTCAAGGAGCATAGAATTAACTTATTTAAAGTTACTTTTTTTTCATTCAGAATGGACCAGATTATTAACTCTTCATATTACATGCTACAATATTTAGGAGATAATATAAATTTTTCCTTTTCCTGTGGATAGATTAAAAGCTGCCTTATATCAGTATTATTAAATTCATTTGCTCTTAATTCCTGCTTTGTTTTTTATATATCTGCTACATAAAGTGCCCAAAGTCTTAAATTGTTGTGCTTTTTTGGACATCAGGTACATAATAATAAGGGCAAGTACACTAAAGTGTCTGTGGCTAGAATGGTTTGTTATATAACTTACTTGTTAATGTAGGTTGCATCTGTAAGATAACGCATTTCAGCTGCTGTGCATCGTATTAAATTTTCTAGCACCACACGTGAGTATGTTAATGGACTTTCTTTTTCTTTTCTTATTTTAAATCTTGAGTTTTGGTGCCAAGTTTTCTGTGTGTGAGGCTCTATTTCTGGCTTATATGTCAGTCATTATTATTTGCATCTAAATATTATTGTTTACATCTAAAAATTAAAATGCACAGGATTAAATCTAACTTGTGACCAAACTAAATGTTTGTGTATTTAAAAGAACCTAAATCTCTGTGTATGGAGTTTTCAGCAAGTACGTGAAGTTGTCACCATTCTTAATCTTGCTTATATGGTAGTTCCATTTTTCCACTGCCCCCAATATTTGAGTGCTGCTTGCTTGGTACTCAGGTTTTGACTGGAAGAAGAGGATATACTATTACAAAAAGATGGTCATCTCATTTTTCTTTTGGACCGTGGAACAAATAACAGCATAACATTAAGTCTTAATCTGATTTTGGAAAAAGACTTGAAAACTTGCTGTCTGCTGATAATTAAGAACTTTTCGCTACTAGCATTGTAAATAGAATTTGAGCCTTGGAATAGCTGTACTTTCAGTAATTTGGTACCAATTACTTTTGGCTGATTTGTCTTTATTTTCTTGAGAGATAAAGTGGAGGATGTTTCCATATCAACCATCTAGTACAATAGCTTTATGCCACTGAGTAGAAATAAAGAGATTTAGAATGAAACCAGCATTACTTGCATCTCAGGCAGATTTGTAGGTCCATTTTAATACTGTATTATGCGGATGCCAGTGTTTAATGGCAAAGTCTCAGAACTTTTCTATAGAAGAGCATTTCTTTAGCAGCCATTTATTCTGTGGTAACCAGATCTTCAGCTGAGCTACATGTATTTTGACTTAATTATTTTTATCTTAACTGGAATCATTAGATAGCTTGAGAAGCATCGATAGCCTTATATAAGCAAATTCAGTGACTCACTCTAGAAAAGTCTGTCTTGCCTAGTTTAGAAAGTAGGCACAGTTGGCTACAATAACAAAGCCTAGAATGTGATGTTAGTAGACTATGCTAATGCCACAAAAAAATACTGCTTCACTTTAATTAAAATAAATTTTAATTAAAATGGAATTGTCTTAGTTTGGATCATAATTGACCATTTATGACCCACCTTTGTTTACCATAGAGCCCAGTCTAGAAACCAGATTTTCATTAGGGCAGATACAGGTGATGAGCGTATTTAATATTAGTGTTAAATTCATTTGCGACTTTTGCCCTTGGCAAAATGTAACCTAGATTTACTTTTAGCTATTCATTTTGAAATTTGTGGTTTATTTATATGTGTTCATTTTTTTGCCCTACAGAATAATATTTCAGTTACAAAATCTACCAGAATTATGATTCTGAATTCGTATTTTCTGATTTTAGGTCCTCTGAATTCTAGGCATCCTCACATCCTACTTTTTGCCGCCTCTTTTTTTTTTTTTTTTTTTAAAGAGTCTCACTCTGTCATCCAGGCTAAAGTACAGTGGCATGATTATAGTTCACTGCAACTTCAAACTCCTGGGCTCCAGTGATCCTCCTGCCTCAGATTCTTGAGTAGCCAGGACTACAGGCACATACCACCATGCCCAACTAATTTTTAAAAATGTTTTGTAGAGATGGGGTCTTGCTATGTTACCCAGGCTATGTTACCCAGGCTGGTCTCAAACTCCTGGGCTAAAGCAATCCTTCCACCTTGGCCTCCCAGAGCACTGGGTTTACAGGTGTGAGCCACTGTGCAGCCTCCTTTTATCTAATTGTCACCACAGCAGACTTGTCTGGTCTTGGCTACTATTTTCCGGTTGTTAAGGTGTTTGAGGATGGAGGAATCACTTCCTGGGATAGCTGTGAAGTTCTGCCTGCTGGACAGGGACAGTGAGTGGGTTGGTACCATTCCAGACTTGTTAAGAAATTGTTTAGAATTTTGATTGTTTTTCATAGCAGCTTGATTAAAATATAGATTTTAATAATTTCTTTACTGCTTTTATAGATAGTGCTTTCAAATAAAACCAGTGATTTCTAAATCCAAATGTCTTTTTCCCTTGCTAAATTATAGCAGGAGCATGCTAAATATTTCATCAAACTACTGGAATGATGGTTTTACATTTTAATGTTTGCAAACATAATTGTGGTTCAACTGCAGTGTAAAACTATCCTCAGTAACTTTGAACTTGAAAACTTGGCACCAAATTTATTTAGGTAGAAACTCTTTAAAAATAGTTTCTTCCTATTATTGACTGAAGAATATATTTAAGAAAGCCTTCATAATTAAATAAGAGTTTGGATACCAAAGGGTTAAAAATACACATGTATTTCTTTTGCTGAAGATATCTTAGATGTTTGCTAATGTTTTGTCTTTACAAATGGACAATTTAGTAATGTTTTTTATCTTTTTTTAATGATTCCATGTATTTGCTTATTTCCATCTAGGAATAGTTACTAATGTATTTGAGATACAGCATACCAAATTTTAAAGTAACCAGAATCGTGAGTTGATGGTTTTTAGTCCATACTGTTAAACTTATGTTGAAATATTGACATATTTAAATTGGCTTCATGCTAAAAAATTACCAAAGGTAATTTAAAAGGCAGTGTTTTAGAGCAGTAGCTCATGGTCAAGGTGGTCACATGACAATGGCTTAAGCTCAGTGTGCTTCTGCCCCTTACGTTGTCTATGTATTTTTAATCCAAATGTTGCCTGCAAATATGTGATCCCTTATTATTTAAGTTTCCTGTATTATGAACCATTGCCCGTTTTAAATCACACAGAAGATTCTGAATCTGTAAAAACTACACATGTCAATGTTTTACAGCTACGTAATTCGAATTGACTTGATTTTTTCAAGTAATCCTAGAAAGGGGGAGCATTCCATATAGAAACTGCTGAAACTGCCACAGGTGCTTCTCCGAAAACCTTACAGTTGTGGCATTGAATGTTCAGTATCGCTTCCTTTCTGCACACGAGGCATACTGTTGAGGTATTTGTTGCGGTGATTGGTTTTAACGCTAATCTAGGAATTCAGATAGAGATGCTTTAGATTTGCATGCTTTGCTTACCTAATTTATGATATCTACCTTTCTATTTGTAAACTAACAATAGCTAAGTTGAGATCAGAATTTTAACAGAAATATTATTTATATAAAAATTGTTATCTTTTATTGTCACATGGCATTAACAACAAGAAAACATCCTGAAGGTGATGTGACAACTCGGATTCTAAAAATTATACTTCAGGTATTTCCTGATCCGTGGTTTTTCAAAATTAAAACAAAGTCGTTCTCATCAGAGTGGCTTCTCCTTTGTTCTGGAATTGTGGCACTATAAGTGGAAACTGGTGGGACCCTGGCTGGCTTCAGAGTGGAGCCTGATTTTTAAAGTTCTTTCGGGGAGAATTCTTAGATATGAATTTTAGTGAAAGTTCTTTGGGGGAGAATTCTTAGATATAAATTTTAGTGAAAGTTCTTTGGGGGAGAATTCTTAGATATAAATTTGAGTGTTTGAAGAGACGGGGTCTTCCTGTGTTGCCTAGGCTGGTCTCAAACTTCTGGCCTCAAGTGATCCTCCTGCTTCTGCCTCCCAAAGTGCCAGGATTATAGGGTTGAGCCACTGTGCTTGGCCTAGAGGTAATAAATTTTAATATTCTATTCCGAGTAAGAAAATACAGCATATAAGCATTTGTGTCTTTAGTAAAGTTAATGCCAGTTTGATTTTTTTTTTTTTGCCAGTTACTTAGCAGAACATGTAATTCACAGTAAAGATGATTCTGTGTTGTGCACATTTTAATATTCCTGTTTTGAAAGAACAGTAGAGAGAAAATGGGTGGCCTGCTCAGTGATTGCTTTTCGTAGTCTTGGTGAATGTTACAGGAGATTGAATTTATAGATAAAAGCACAGTCATCATAGTTTCCACAATAAATCGCAGCACATTTAGCTTGCTAGCCTAAAAATCTGATCATGCTGAGTTTCTTTTTAAAGAAAGTTAATTTTAGAACTTCAAACTAGAACCAGTTTGAACCTCAAGTTGACCGTTGTCTGAGTTTTAAAAATCTCTTCTCATTTTCAAAGATTTTTCAAATGGATGTAGGAGAGGACCAAGGAGGGTAGGCTATAGCTGTAGAACGACACACTCCTATTTTCAGAAACGAACAGACACACGTTTTAGGTCAGGCACAGCCCATGTATCCAGGTGCATCAAACTGGGGTTGCTAAGTTCAAAAGTGCATCTGTTTTGAAGATTTCATCTGAAAATAATGTGTACACCTTCATTACCACCAGCTTGCATTCAAAATAGTTTTTGAGACTCTTTTTAAACTCTTCTGGATACTTTAATTTTCCCTTTGGAATAGTGTGCATAAACACAGTCCGGATGCACTTTGTCTTTACTACTGATACCTCACTTGAGGTTGACAGGAGTGGCCAGCAGTTAGTGCCTATGGTCACGTAATACACTAAGTCAATACCTGTGGAGTGAAATCTGGTCTCTATAAAAAATACAAAAAAAATGGCTGGGCCCAGTGGCTCTCGCCTGTAATCTCAGCACTTTGGGAGGCTGAGGTGGGTGGGTCACCTGAGGTCAGGAGTTCAAGACCAGCCTGGCCAACATGGTGAAACCCTGTCTCTACTAAAAATACAAAAAATTAGCTGGGTGTGGTGGTGGGCGCTTGTAATCCCAGCTACTCGGGAGGCTGAGGCAGGAGAATCTCTTGAACCTGGGAGGCAGAGGTTGCGGTGAGCCAAGATCACACCATTGCACTCCAGCCTAGGCAACAAGAGTGAAACACCATCTCAAAAAAAAAAAAAAAAAAAAAAAACAGAAAAATTAGTTGGGTATGGTGTTGTGTACCTGTGGTCCCAGCTACTCAGGAGGCTGAAAGAGGAGCACCTGAGCCCAAGAGGTAGAGGAGGCTACAGTGAGCTGTGATTGCACCACTGCACTCCAGCCTGGATGACGGGAGTGAGACCCTGTTTAAAACATACCAAAAAACCTGTGGAGTGAAGGGTAAAGGATGGAGTATTTAAAAAGTATTATGACAACAAAGTACTAGAAGTACTAGAGTTGAGTGTGGATGCAAGTGTTTCATGTACGTGCTCAACTCTTACTGAATTTTAGCAATTAAAACATGAAAATTGAAATATTGCTTAACAAATAGGAAAGCACATATTAAAATAGAATTTAAAGACCTGAACCTCTTATGATCTTTAATGATTATTTGTTCTAATCTTTGACTTGGAAACCCAAATTATTTTCAGTCTAACATATTTGAAGTTTAACTATTAAAAAAGTTTGAGGAACTTAAACTTTGAAGTTAGGGCTCCTTTTGTCCAGATAAAGCACATTGCCTGGTTTATTGTAAGGCACTTAGAACATGTAACCAAAAACACTAAATTTAGGAATAGAAATGATTGTTTTACAGCTAAGTGCTCTCTCAGGGTCTTTTGTTTTACACCCCTCTCAAGTTTACCTTTAGATATTTTTCTTGTTATTTAATATTTTGTGACAGATTTGGCAACTTTTAAAAAGTTATTTTATTTGAATTGAATAGTGCATAAATTAATAGGTTTTTTTCAGAAAATCCATTATTAAGAGTAGAGGAATATTATGAGGAGAAATATTCGTTGTAAAAAGAATCAAAACCACAATGAGAGACCGTCTTACCCCTGTTAGAATGACAGTTATCAAAAAGACAGTAACAAATGCTGATGAGAATGCAGAAGCAAAGGAACGTTTAAACACTGTTAGTGGGAATGTAGACTTGTACAACCATTATGGAGAACAGTATGGAGGTTCCTGAACAAACTAAAAATAGAACTACCATAGGATTCAGCAGTCCCACTACTGGGTATATATCCAAAAGAAAATCCATATACGGAGACATCTGCACCTGCCATGTTCATTCCAGCACTATTCACAATACCCAAGATTTGGAATCAACCTGTGTCTATCAGCAGATGAACAGATAAAATGTGGTATATATACCCCGTGGAATACTATTTGGCCATTAAACAAAATTCTGTAATTCTCAGCAACATGTACGATCTTAGAAGACGTTATGTTAAGTACGCCAGGCACAGAAAGATAAATACTGCATGTACTGTACTGAGTGGAAGGTAAAAAAGATCTCATCGAAGTAGAGAGTGGCCCATGCCTCTAATCTCAGTGCTTTAGGAGTCTCAGGTGGGAGGATTGCTTGAGGCCTGGAGTTTGAGACCAGCCTGAGCAACATCTCTCTCAAAGTTAAAAAAAAAAAAAAAAAAAAAAAGTAGCCAGGCATGGTTGGCACATGCCTGTATACCTAGCTACTCGGGAGGCTGAGGCTAAGGAGGATCCCTTACCCCAGGAGTTCCAGGGTGCGGTGAACTATGATTGTGCCACTGCACTCCAGCTGGGGCAACAGGGAGATACTCTGTCTCTTTAAAAAACAGTGGTTACTAGATGGAAAGATAAATTCTAGTGTTACCTTGCACTGTAGGGTGACTAGTTAATAGTAATTTTTAGTTTTTTTATATAGCTAATTCAGTACAAATGGAAAGTGTGTTGAGGTGATGCATATGCAATTAATGCTTTTTTTATCCCTATACATTGTATTGGAATTTACAATGCACCCCATAATAAAGGATAGAGGAATATTTACAGTATCATCTATTTGGTTAAATGTTGTTCAGCAGTTCTGGCCTGCTGCCTTTTTTTGTATGACCTATGGCCCAAGAATGGTTTCTACATAATTAAATAGTTGAGCAAAAATCAATAGAATAATATTTTCTAATACATAAAATGAGATGAGATTTCAATTTCAGTGTTCATAAATAACGCTTCATGAGAGCGTGGCCGTGCTCAATTGCCTTGAGGCTGCTCTCAGCCTACAACAAAAGAATTGAGTAGTTAGGACTGAGAATGTATGGTCTCCAAAGTCTAAAATAATTACTACATAGTCCTTTTTAGAAAAGTGCCTTCTGGACTAGATGATCCTTAATGATCATTTCAGGCCAATTTCTATAATGTGCACTACACAGTTGAGTGACACCACTTGGAAGGTTTTTAATGTGAGCAGGGATAGAGGAGGTGATGAATGTAGGTAAGGAGAGGAAATGAGAATGAGGACTTTCAGGGGCAAGAGATGGTGGTGTCATTTTGTGTTGTGTTCCTGAGTCAGGTACCAACAGATTTCCTCTGAGTAGAATATAAATGCTAACAAGTTAAACCACATGTTGTATACATTCAGCCCTTGGTAACAAGGGAAATGATAGAGTTGAAATGTTCTTGTACCTCACTAGAAGCAGAGAAAGGGTGCTGGATATTTCTGTTTCCGATAATGCTGCATAGATAGTGCCACTTAAATGTAGAGCAAAATTACAGTCTCCTCTAAGTAATTCCTCCAGTTACCATGTGTCCTAGATTCTGATACCTGTCCAATACAATTTCTAGAACTTTTTCATCTCCCTATCATGTCTGCCTTCTAGTGCCCCAAAATTATGTGAGATGCTAGTTGTTTGACCCGTGATTGTTCTTGCTTCCTTGGTCCTTACATACAAGTACATAGCATGATTGGGCCAGAATCCGTCTTTTGAGCTCTTTTAGTAAAGTAAGCTTTCAGATAATACCTAAGACCACATGGAAATTTGGTTGGTCTGAGTAGAGGACAAGCACATGTTTAACTGCTTTTGGTAGGGGAAAAAGTGAAGTGGGAGAGCTTCCCAGTGCTACCTATGTGTAGGCTAACACTCGCAAACTTCACAGTCTCCAAGAATCTCCATATGTTGGCACTATTTTGTTGATTATTTTGCTATAAGGTTATATTTCTTTGGAAGATCAGTAAACTTGCTGTTCTAACCCAAATTCAGTGTAGTCTTCAGCTTCTGAATAAGGAATAAAGGAATTGAATATGCTTTGAATGTTCTTTTAACAACTTTAGAATGTTGGTATGCCCCTTGAGCATCTAAACTTCCCTCAGCGAATTGGTTTTATTTATTTATTTATTTATTTTTATTATTATTATACTTTAGGTTTTAGGGTACATGTGCACAATGCAGGTTTGTTACATATGTATCCATGTGCCATGTTGTTTTGCTGCACCCAGTTTTATTTATTTATTTATTTATTTATCTATTTGTTTAGAGATAGAGTCTCCCTCTGTCGCCCAGGCTGGAGTGCAGTGGTGTGATCTCGGCTTACTGCAGCCTCTGCCTCCCAGGTTCAAGCAATTCTCCTGCCTCAGCCTCCCAAGTAGCAGGGACTGTAGGCATGTGCCACCACCACACTCAGCTAATTTTTTGTATTTTTTAGTAGAGACAGGGTTTCACCATGTAAGCCAAGCTGGTCTCAAAGCTCCTGACCTCAGGTGATCCACCCTCTTTGGCCTCCCAAAGTGCTGGGATTACAGGCGTGAGCCACCATGCCCAGCATGGTATTTATGATTCTAAGTGCCATTTCAGAAATCCGTTTGCTCTTTTTTATTCTCTGGTCCACTATAAAGAGTAATCTTTACTGTGGGCTTTATTTCATATTTTTATTTTTCCTAATTCTAAGCGGTAGCTTCTCATTTCTCTGTTTCTTGATTTTGGAGAGCAACTCTATGCTTATCTATAGAAATAATCAGTTTGTAAACTTATGTTCTCCTTGAAGAGTTTTTGAATTTTCATGTGGCAACTTATTTTTCTGTTCACATTCTTGACAGAGTAGACCCTCCCACGTCATCTGCACTTCTGATATCTTTTGAAAGTGAAATATACTATTAAAAAAAAAGTCCAGCTACATGATTAAGCTGTCACTTAATATTAGTGTATTTTCTATTTCAATAACAAGGTGATCTGATTTTGTACAAAGTGTAATTAATGTAATTCAATCTGCCCAAACTTTGGTGCTTCCTTTTCATTTAATTAATATATCAAAAAAATATTATGCAATACTCGAAAATACTCATGGCCATTCATAGCCATGCAGTCTTATTGGCTAACAAAAATAGCGACTTTAGTCTCTAATAGTCCTGCACATAGCTGCCTTATATTTTTAAGAATTTTGTTGGTTTCTGAGATTCTCAATTCTCTTTTATATCTGATCAAATAGGATTTGGGTCTTTTTTCAAAAGGTATAATACATTTATCTTATGCTTTAAAAAGTAGAGACACGTTTAGTGAGTGTCCATGCACACTTTTCATTTCTGAGGTCAGAGCTTTATGATGTCTGGAAATAACGAATACAAGGCTATTGTTAGTCCTTATAAATAGGAAAATATTATTTATCCCTAATTCTGTAGTTTTCACTCTCAAATGCGGGTTTTTTTTTTTTGTTTTTTTTTTTGCATTAACAGTAACCCCAAGAAAAGCATCAGGGTTCTGGATTGGTTGGTTGAGTGACACAGCAGAAGGCCTTTATTTCATCATGCTTTTGCTGTGGAGGTAGTGTAGCTTGCTGAACAGGTATGGAAGCTGTCTTTGCTGTTAAGTACTTCTCCAGTTTGTTTATCAACCTGCAGCTAACAGGATGTCTGCTTTTTTACAGGTTTATTTCACAGAGCAGTGTACATTCTTGTCTTCCAGGGGAACTTCAACACGGAGTTACTTTTGATCCCTCAGTTTAATTCAGTGTCTAAAGGTTTACAAGTTCAACTTACTCTATTTTATTCAGCTGTTTTGCTTATTCTGCCATCACTTCCTACTTTAATCTGAGTTTTAGCTACTGTAGAAGTCCCAGACCTTTCCTTTTTAGTACTATTAGCCAGGTAAAACTTTGGTTCTTGTGAGTGGTAGGGATGAGTTTTTAGGACAGTATTCAAAGCCTTTTTAAAGGAACCAACTACTCAAATGCTCTAGAATACCAAAAATACAATACTCCTGCAGGTTTTTCCAAGCAAGGCCAAAACAATCAAAATCAAAACAATCAAAAACACAGCTTTTCAGCTCTGGAGTCTGATGATAGGTTACTTTAATGTCAGGACATCCTTCTAAACTTCCACTTACAGTGTCACATGTAAGCATAAAGGCTGGCTTGTTGGTAAGCCATTACTTTTGTTTTTAGGAAGACAGTTATGAATGCCATGGACAATTTCAGTACATGTTTGTTTGTTATGATTTTATTCACGCTAAAGGAATGGGTTATTAAAATTAAGTGCATATAATATAGAATTCAGTTTCAAGTCTGAAGTTAGCATAAATTTAGATTCTTCAGACTAACATAAAACATGATTTTGAGAAGTTAAATAGGAAGATGCCTTTTTTAAAAGTTTAGCATATTTATCTCCCAAATCTTGCTTAGAAATCAAATGTATATAAGAGAAGTTAGTTACAGAGCTAGATTGATTAACTACTTCTTTAATGAAGATTTGCTATGAATTTGTTTACTCTTTCATACCACCTTCAGATAGCTAGTCAGTTCAGCAGGAGCAAAGACCAGGTTAGCACGCGGACGGGGTGTAATTCAGTGTTTTTGTGTTGTACAGCCTGAGAAATGCCAGTGGCCTGACAGCAGCAGACATTGCACAAACCCAGGGTTTCCAAGAGTGTGCCCAGTTTCTCTTGAACCTCCAGAATTGTCATCTGAACCATTTCTATGACAATGGCATCTTAAATGGGGGTCATCAGAATGTATTTCCTAATCATATTAGTGTGGGAACAAATCGAAAGAGATGCTTGGAAGACTCGGAAGCCTTTGGAGTAAAGAAAGCTAGAACTGAAGGTGAGACCACTTTGCGGGTGGGAAGAGCACACTTATTTTTCCTTTCTTTAATATTTTTTTTTTTATGGCTGAACGCACCTTCGAGATGAGACCTTCACTTCAGGTGGTAATGCGCCTGGTGGATTGTGCGGTGACGGTGGGGATTTCTCCTGTACTGCCACTGCGAAGATGGGACACTTAACAAGAGGGAATGTGAGGGAAATACTGATGGCCCAAGTGTAAATGTCTGTGGAACTTTTTGAGCACCCATGTTTACCTGCCATGAATTAGATTTTTTAATTTGTTGTATCTGTTTGAAATATATCTATTAAAGAAAATCTGCCACTGTGCCTGATTTTTTTTTTTTTTTTTAATTTGCTTCTTGTAAATGTTCCTGGGCTTACAAAAATTGCTGATGGTCTGGCAGTAAAACATTTTCACATTCGGGAAGGTGAATGTTTTCTGTACTATTTCTGTACTATGATTTGACCTCAGCTGGTCTCTGTACCTCACATGTGTGTTGATTTATCACAGCAAGATCTGGTGTATAATTTGATCTTGAGGATTTAAGTCCCTAAGGTAAGTTGTTTTCGTTGTAAGTATTCTCTCACCCTTTTTTTTTTTTTTTTTTTTTTTTTTAAAAAAAAAGACAGTCTTGTTCTGTCACCGAGGCTGGAGCGCAATGGTGTGATCTCGGCTCACTGCAACCTCCGGCTCCCAGGTTAAAGCAATTCTCCTGTCTCAGCCTCCCAAGTAGCTGGGATTACAGGTGCATGCTATCATACCGGGCTAATTTGTATTTTTAGTAGAGAAGGGGCTTCACCATGTTGGCCAGGCTGGTCTTGAACTCCTGACCCTCCAGTAAGCCACCCACCTCAGCCTCCCAAAGCGCTGGGATTACAGGCATGAGCCACTGTGCCTAGCCGGTTTTTTGGATTTTTTGTTTTTTGGTTTTCTGGTTTTTTTGTTTGTTTAGGTAGGTTTGAGTTTGCAAATAAGCAGAGTCAGCCAATCACTTTTGAAGTTGAAAACATCTCCCTTTCCTATAGGAAAATCATCTGTATCTATAGATAAGATGTCTTAGGCCAGTTGTCATGGCTCATACCTGTAATCCCAGCACTTTGGGAGGCTGAGACAGGAGGATTACTTGAGCTCAGGAGTTCGAGACCAGCCTGGGCAACCTAGTGAGACCTTGTCTCTATTAAAAAAAAAAAAAAGTCTTAATAAGAAGGTAAATGTGATAGCTTGGCAGGCATATTTAGTGAACATAGTGGGAGAGGTGGGAGTGTAAAGTAATGAAGCAGATTATGAGCTCAGATTTGGTGAGGATAAGCACAAAGTTTTGCCCGTTGGTTTAAAAAAAAACTACAAGTTATAGCATAAGGAAAACTGAGTGACTATCAGTTAATCACTTAAAAATCTAGAGATTTTGGTTAACTTTAAATTTCATGAACCAGCATCATCATTTCTACCTTATTTAATGAGTGTGTCCAAGTGAAACATTTTTTCCCTATGAAGTTGATAAAATGTCAGTATTATGTACTTCACAACTACTTAAATCTTGTCACCATAAAAATTCCTGTGATAAGACTTTTTGTAGTAATGTATGAACTTAACAGTTTTATCAAATTCAAGATTTTTATGAGTTAAGCATTTCTGGAAAGATGCTAAAATCATAAGCATGACATGAAGATGTGCATAAAATTCAAAATGGTCTTTTTTAATGGTGATGTATTCAGCATTGTCATTTATTTGTACCATGTTTTAATATATTTTTTCTAATGTATTTTCAACGCCTTTTTAAGAGCATCCACTTTTAAAAAAAATCCTTTGTCATTTCCTTTAATTAAAGCCTGGTTTATTATTATAGAGTGGCCTCATGCAGAAATTGTACATGTCTGTCCCTGTATGTCACTGTATAGTCTAAATGTCCTTGAAAAATGATTTATGCTTCATTTTCTCTTACTGCTGATAAGTCTTAAATTCTGTTTAGTATTTTTAAAAAGAGATCACTTAACATGCTAATTGGACTCAATGCACCTAGAAGAGTTTGTAAAACTAGTCTCAGAGTTTCTAAGGTCGGTTGAATTGGCCAATACCATGTTGCTTAATTACCCTGAAAAGCATTTCTGAGGATTCCTTGTTTCCTAATCCTCGTTAACTACATAAATTTGGTTTAAAGAGTCACGCTGACTTTCGGGGATTTTATTTTCTTCCTTTAGAAGGAGGATTTGTTTTGGTTGACCAGTGATCAGAAGTTCACATTTTGCACATTAAACTAGCCATGCAGCCTTCCCAAACTATACATTCCTGGTCCTAAACCCGAGGGTGCTAATTTAGACAAAAATATGGTTGAAGCCGGCACTTCTGCTTAAGTGTTGCAGGTAATACGTAGACCTAACAGGTTGAGCCACTGTTGCAGGTACACAGTACATGACTGATGTTTCTGTGATTATCACAGTAGAAATATTTCAGCCAAGATGTACATCAAAGCTGCTCATCCCTGGTTTTCCTAATTTGTATACTGACCATGACTTTACTAATTTCCTGGAACTTCTAATGGTTCCGTCTTTTATGTAGTTGACAGTCCTTAGATTTGCCACACTCGTCACAAGAGTGTGTTGTATATTTTTTGTGTGTTTGAGCATAGATGGGCATCTTTAGTTCACCTACACTCCCACCACTCTTTTCCCTATGGGAAAAGGTGATTTTTTCCCCCATTTTACCATTACATAATGTGATGATGTCGGGTATTGGGAGTCATTCTTGATCATTAAAACAGGATTTTTTTCTCCCAATTACCTGAATGTTTGTTCTACATGAAATTGTTCTTGGTTTCAATAGATACATAATTATCTCCATATTAGCTGACCAGTTTTTTAGTTTTGAATTAAAGATATGTTGCTTTAGTTTTCATTGTAATTTCTGGCATCTTGTTTTGATTTTGTTTAAATGTGTGTTTTAAGTTTTGCTTAATCTGAGTTACTAGGTTTTTGGTTCTCATGTCAAAGTAAAAGAAATGATAAATTCTTTTTCCCTCATTTAACACGTATATAAAATACTTTGAGTAACTTCACATATAAAAATATTTAGGAGAGTTTAAGCTGGGTTTTTTGTTTTGTTTTGTTTGGCTTTAAAAACAAAAAAGTTACAGGTGCCAGGGATAATATCTTGGCTGCATAACTTGTATCTTACCAATAAAACTTAGTTCGTTCTGTTTTCCTAGAATTTAAGAGTTACAAATATTGATGCTTTTAGTGTGGAATTTATATTTACAAAAGTAATTACTTCCAGAAAGTTTTCTGGCTAAGTCAGCTCTTAAGGAGATCCCTGTAAAATTCACTCTTTAAAAAAAAAAAAAAAAAAAGTCAAAACACCTTGGAATCCTGAGTCTGAATGTTAACCACTCTTCCCCACAAAAAGTAGTGTGTCTGCTCTTAGTAAACTACTTTCAAGTATTTTAAATTGGAGGAATTTTCTTTTGGAAACTTGATGTAAAAGATCTTAAGTGAAGAAGAAAGACTTGGCCTTTTGTACTGCTTGAATATTAACTGTCTTGGAAGGAAGTTACGCTACAAGAAGTCATACTTTCATAAAGTTATTTGCATCCGTATCAAATGCAGTTTAGTCAGAACATAGACATAATAGGTGTGGACATGAACTCTGGAGGGTGAAATAAAATCCACAGTTACTTAAGCAGTTTGTTTTGATGGAAAGTATCTTGGGATAATACTTTCCCCAGTGTGGAATTTTGTTCATTTTAGCTGGTGCAAGGAAGTATCAGTCTTTAAATTTTTTTGTTGTTGTTTTCTGTCAATCATTTGCTCTGATGGTACGACGCATGGGCTTCAGGACTCCAGCTGCACCACTGTGTATAAAACTCAGTTCAGGTTTGCTAGCATTCTTGGTTAATCTTCAGGAATAACCCAATGCAATTATTTTTGTATGTACTCCTTGGAAACTGTTGTCAAGTTTTTCAATGATCCTGGTTGGAAAAGAATGCCAGTCCCTTCCATGAGTGAAAACTTGATTTTGCTGATAATTGTTTTGGATGGAGCTGGAGAGTCGTGGGGAAGAAGCAGGGGAACACAGTGAGTTTAAAAACTGACCCAATAACTTCAATTTCACAACTGGGACATTTGCCCCAGAAGTAGGCTGTGGTGACAGCAGATCTCAAGCATTAAACTGACTTCACAGCTCGGTTTTAATCACATAGGCATATTATTTATCTTAGAATCTCATTCATACTGTGAAGGTATTGGATATAAAAACACCTTACAGAAAAAAGTATCTACATCATGATGATTTAAAGGTAAAATTACTGGTGGAAAGTTTTAACACTTTCCCAGAGTGGATTTAACCTGGATAAAGGATCTCTGCCTTTTGTCCTTAAAGACTTGGTAAAGGAGGGCAGATATGACCAGCTGGTTTGTTAAATGATAGATGTTAATTGCCTGAAACTTGAGAGGAAATAAAATGCCTCCCAGGAGTAAATTTGTAATTTAGTTCCTCCTAGTTTAGTTGCATATTATAGGCACTTTAATTCCTGAGACGTCCTGTTTTCAAATTTGCAGTATTTGTTTATAAAAATTTGGCCAGGATGATAGAACACACCTACCTAATTGTGTTCAAATAAGGAGTGATTGTTTTTTCTTGATCCGTGAAGATGTGACGTCTTGAAATAGTCTGAATTACACTTCCAGTCCAGACAGTGTCTGCTGCGTTTTCCACTGTTAAAAGTCTCCATTTCAGCAAACCTCATGGGCCTGAGTTGTCCTCAGCACAGTTGCGGACACTCCAGTGGGAAACAAAACCAAGACTGGCACACTTGATCACAAGCTGCTTTTGTATTTTTTGAGCCAAACCCCCAGTCCCCCCTGGTCTTTCCAGAGCGCTCAGTGCCCTTCTCTGTCCTTTGTCGCTGCTGCTTCCTGCTTCCTGGAGTCATCCCAGCCCTCTGCACTGCTGGAATCTTGGCCCTGGCGGGTCCCACGAAAAGGTCACCTTGCAATAGGAAAACAATTTGGTTTTAACAGGACCTTAAAAAGTTGAGTAAAATGTGCTCTACAGCAGAACAAAGAATAGTTCCAGGTAATGGCTGGTGGGAAGCCAGGAAGGCAGAGCTCTTTCCTTGCTGCCTTAATGAGAGGCCATGGAGGCCTCCCCAGTGGACGCAACAGCAGGATACACTCAGTTCAGTGGAAAGGCCACAGGCGGGAGGGGTCCTGGGCCATTTGGCCACCTCTCAAGGGTTATGGGTCAACACCTGGGACCCTTCCACCCAGCACCTGGAAGCACAGTAAAAAGTGGATTACTAATCTAGGTCAGCATCTCAAGCTTCGCCTAAGTTCATTGGGTGAAACTACTTGGCAGTTTTTGACTTGTAACTTGTCTCCTGGTTTAGTCTTGGGGAATGTAACCAGTATGGCTTGGGCCTTGGGAGTCATGTCCTGTTGGCTGATAGGAGCAGCTTATATCCCACAATATGACTGTTTATAGAGTGCTTTTTGTTTTGTTTTTATGTAAAGATTAAAGTTGTGATCAGGCATTTTTCCTAAGCCTTACATGTATCTGCAGGCATGCCTGGCAATTACAGCCCTGTTTTCCTGTGTGTCAGTATGAGTGGTGCACCGGAGTGTCTTCACTCCACCTGGTCAGCACTCCCATAAGCCTCTGTAGTGGCATGACCTTGGTGTCCAATTGCATTACTTCTGTAATGCACCAGACCTTCCTGGACTTGAAACTAAGACTTTGTTCATGGTTTCAAGCTGCTTGATCCTGAATAGCTCATATAGTTACAGAGTTACTGGAAACTGGCTTTAGGGGTTTTGTGCAACCCCCAAATTTCAGATGAAAATACAAATGCAGACCATTTAGTTGCTCTGGGCATCAGCCCCAAGTGGAGCATCTCTACGTGTCCCCCAGGGTCAGGAATGTGGGTTTCTCAGACAGAGGCATCCTCTACTGGCTCTAGTTCTCACTTAGAAGGGCAGGCAGTGACCACACCTGGGCGTGGCTATATCTGAGCAGGGAGGCTGGAGGTTTTCAGCTAGTCCTAGGTAGGTTTCCATCCTGAACGTTGTCTCAGGTGTACTAGAAGCCTGTCTTCCCAACAGACACCTGATTTTACAGTCAGCAGGTAAAGACCCTTTGTAAAAAGTGGTCATACTAACATTTTCAGAAGCATTCAATCATTGTGTAACTGAAAGAGTCAATAGGAAGATAGGAAAGGATTGTGCTTACTTTCCCAAACTGAGTAAACTGATGAGCCTGGAAGACATGTTTTTCTGAAACGTCTGTACAGGCCACCCTTCTCAAATGCAAGGCGTAATTAAATGATTCCTTCAGCAGTGGCAACAGGTGTGTGGGAGAAAATGCCACAGATGGCAGGGTCTTACAGGTCCAAATCCAATGTTCTTAAAATTTTGAGAGGCCAGTTTTAATTTCATGGCTTACAACATAATTAAAAGAAAGAACTGCAGGCTTAATATCTCTACCAGCCAATTGAGAACTTACGTATAGCTACTAGGAATGAAGAAGGCAGCACTCATGTGAAAACAGCATTACCCAAAGCTCTGTGACAGCTGGTTGTGGGAACTACACCGTATAGAGAGGCCGTATCTATGGAGATGGAATGAAATTCTAAGGTGTCTGTTGGAATGATTCCCACAATAGAATCTTGATTGGTAAAATATGGAAGGCTTTCATTCTTACCCTGCTTTATTAGAGAAACCATCTGCATTAACAAAAGATGCATCTACTCAATGGAGCAGTTTCTGAGGGGTCCCTGATCACTGTGAGCCTTCTAGTTACAGGATTAATTGTTGCTGGGAGATTGTTGCCCGCTTCCTCTTCCCTGGGCTGCCTTTGACGCGGCTCTTCCGGCCCCCTAGTGGCGCTTCTGCCTTCAGGGTGCATGTCCCTGCACCTCGCATGGCCAGACCTGCCTGGATGGTTGTGATTCCTCAGGTTGTATTACAGGCTACGCCAGCTACTGATCATTTGTTTTTGTTTACCTTGTGTTTTTGTTTCTCCTGGCTAGTGGGTGGGATTCATCTGTTGATGTGAGTACTATTCCAGGTACTGGGCCTAGTGAAGGAGAAGACAGACACCCCAGCTTTCTTGAAGCTCTTCTCTGTTGTGGTTTTCTAATCTGCTTTTCAGAGGTGTGAAATTGCAGGTAACCCCTAGTTGCCAGTTTATCCGGGGAACATTGGCATCTGAACGCCAATTGAGTGTGTAGGTATTTTAAGCTGTCTGCATTGTATTGCCATCAAAGTCCACCCTTTTGTACAAACCGTGTTCGTGGTTGGCTTTGCAGGATTGCAGCCTGTGGGAGGAGCAAATGCTGACCTGCTGTTGGCTGCAGGTTCTCTGTGTCTGCATGCCATGAAGGCTCCTGGAGGTTGAGATGACTTTGGCACACTTGGGGGATCTGCTCTTCCACCACCCCCCTCTCCCATTCTGTTTTCTTTTTTTTCTTTTTTTTTCTTTTTTTTTTAGACGGAGTCTCGCTCTGTCACCAGGCTGGAGTGCAGTGGCGCAATCTCAGTTCACTGCAACCTCCGCCTCCTGGGTTCTAATGATTCTCCTGCCTCAGCCTCCTGAGTAGCTGGGACTACAGGCACTTGCCACCACGCCTGGCTGATGTTTGTATTTTTAGTAGTAGTCAGCATGTTGGCCAGGACGGTCTCGATCTCTTGACGTCGTGAGCCACCCGCCTCGGCCTCCCCAAGTGCTGGGATTACAGGCATGAGCCACCACGCCCAGCCCTTTTTTTTTTTTCTTTTTTTTTTCAAAAGATGCCCTGCTTACACACTGATCTCTTAAAAGTATGCACCTGAGTCACAGTGAAAGTGGAGCCTGGCCTGTGGAAGATTTTTTAAAGCTTTGAATAAGACTAAAATCCACCGTTTAATGCCTCTGGTCTTAAAGCACCTGTATTTGAAGAATGCTTTTGGCCTCCTACCTATTCAGACTGCTGACTAACCCCCATCCCCCCAACTACACAAATCACACTGTTCTGTTTCTCTCCCACATACTAATTTCAGAAATCAGGTTTCTCATTCTGTATGTTAGCATCTTTGTAGAATAATCCAGATCTCATATAGACAGTATAATCAAAAATGACTCGCGTGCCTCTAAAGCTAGAGCTAATTCAAGCTGCAAAGTTCCTTTCTCCCTATTTTTAAATGTTTACATGAAAGAGGTATTTAGCACTGAAAGTTGCTTTTTGTGGTGTGTATTCTTTGGCCCAGAAATAATTCTAAGTATCTGAGTTAACCAGAAATACACCCACAAATGCATTTATGATTATGTTAATTGTGGTATTCATGATAGGAAGGAAAAGAGAAGCAGCCCAGACAGCTGCAGGGAATTTGGTTAGGTGAATCGTAATACAGTCATAGGGCAGAGGAAAGATTGTTTTGAAATTATCTGATACAACATTTATGCCATGGTAAATGAATAAAGCAAGATGTAACAGTGATTTGTTAGAATCCTTTTTGGTAAAAACACATTCTTAAACACGAGAAGCCGTTCAGACACGTGGAGCTGCTTGTAAGAAGTGAGTCTTGCTAGGATTCGGAGGCAGAGGTGCTTGTATAGCGTGTGTATGACATGGGGCATTCGCATCTCCACAGTACAGAGAATGGTAATCTTGGAAGTGAAGTGCCTATGTAGCTTTAGCTTCACATTTCTAACGCTCTCTGTATTTTGGTGTAATTATTTTACTGTATTTTGGTGCTCAGATCAAATGCCACTCTGGGACAGTGCTGACAGACTAGTCTTGAGTCTCTCAGCCTTTACATTATTTTTTGGTTAATGGAAATAGTGTATTTTTTTTTTAAATCAGGATTGTTTTAATTGTATGTTAATTTAAGAATTCGTGTTTTTTTTTAAATCTGAATTTGAAAATGGAGTTTAGAATTGTTTCCAGGTTATATAACCACTTTATGTCCTCTAAATGTCCAGAAAATTAGAATTTTTGCCATCAAGTAAATCTGTAATAGGTATCTGAAATTCCATGACCTTGAAAATCTGCACGTCAAGAAATTGTTTTGATTGTAGAAAAGTTTTTCAGTTGTGTGCTAAGCTCATTAGTGACCTGCCGATTTTTTTTTATGTGATTGTTGAAAGTGTTCAGTGCTCACACAAAATAATGTAAACTGTGTGTCTGAACACTTGTTACAGACAAAGGAATCTGAAATAGTCTTTGTTTTCTGTGCAGCTCAAAGCTTGGATTCTGCCATGCCACTCATGAATGGCGACACAGAAGACGATGCTGACAAAATGCACGTTGATAGGGAGTTTGCTGTTGTAACAGGTGGGAGTGGACAGTTTCCTGTTAGCTGCAACAACAATCCAATGGTCGAAGACACCAAACAGCAGGAGAGTGGTTCTGTTGGACCAAAAGAAATAGAAATATATACTGTGTCAGCAATGCAGACCCCCTGTCGTTGCAGGAATCAGTATGCATATTATTTCTAGCATAAGTTTTTCTCAGATGTTTTGCACTTTGTTGTCCAGTGTCTTTTTAAAAATGTTATACTATAATTTGCATATCTTGGGCAAGTTTGTAGATACAAGGATAAGTGTTTTGGGTATATTCTATGGACATGAAAAATGTAAGTGCAATCTTTATTCTGATTTGAAGCTGTTGCTTAATGTGCCTTGCTTATTTTTAATGAGGTTTGCATTTTTAATTTTCTGACATATGGCCTTTGGGTGAATATACCGAACATGCTACGGTTAATATTTTCAAACCAATATACCGCAAAGAGGACGACTAGCAGTACACGCTGAGAACTAGTAAATGTGGTTCTGACTCAGCCCGGTCACTCCAGCATGGAATCTTTTACCCAGGACTTGGTTGCTCTGGTTTCTGTGGTCTTCATTCTGAGTCTGTTAAAATGGTAAACACTGTGTTTCACAACACACATTTTATACATTAATGTTTTTAGTATATTAAAACAGTATTCCCGTTTCCAATTTTTAAAAAGCAGAAGCAGCTCAGTTCTTATAGCATTTAGAATATCTAAAATGATTTGTCCATTTAGCTATTGCGTTTTTATTCAGGTGACTACAAAAACATTTTTAGCCATTCTCTTAACATGTATTAATATTAGAAGTAGATTTTTTTAAGTTTATTATGTCTTTATGCAAATTCTTCACTAGGGATTAAAAAAAAAAGAGTATGTATATTGTTTCCCAAACCCACATAAAAAAAATCATTTGTGTTCACTAAAGTTAAAAGAAAATCTGTTCATCTTTCTGGAAGCTACAGAATTGCTGGGGTCACCTTCTTCCCAGTAGAGAAATTCAGATCAGTTAGTATATTTAAAATAATAGGTTTTCTGTAGTCAGGGGCTATTTGACCTTAGCTAAAGATCCATAACAAAACTCAAATCCTGCGTTTTTTAAAAATGACCTTGCTACCTGCTTTTGAATAGGCAGAAGTGGCCACCCTTTATTCTTCAGACATTAGTTATTTGTTAAACTTTATCCAAACTGGAACATACTTTTGAAAAACCCAGCCCATCCCGTATACCAGATGCCAAGTCCGTACACCCTGTGTTTCCCGTCATTTGATTTATGACACTCTGAGTAAACAATGCTTTAAATCACTAGAGATTACTCGAGGCTTTCCTTGTGGGACATGGCGCTCCACGTCCACTGGAAGCTTGAGGGAGCTGCCTCCACAGTCCTTTGAGAATCAGACCAAAAGTCAGGCTGCTCTCCTTTAAACACTTGAGTAACTTCGAATTTTTCTTCTGCCAAAATCATTTCCAAGAATTCTACATTTTTGAACAACTGTGTACAGCCATCTTTGCATTTTAAATGCCCCTAGTTGGAGACTCGGGAGGGTCAAGTGTCCCCACCCCTGGAAAGGGCTCGGATAGGAGGGTGCTTGCTTCTAAATCCCGATCTCTATGGGGTTGGCTGGAAGAGAAGTAGGATCTTGTCTGAAACCTCATCCCCAGCATTGTGTTTGGATGTTCGTGGGATCCGAGGGCTGGCCGGGCAGACAGAGGGCAAGTGCGCGTCTTGGCTGGCAGCTGGGAGCAGAGGAAGGGAGAGCGTTGGAGGCCGTGATGTGCGTGCTCTGCCTCAGTAGGTCTGAGGCGCCCGCTGTTGTTATGCTCAGTTTTATTAGATTCTCTGTAACAACATGAGCTTACCAACCAGCCTTGATTTTGAGAGTAAATAATTGAACAGATTTACTTTAACTGGGCACTGAAGTAAAATTCTACCTACTTTATTCTCTTAGTAAAAACTATACACACAATAAACAACTGTCAAGGTTGCCATCATATTTGAGTTTTGTCACCTAGGAAAACATTGTTTATACTTTGTTTTTGAAAAAATTCTTATGAATTTCCCGTGGGAATAACTTGTTTTATTTCGGTTTTTATTTCCTATTTAGTCCTTGAAACACTTGTTTTCTAGTCTAGGATTTTAGCCAAATAGAAAAGCTATCATTTAATTTGGGGGAAAAAAATCTGTTGTCCTATGAAGAATTTATAGCAATTATTAAACTGTGTTGCTTAAATATAAAAAAATGGATGATTAACGGAATATTTAGATAATGTTTCCATTCACTGAACAAGCCGTGATCCTTTATTGGCAGGAAGACTTGCAGGACATATCAGAAACCTCTGTCAGAGGTTTACAGGAGGTGAGATGGAGGAGAAGCCCTCTATGGGAAGAGTCACACGGTGTGTGACATGTTAGGGTAATCGGATGTATTTAAGCTGCGTCCTTATTCTAAAAGTTATTAGAACTGAGCTCTTCTAGATTTAATAACATGCTTTGCTTTGGTAGTGAAGAACATTGAGATAAAATCTAGTATTACCAAGTTAGAGATAATTTTAGATCATCCCTTATACTGTTATGTGAATTCCTGTGAACATGAATATTACTGATTCTCAAGTTCCAGTATACAGAGGAATAACTTGTCATTGCCTGTCCTGGTGTGCCCTGATGTTCCATGATGGACTTTTTATCCCATAAGAGGTCTCCCTCCTGATAGATGTCTGTATATGCAGATTAAACTACCAACATTTTTTCCAGCAAAGGTGGTTTTTGAAAGTAACCTAATGAAACCCTGGCTGCCATGGTCATTTTAATTGCTGGACTGAGAAGAAGCGACTCTACATTATGCTGGTGGCCCAGGCCTGCATGCCTGAGGACTGTTGGCTGTTACAGTTCCTTGCTGTGGTCGCCGGTCTCTCTGTATTTTGCCAGTGCTCTCATGGGGCATTTGGCAGAAGTACTACGTAGATTTCTGTGCTACTGAAAAAAATAAAAACAAAGTGGTTCCTTTTAATAGCCCTGATTTGAGACTCAGGAGAGGGTCAAGAGTCCCTACCTGATTTATGAGGAGAGAAGATTTTTTAAAAACCTCATGTGATGCTGTTGTACATAGTTCAAAGAGCTTCCTTAATTCACTTCATTTACCTTTTTTTCCATTTTCGCTTGAGAGCTAGAGAAGTTTGTGTTCTGTTGGAACCCTCTGTAGAACACTTTACACTCAGTTCTGATGGACCTTTTCAGGGGCGATTTTAAAAAAAACCGCTCTCGAAAGTAGTCTTAAAATGAGAGCACTTTATTGATGGCTTTTCAGGACTGTGTTGGTATTTTTCATGCAGTGTGTTTGTCAGCTTACATTTTTCAGTTAAGCTACCTGATGCTATTGACACGCATATGATTTTCCTATCTTACCAGGCAAATACTACTGTTAACGTTTTAATAGTAAGTCTACTTATGCACATTGATTTTACTTTGGAAAAAGAACTGGTTTAAAAGGAAAAAAAAAACTAAAATTCTTTAAAATTGTAATGGCAATGAAGCATTTTATAGTTTCTCCTCCCTCATTGGTTCTGAATTTTGGTGACAGGTGTATTTCTTAATGCAGATATGAAAAACAGTAGCTCCGTATCGAATACATTGACAAATGGATGTGTCATCAATGGACATTTGGACTTCCCCTCCACGACCCCGCTCAGTGGGATGGAAAGCAGGAATGGCCAGTGCTTGACAGGATCTAACGGAATTAGCAGTGGATTAGCCCCAGGACAGCCGTTTCCGAGTAGCCAGGGTTCTCTCTGCATTAGTGGGACTGAGGAGCCAGAGAAGACCCTGAGAGCTAACCCTGAGTTGTGCGGTTCTCTGCACCTGAACGGGAGTCCAAGTAGCTGCGTAGCCAGTAGGCCTTCCTGGGTGGAAGACATTGGGGATAACCTGTACTATGGACACTACCACGGGTTTGGGGACACTGCTGAAAGCATCCCAGAACTGAACAGTGTGGTCGAGCATTCCAAGTCCGTGAAGGTGCAGGAGCGGTACGACAGTGCCGTGCTGGGCACCATGCACCTGCACCACGGCTCCTAGAGACACTGGCCTGGCCCTCGGAAACGCAGGAGTCCTTCCTGGTAGCCAGCTCAGAATACCCATGTAGCAGCAACTTGAACGAATGTCACAACCTGTACTGTTTTTTTAATACTTCAACTTTCTGAAAAAGTAAACTTCGACAAGTTCCTAGCGACTGCTTGTTTGTGCATGAGTAGGGCATACTAAGTGCATAGATGTTTCTACAGTGAGGTGTCCTTTTTATAAGGTGCACTTTTGGAGTTTTTCTGATGCCAATCTCAACATTGTCTTTTTAATACTGTCACCAGATATTGCCATTTTTCTTTTTGTTAAAAGATTATATGATCAAGATAAATTGGGGTGGTAAATGAGGTGCCTGGTAATTTATGTCTTTGCACATGGGCATCATTTTAAAAAGCCTGCTTCCACTGTTTTCTGTAGAATTTGACAGAACACAGTTTTTCCCTATGCAAGGTACAGCCTTACAAAGATTTCTGCAGTGATTTGTGTGAAGAAGAGAACGTTTGTCTTTTTCAATGAAGCTTTGCAGATCACCACGTTGTTGAAGGTTTTAGCTGTAGACAAGGTGGTCCCTCCTTAATGATGAAGATCACTGCCTTGGGCTTCATGGAGAACAGGCCCAGCCTGGGGCTGCGTTCTGATTTATTGTTTTTATTCCACATTTCCTACTTGGTCTCTGGAAATTTTACCACACGTAACAGATTCCTTTATACGTAGTGGAAGTTACTATTTGTAGGAACTGTCAGGTCAAAATATTTAACTGACTTTTGACATGTATTTTCTTTTTCCTTATTTTTGTTTTTTGGGGTTTTCTGCTTTAAGATATATATACCACTATGTATATCCAGTTAACTGAGAGAATTTTGACTCTCTTAATAAAGCTGCATTAAGTTTTTGATTTTGTAGAAATTAGCTTTTGTCTAGGCAACTAGTGGTTATACTGTGCAAATATTGTAATGAATTTTTACTTTCTTGATTTTTGTAATAAAAATTGGTGCAGATAAAATGTCAAATGAACAAACCAGTGTTCTAAGAGTGTTACTAACATTTTGTTTTAAAACTGTCCTTCACAAATTGAATAAAAAACTCACACTCAGTTTGTCCCTGGGGTTTCTCTCTGGGCTTGGGGGCCAGCGGGGTGTGGATATCTGTGGAAGGAATGGGAAGGGAGGAGAAGTTTACTATTGTTCCATTTTGCTTATAAGATTTTACTTGACTCTTCTGACACTCTTCATACGGTGTTTTTTCCATTTTTGAGTTTCTACTTTAGTTTTATGGGCACTGTTGGTACTGAACCTCTATGAAGGAAGGATGAATTGCATGTCAGTTCAGTATTGTGCCTGGGTGCTTATTTTCATAAAAGACAGCAACTATAATGTTCTAAACTTCTTTGGTTTTAGCAAATGTTAATGTAAGCCTTTTAGGAATATGAATTACAGTTATAAATAGCATCAAAATAGCCATTCTGGCATGCCTACATATGTTATTTAAAACATTCACTACATCATGCATATTCTTGCAAAAACTTAATAGACCACAATGAGGGAGCATTACGCTTTGGAAGTTTTGCAAAAATTACAGTGAGAACAGGAAGAGAATGCATAGTGCTGTCCAGGCCACCGCCCCCCATCTTATGGCAGACACTAGTAATCAAGCTTAGAACTGAGATTTGGCCTCAGACTGATCCAGGAAGCCACCCACACTACTGAGTTTTTAAGAGATGAAACTTGATGCCTTCCCGTTTGGACTGTTTTCTAAGGTATTCCAGATGTTCTATAGTGAGTTAATTATTTGCTGAAAAACGTTAAGTGAATCCTGAAAACACAGTAAACATACTTTTGATTAGTCTTGAATTTTTGGACAGAAGATGACTGCTTAGGAACAAAAGTGTTGCATGGAACCTAGAGTAGGGCGACATCCACGCTTGAGTGGATGATTGAAGTAGTTTGTCATATTCTAGTTTAGAGTCATTTACACCAGTATATTCAGTTCTTATTTAGCGATACATAAGGAAATTGTGATGGTGGAATTGATATCATGCCTGGAATTTGCTTCAAAATATAAAAGTATGAGTGGAGCCCATGCTCCCTGGTGAGTGGAGACAAGGATCAAACACAACTGGTGCGAGCTGATGTTAAATCTGGGTGGTGGGTATGTGAAGGTGCATTAGTCTGTCTATTTTGTATTTATTTGAGAAGTTTTTTTGGGTTTTTTTCTTTAGGACTTGAAGAAAAAATGCTCTATTAAAAAATATGGTGGTCATTTTAACATTGAGAATAAGCTTAGGTTTTTCTGTGTCCACCAGAATTGACGTTTATACTGACTGCAAGAATAGCTCACTGAGTCTTAGCCTTTTTGGCCTGAAGATACTTTCCCATGCATGCATTCTTTTGTACTAGTAGAAACAATTGGAAAATGAAATAAAGCCCATTTACAGTGACACCCAAACCATGAATACCCAGGAAAATAACAAAGGATGTTCAAGACCTCTACACTGAAAACTATAAAACATTACTCAGAGATAGAATACCTAAAATTTTTGGTTGAAGTATGTGGAGAAAATCTGGCCTTACACAGATAGGTAATTGGAAAAAGGGATATTTGAACCGTATTTGCAGTTAATTGTGAGTACTTGATACCACGCCCAAACTCTGTAGTGGTCACGGGGCAGGAGAATAGGAAGTTAGGGTAACCAAGGGCTAAGGCATAAGCAAAAGAACAGCAGGTACAGCCAGTTCTAGGCAAGATTAGGCAGCACTCAGGCCACAGCCTCCTACCTGTGATAACCAGAGAGTCCCCACTTCAGCCTCTGATTGGTTGCATGCTAATCTTTCATAGGGTGCAGCCAATTGGAGGCCTCTAAAGGTCACCTAGGGGTGTTACCAAATTCTTTTAGCTTAGTAAAAACCTTAAAGGGGGGACTCTGGAGCCTGGCTCAAGTTGGCTCCCACTCTGTGGAGTGTACTTTTGCTACGATAAATCTGCGCTTTTTTTGCTTCTTTCGTTGTTTACTTCTTTTGTTGCTTTGTGTGTTTTGTTCCACTCTTTATTCAGCTGCACCAGGAACCTGGACAACTCACGGTCGAGACCTTCCATCCAGTAACAGTAGTTTCTTAAAGGCTAGTTGCAATGTGGAATCAGGATCCACATCAGTGAGCTTCTCGTATTCAGTTACTGGAGAGTCCATCTTTCACTTAGAATGGACCTTTAACCCATGCATAATTTTGTAACTTTATGCATTACTTACTTGGGAAATATTTTTTAACTGAGTTCTGCAAGTCTTTCAAATGTTGAAACTTTTCATTAATATTAAAACATTGATAACCAGCCAGGCACGGTGGCTCACGCCTGTAATCCCAGCACTTTGGGAGGCTGAGGTGGGCGGATCATGAGGTCAGGAGATAGAGACCATCCTGGCTAACAAGGTGAAACCCCATCTCTGCTAAAAATACAAAACAACAAAAAAAAATAGCTGGGTGTGGTGGCACGCACCTGTAATCCCAGCTACTTGGGGGCTGAGGCAGGAGAATCGCTTGAACCTGGGAGGCAGAGGTTGCAGTGAGCCGAGATCACACCACTGCACTCCAACCTAGGCGACAGAGCAAAACTCCATCTCAAAAAAATAAAACATTGATCACCAATAATCTCATGAAAGTCAAAAGTTGGAAGTTGTCAAGCTCATGGTACTGGATACAAGTTTTACAACATCCTGATTTTTGCTGAAAAACTCAAATTTTATCATTGGACACAAATACTGTCAGTTTTCCTTGAAGTAGAAAGCTCACTTGGTTAATTTTTTGGTTTTTTTTAAATTGAGACGGGGTCTCTGTCGCACAAGCTGGAGTGCAGTGATGCGATTTTGGCTCCTTGCAGCCTTGACCTCCTGGGCTCAAGGGATCCTCCTGACTCAGCCTTGAAGGTAGCTGGGACTACAGTCGTGCACCACCATGCCTGGCAATTTTGTTTTGTTTTGTTTTGTTTTTTGAGATGGGGTCTCACTATTTTACCCAGGCTGTCTCAAACTCCTGACCTCAAGCAATCCGCCCACCTTGGCCTCCTAAAGTGCGGGGATTACAGGCTTGAGCCACTGCATTACAACCTGGTTATTTTTTTTTAAATCACATAGCTTGTCAATCATTATTTCAAATGAAAATGATGTTTCTGAAAAAGTGACTGGATACACTTATCGCACAATCAGCCAGAGACGTGCTTTTCCTGGAGACAGCCGTACACAACAAATCCTTTACACACACTTCCCTGTACATCACACAGAACGTGTGCCATCAAAATTTACTCATTTTTACAGCATTGCGGGCGTTCTTAAGTGAAATTGGCTTTTTTCTTTTTTTTTTTGACTGCACAGCAGTGAAGAATATAAAGGTGATCAGGCCAGGCCGGTTTTTGCTAAGGTGCTAGTAGCTTTACCCACCGTTTCTTTTGAACCCTCAGTGCAGAAGTCAACACTGAAAAAGGCAAATCACATCTTGGTAATGAGACCGTTTTGATTTTGGGGACCCCCTGAAATGGGGTCCTGGGGACCCTGGGGTTCTGCAGGCCACAGTGAGAACTGCTGGAATGTTTCGAATGATGAGATCTAAGCAACTAGTGATAAATACTGGAAAATGTAGACTGGGTATTCATTGAATTACCCTTTTTGACTTTTCCATAGGTTGGGTTTTTGGGGTTTTATTAAGGAAGAGAAAACGGGAGAATAATTTGGAGACAGAACATGGGAAACATTGAAGAGTTTCCCGGAAGCGGGGAGCCATCGGGAGGGCGGGAACCGGGGGTGGGGCGCGGGCGCGGGTGGAGGGGGACGAACCATCAGGAGGGCGGGAACAGAGAGAGAGGCGCAGGTGCGGGTGGAGGGGGCTGAGCCGGGCGGTTCCGGCGCGGCTCTGCTTGGGGAACTGCAGCCAGGGTTGGGGGGAGGCCGTGGGTGGGATGAGCCGGGGCGGGTGAGGGGTTCCGGGGCGGTGGGAGGGTAGTGGGGGCTGCGGCAGGGCAGGGCTGGAGCTGGGGGCTGGAGGTGGGCACCACCCCAAGAGTCTGCACTGAGCAACGGTAAAAGTGACCCCGGACACAGCTGCAGCCAGGGAGACCCTGAGTGTGCGTGTGAGGATGTGTATCAGTGTGTGCAAATGCATGTGAGTGAGCGAGCATGAGGATGTGTGTCCATGTACGGATGTGAGTGTGCAAATGTGTGCAAGGACTGTTGGACCATGTGAGAGTGTGTCAGTGTGGGAATGTGGGGGGAATGTGGAGGGAAGTGTGTAGTTGGGAATGTGTGAGTGTGCAAATGTGTGTATGAGAATGTGAAGGGAAGCGTGAGTGTTGTGAGTGGGAATCTGGTGTGTGTGTATGTATGAATGTTTATGTGTGAATGTACGTGATGTGTGTGGATGTGTATGTGTGCGCACGTGTGAATGTTGATTTGTGTGACTTGTGTGTGCAGATGTGTATAAACGTGTGATGCATGTGGATGTGTGTAAATGTGTGTGGCTGCTGTTCATGTGTGCATGCTGTATGTGTGTGACGTTTGTGAATGTGTGTGTGCAGGTGTGAAAGTTTTATATGTGTGGCTAATGTGCATGAGTGGTAGTGTGAGACTTGGGTTATATGTGTGCATGTGTGAACGTGTGTGGCTATTGTGCATGTGTGGATGTGTGTGAATGTTGCATGTGGGTGTTGTGTCGAGGTGTGGGCATGTGTGTGAATGTGACTTGTGTATCTGTGGATGTGTGGATGCAGGTGTGTGAATGTGTGTGACTTGTACATGTGTGGATGAATGTGTGTGCGTGTGTGAATGTTACGTGTGAGTGACTTGTGTGGGTGTGGATGTGTGTGAATGTATGCATGTGTGTGAATGTCTGACGTGTGTGTGTGAATATGTGTGTGACTTGTGTGGGTGTGAATATATGCATGTGTGTGAATGTCATGTGTGTGATGTGCAGATAGGGAGAATGGATGGAAGAGCAGGCGCTTGGCGAGAGGGGAGGGAGGAGGATCAGAGGCCATGGGGAAGGGCGGAGGGAGCCTAGGAGAGGCCACGGGGGAGGGGAGGGGCGGAGAGGCCATTGGGGAGGAGAGGCCGGGGTGGGGGGCCCCTGCACACCGTGAAGAGGCCCCTGAGGGCAGCTCGGCCTCCTGCTGGGGGACAGGAGGGAAGCGTCAGGGTCGGCTCTGGCGGGAAGGCCCAGGCAGTGCAGAATCATGGAGCTCAGGGGCCCTGCTGGGGTCCGCTCAGGAGCCTAGGGGCCTTGGAGAGGTCTCAGGAGATGGGCAGGGGGGGATGGGGCTGGAAAGGGGACATGTGGACAGAATGGGGTCGGAATCGGAGTCTGCCGGGCAGGAGTCACCGGGAAGGTGGGCATCTCAAGCCCTGGAGAAGCTTCCAGTCCGCGGAAAGGGGAGAGGACTGGAGCTCCTGGGTGTCTGGGGCGGGATGTGGATGGGGTCACATTTTTCTCTGTTGAGAATAGCACGCGCGAGGCGTGGGCTCGGGCTCTGAAGGTTTGCAGGGTGGGGAAGGGAGGCCGGTGAAGCTCTGAAACCATCCCCGAGGGGACTCTGAGTGACCACTTTGTGTTCAGTCCGCAGGGAGAGCTGAGGACGAGGCGGAGTCCCCACAGGTGAGGGCCGGGTGAAAAGCCCTACAGCTGCTGCGTAGCTAAGCCTCGTGGCCAGGCAGGGAAGGGGTAGGCAGAGGGGGGGCGCCATGGGTCCCCCAATTCTCTGGGCATTCAGCAGAAAAACCGTCAGGGCTCAGCCAGGGAAGCTGAACTAGAAGTTTCTAACCTGTGCAAGCAGAGCCACACAGGTCAAGAGGACTCAGGGAGGTCCCAGGGCTCAGGGAGGAGCTGCGGGAAGTGCAGGCTTGGGAAAGGGGTCTCCGCCTGGAGTTCAGGCCTCATCCCAGTAATGGTCACAGCCCTCATCCCAGTAATGGTCACAGCCCCCAGATGACCAAGTGCCCCAGTACCCAGGCAGGCAGGTCCACAGTGCAGCAAAGAGGGATGTGCCTCTTGGGCAAAGTCTGGCAGAGGCTGGGGGGTGGGTACCCGCCCAGTACCTGTGCTGGAAGGTCACCTCGAAGGGGTCCCCAGGCCATGGCCAGGGCTGCAGTGTCCCCAAGGTTAGAGCTGGTCAGTGCAGCACCCGGCATCCCCCTCAAAACACAGCACTGACAGCAGCAGCAGAGCGTTGAGCTGTGAGGCAGGACATCCTACCTGGGGAGGAGCCTCTTCCTCGGGCTCACGTTCTCAGGAGATCACAGTGCAGTTCAGCCAGGGCTGCAGTCTCATCTGAAAGCTTCCCTGTAGCCTCTGCATCCAAGCTCATGCACATGGCTGGCGACTGGACCCAGCTCCCCCCGCGTCGCTGAACTAAGGGCCTGAGTTCTTTGATGGTTGTTGGCCTAAGGCCACCCCAGCTCCGTGCAGGGGAGGGCAGGGGCCTCTCCACCAGGCACCCTGAGGAGTGCTCACGCCCTGCAGGGAGAGGCGGGAGGGCTGGGGAAGGGCAGAGGACACATCAGGTTTTTCATTTTATTGCCTTTTTTTTTTTTTTTTTTTTTAACAGGAAGATCTCAAGCCAACTACGTTCAGCAAGTTTTCTTAAGAACAAAGTAAGAAAGATAAACTAGAACAGCCCTGCTTGGCTTATCCCGACCTTGCCTTAACCCTCCCTTCCCTGCCGTCTTTCTGTGGCTCCCCTCTGCCAGGTGCCCCCTGAACTTTAAGATTCCAGGATGGTTTGAGAACAACTTCGATTTTTCTGTTTTCCCATTTATGAAGGCTACTGTGCTCTCACCAGTGAATTTAATTACAAGGTTTTTAGAAACAGCTACAAAAAATGCAACTCAGATGCATCAGTTAATCAGTCCTATTCCCTGTCTGCTAAAGGATGTCTTTTCATTACCATCATCCGATGTACGGCTTTTCTGACAGTTCATATAATTCAAGATAATTGAAGCCAATTTTGCAAGCAAAACGACAGGAACCACTACATGAAATAGCACATTAAGTCTCTGATTCATAACAATGGCACTATTTCCTTAGTGGTTTTAAAATTCTCTTGGCTGGGCGTAGTGGCTCACACCTGTAATCCCAGCACTTTGGGAGGCCGGGGTGGGCAGATTGTTTGAGCTCAGGGGTTCAAGACCAGCCTGGGCAACAACGTGAGAGCCTGGGCAACAACGTGAGACCCTGTGTCTACAAAAAAATACGAAAATTAGCTGGGCTTGGTGGCACATGCCTGTAGTCCCAGCTACTTGGGAGACTGAGGTGTGTCAATTGAGAAAAATGACAAGGCAAGTCTCAATCATTTTAGGAGGTTTATTTGCCAAAGTTAAGGACGACCACCCGGGAGACAGTCTGTACCTTTCTCTGAAGATGATTTTGAGGGCTCCAAATTTAAAGGGGAAAGGGTGAGATAATGACAAGTACACAATTTTCATGTAAGAGGCGGGTAGAGAAAAATAGTCATGCCTTTGGCTCATTGAATCTGCATTATTTTTATACAAGATGACTTAGACAAATGGGGCAGGGGAACAATCAGGTATGCATTTGTGTCTGGTGGGCAGAGGTTGACTGCACCTGTAAAGATGAGCTATCAATTTGCATTGCCATGGTGAAATCTTAACAGAAACACCTTAAAGATCTCAGAGCGGCCGGGCGCGGTGGCTCACGCTTGTAATCCCAGCACTTTGGGAGGCCGGGGCGGGCGGATCACGAGGTCAGGAGATCGAGACCACGATGAAACCCCGTCTCTACTAAAAATACAAAAAATTAGCCGGGCGTGGTGGCGGGCGCCTGTGGTCCCAGCTACTCGGAGAGGCTGAGACAGGAGAACGGCGTGAACCCGGGAGGCGGAGCTTGCAGTGAGCCGAGATTGCGCCACTGCACTGCAGCCTGGGCGACAGAGCGAGACTCCGTCTCAAAAAAAAAAAAAAAAAAAAGATCTCAGAGCTCACTAGGAATTTCCTTGTGGACAAAATATAGGGGAGGTGTGTAGCTTTTCATCTTGCAGCATCTTATTTAGGGGCAGAAAGGGGAGGCAGGTTTGCACGACCCAGTTCCCAGCTTGACTTTTCACTTTGGCTTGAGTTTGGGGGCCCAAGATTTATTTTCCCTTCACAGGTGGGAGCATGGTGTAAGCCTGCGAGGCAGGGTTGCAGGGAGCCGAGATCATGCCACTGCACTTCAGCCTGGGTGATAAAGTAAGATCCTGTCTCAAATAAAAGAAAAGAAAACAAAAAAACCTCTCTCTGGAAGAGAAAGGAGGGACTGTGAAAGCAACCGAGGGAACAGGCAGCTTTCATTACCAGCAGCATGGGATTCTCGCCCAAGGCGGGGAAAACACAGGAGTGAAATGACAGCTATAGAAGTACACTCCACAGGCTGCATAAAAAGGACAAAAACAGTAATATACACACCAGTAAGGAACGGCATTGGCATGCTCCGCCTCCTGTGGGCAGCCTGGGGATGAGGTCATTTTCCAAAACAGGGAGCTGGTCAGCATTTTCCATGCCCAGGGCAATGGCTGGCGCCGAGTCAGTCTAGGAGCAGAAAGACTAGCAATCCTGGAGGAGGAGCCACGTCAGCGTGACTCACTCAAGCAACGGCAAATTCTCACAGCAACAACATGAAACGCCCACCAGGGTTATGACTGTGGGAGCAAAACTGACCGGAACCTGCACGGTGCGTGCACTGCGCACCCTCCCGGTTAACAGCCCCACGGCCCGAGAGCTGTTCTTTGCATGAATTTCTTCTGTTAAAGCAGCTCGTGTGGCTTCTGCACCCTGGTGGAGCCAACACACGTGCCTGTCTTGGAGGTGAGGAGTGAGTGAGTTCTCACCAGCATTTGACGCTGACCTTCCGGAAACATGGTGTCCCTTAGAGCCTGCAGCCTGCCGGGACAGAGCCACCCTCTGGTCCTCCTGTTGGAATGTCGGTGTTCTTGTCTTTCAGGCGACATCTGCCAAGCACAGGTTGTGTAAGGAAACCCGTTCTGTCGTGTCTGCCGGGGCCCAGGGCGGCTGCTGTGCAGGAACCAGCTTTTGTGGCCCGCGGAGGGATCTCAGTCTGGGGTCTCGGCTACTCTGCGGCCCGGGGCGCTGGAATTTCCCTGGGGCCCATGGAGCGAGTGCCTCTCTTTTCCCCATGAGGCCTCAGCCAGGAGGAGGTTCGGGAAGAAAGGAAAACACAGGTGGGGAGAGAGAAGGGCGGCCCGAGAGGTACCGCGTCATTAGTGCTGGTGGGGAGAGGCGGCTCCAGCCCGGCACTGCTGTCCTTCCGAGGCGTGTTTCCTTTTTATTCGGAGGAAGAGAAGCAGAGGAACACGTCATGGAGGCGGACCGAGTGGAAGGAGCCAGGGATGGCGGCAAGCAGAAGGAAGTGTGTTTTGTCCCCATCCAGGGAAGCTTTTGTTTCCTGAGACTTCCTCGCGCACGTCTGGTGGCTGCCCTGGACGTTCATGGACTTTTGTTTTCACTCAGATTTTGTGGTTCACGTGACACAAAGCATGAGGACGTCACTGGGCGAGAGGGCCAGGTCACCCCACTGCCGAGGGGCACGCCCCAGCTGTGTGCACCGCTAGAGTGGGCTTGTCCAGTCCTCAAACACAGGGACAGGATGTGCCCATCTCATGTAAGACGTGAATAATAGTAGAAATTTCTGTATTATCCTCACCATTTTCCTGTAAGCATAAAACTTCTAGAAATTTTTTATGAGCACACTAATTCCTCACTTAAGGTCGTCATTAGGTTCTTGGAAACGGCAACTTTAAGCAAAAGGACAGACAGCAAGTCCTCAAATAACATTCTTTCCTTCAACATCATTTCATCCTAAGGAGAAAAAATGGATTTTGTTACATGTCCTGGTTCATTTCCAAGAACAAGGTGGGCATGGAATTGACCAAAGGTGGAAGGAAGTAGGTGTGCGGCTCCGTCCTGGCTGTGCCGCTCCGTCCTGGCTGTGCGGCTCCGCCTGTGGACTGATGCGGACGGACAGTCAGGAACTCTTTCAGGAGAATGTGGGTGGCCTGCCAATGGGACCTATTCCAGAGGTCTGAGAAGAAACTGTTGTTTAACCTAGAATCCTGCTAGGAATCAAACTAGCTTTGACATGAAAAGGAAAAAGAATGAGGACTCTGAACAGGGAGAGACTCAGAACAATTCTTACCCACTCATAGTTTAGGAAATAATCTTACAGCATGTGCTCCACCAGGGTCACCAACTGTCCCAATTTGCTTGGGACTGAGAGTTTGTTTGTGTTTGTTTGTTTGTTTGTTTGTTTTGAGACAGAGCCTCTCTCTGTTACCCAGGCTAGAGTGCAATGGCGTGATTTTGGCTCACTACAACCTCCATCTTCCGGGTTCAAGTGATTCTCCTGTCTCAGCCTCCCTGAGTAGCAGGGATTACAGGCACCCACCACCATGCTGGCTAATTTTTCAATATTTAGTTGAGATGGGGTTTCACCATGTTGGCCAGGCTGGTCTCGAACTCCTGACCTCAGGTAATCCACCTGCCTCAGCCTCCCAAAGTGCTGGGATTACAGGCATGAGCCACCGTGCCCAGCCTACTGAGGGGGTTTTATGGACATGGAAATTTTAATGCTAACACTAGGACAGTCTCTGTCAGACTGAGATGATGGTCACTCTGGCCAAATACCTCCACCACTGCCCCGCAACATCCATAATAGCAACAGTTTGAGTAAAGACACAAGTACCACTTGCAGTCCAAATACTTGAGTGTGTAAACGGTGCGTTGGGTGCGCACGGCGGTACCCAGAATCTCCAACTAGCTCCTCGTGAGCTGTGTGGGGCATGCAGGGAAGGAGGCAAAGCTTCCTGCCTGTCTGGGGAGGCTGTGGGCTCCACCTCTGCAGCATTTGGTAGGAGACCAGTGTTCACGCAGTTGTAGTAATGCACGTGTAGTTTAGGGTTTCTTTGGGACTCAACTACGGACAAAGCACGGAACTCAGTTGTCTCTGTAGAAAAGGGTGGCCTGTCACCCGGTACCAGGTGAGGGGAGTGTGGCAGTGGCAAGAGCACCTGGTGGTGGCCGAGAGGAGGCACGGAGGAGAGTCAGGGTACCGTGCCCTCATGGAGTGAGTGTGGAAGACAAAACAACAGACGCGGTTGTAATGACATTACTTTATTTGGGGTTAAATTAAGGTGCACATCACAGAAAATCCTCAAACCGCAGGGAATGAAATGGAAGTTGTTTCTCTCTCGTAAAACAAGTCTGAAAGCTGCAGTGTCATCAGATCCACGGCCCTGCATCTCTGCCACACCCCACCATGCACCTCCAGTCCTCCCGGCCTGTGGCTTCCAGAGCTCCAGGAACTCGGGAGAGACAAAGACACTGGGATCTTCTGCCATGGAAGCAGAGAGGGATGCTGGGGAAACACATGGGCACTCGCTGCCACAAGTGCCTCCTGGAAAAGCAAAACCCAGTGCCATGACTGCCTCCCTCCGGCAGCACCAGCACGAGTGAGCCAGATCCCCACCTTTGATCATCAAGCCTCAGAGGTAATATCTGAGGTCGACAGATCAAGAACTAGAGATAAAAGCAAACCAGGCTGGTGGTAAAGAGGAGGAATGACCGCAAGATGCCTCTGAAAAGTGGGACTATGGGGAGTCTCCTCTTGGTTTCTGGTTGCACATATGAATTTGTTGAAAACTGAATATATTAAGATGTGAGCATAGGGGTTGGCAGCCTGTGGCATGGGGAGGTGGGGGAAGTAGACAATCTCAGGCCAGGGTGGGCTGGAAAGTGGTGCCAGCTGGAGAACAGTAGGTTAACATCTACCCCCAGTGACGACATTCAAACCTTCATCCAGCATCCACTTCCAGGGGACATTTTCACAGAAACATTTATGAGAGCACACAAAATATACAAAGGATGACAAGGGTTGAACATTGTTATGACAAAACATGGGAAGCAACTTAAATGCCATCCGTGGGAAACGGTCTAGTGGTGGAGCTGCGGGGCTGTGGGATACTGTGGGTAGGTGAGAAATGGAGAGGCGTCTCCAAGCATCAGCGGGATAAGACAGCTCTATCTGCATTTTCAAAGGAGAAAAAGAACAAGCCCCAAGCTGTGCATTTACACAGGGACATGAGTGCATCCATCTGTAATGCGTCTGTCACCCCACACCAGGAGGGGTTAGCTGTGCATGGGGAGAGGGTGAAGAAGGGCTTTCACCTGGTGCTAGACTGCCTGGGTTCAAATCCTGCTCCTACTTAGTGCTGTGCAATTTGGGCAAAATACCTAAACCTCTCTGTGCTTTCCTTTCCACCTCTCTGAAGCGGGGTCTGTGACAATGCCCACTCCTCATTCGTAAGATGGTGGTGAGGATTAAATGAGCTGATGCCCTCACAAGGTGTTTGTCCACCAGTGATAGGGTTTGGCTGTGTCCCCACCCAAATCCCATCTTGAATTGTAATCCTCATAATCCCCACGTGTCAAGGGAGGGACCCCGTGGGAGGTGATCAGATCAGGGGGATGGTTTCCCCCATGCTGTCCTCATGATAATGAGTGAGTTCTCATGAGATCTGATGGTTTTATAAGGCAGTTCCCCGCTCTTACATGCTCTCTCGCCTGCCGCCATATAAGACATGGCTTTTCCCTTTCCACCATGATTGTAAGTTTCCTGAGGCCTCCCCAGTCATACAGAACTGTGAATCAATTAAGCCTCTTTCCTTTATAAATTGCTCAGTCTGAGGTAGTTCTTTATAGCAGTATGAGAATGAACTAACACAGTGAATTGGTACTGTGGAGAGCAGAGTACTGCTATAAAGATACCTGAAATGTGGAAGCAACTTTGGAACTGGGTAACAGACAGACATTGGAACAGTTTGGAGGGCTCAGAAAAAAGACAGGAAGGGCCGGGCGCGGTGGCTCACGCTTGTAATCCCAGCACTTTGGGAGGCCGAGGCGGGCGGATCACGAGGTCAGGAGATCGAGACCACGGTGAAACCCCGTCTCTACTAAAAAATACAAAAAATTAGCCGGGCGTGGTGGTGGGCGCCTGTAGTCCCAGCTACTCGGAGAGGCTGAGGCAGGAGAATGGCATGAACCCAGGAGGCGGAGCTTGCAGTGAGCCGAGACTGCGCCACTGCACTCCAGCCTGGGCGACAGAGCGAGACTCCGTCTCAAAAAAAAAAAAAAAAAAAAAAAAAAAAGAAAAAAGACAGGAAGATGTGGGGAAGTCTGGAACATCCTAAAGACTTGTTGAATGGTTTTGACCAAAATGCTGATAGTGATGTGGACAATAAAGTCCAGGCTGCGGTGGTCTCCGATGGAGATGAGGAACTTCTTGGGAACTGGAGTAAAGGTCACTCTTGCTATGCTTTAGCAGAGACTGGTGGCATTTTAGCCCCTGCCCCGAGATCTGTGGAACTTTGAACGTGAGAGAGATGACCTGAAATTGGAACACATGTTTACAAAAAAGCAGGGCATTAACATTTGGAAAATTTGCAGCCTGACAATATGATAGAAAAGAAAAACCCATTTTCTGAGGAGAAATTCAAGCTGGCTGCAGAAGTTTGCATAAGTAATGAGGAGCCAAATGTTAATCACCAAAACAATGGGGAAAATGTCTCCAGGGCATGTCAGAGGACTTTGCAGCAGCCCCTCTTATCACAGGCCTAGGAGGGAAAAATAGTTTCATGGGCCGAGTCTAGGGCCCCACTGCTCTGTGCAGCCTCTGGACTGGATGCCTTCTGTCCTAGCTGCTGCCACTCCAACTCCAGTCATGGCTAAAAGGGGCCACATACAGCTCAGGCTGTTGCTTCAGCGGGTGCAAGCCCCAAGCCTGCACAGAATTCAAGAATTGAGGTTTGGGAACCTCTGCCTAGATTTCAGAAGAAGTATGGAAACAGCTGGATGTCCAGGCAAAAGTTTGCTGCAGGGGTGGAGCCCTCATGGAGAACCTGTTAGGGCAGTGAGGAAGGGAAAAGTGGGGCTGGATCCCCCATAACAGAGTCCCCACTGGGTCACTGCCTAGTGGAGCTGCAGACACTCAATGCCAGCGTAAAAAAGCAGCCAGGAGGGGGGCTGTACCTTACAAAGCCACAGGGGTGGAGCTGCCCAAGACCATGGGAACCCACCTCTTTCATAAGCGTGACCTGGATGTAAGACATGGAGTCAAAGGAGATCATTTGGGAGCTTTAAGATTTAATGATTCCTTCACTGGATTTTGGACTTACATGGGGCATGTAACCCCTTTGTTTTGGCCAATTTCTCCCATTTGAAATGGAATCATTTACCCAATGCCTGCACCCCCATTGTGTCTTGGAAGTAACTAACTTGGTTTTGATTTTACAGTCTCATAGGTGGAAGGGACTTGCCTTGTCTCAGATGAGACTTTGGACTTGGACTTTTGAGTTAAGACTTTGGGGGACAGTTGGAAGGGCATTGTTGTGTTTTGAAATTGGAGGACATGAGATTGGGGAGGGGCCAGGGGCAGAATGATAATGGTTTGGCTGTTTTTCCACCCAAATCTCATCTTGAATTGTAATCCCTATAATCCCCATATGTCGAGGGAGGGACATCTTGGGAGGTGATTGGATCATGGGGGTGCTTCCCCCATGTTGCTCTCATAGTAATGAGTTCTCACAAGATCTGATGGTTTTACAAGGCAGTTTTCCCTGCTCTTGCTCGCCCTTTCTCGCCTGCCACCCTGTAAGACGTGCCTCTTCCCTTTCTGCCATAATGGTAAGTTCCTTGAGGCCTCCCCAGACATGTGGAACCATGAGTCAATTAAACCTCTTTTCTTTATAAATTACCCAGTCTCGGGTAGTATCTTTACAGCAGTGTGAGAACAGACTAATACAATCAGCTTCTATGTTGTTGGCAGTTTTACCATGAGCATGGATTCTTATATTCCTTCTGAAATTTTCTTTAAAAGTGTAAGCTTGTATAGAAAGTATATTTGACACTCACAATCCTTCCCAGCCATAAAAGACAGTGGGGTGTGAGTGTGTGGGGTGGGATGCAGCAATGGCAGGCCAGTAACAACAGCAGTGTGTGCCGGGAACAGCTGAGCAGCAGGGCAGGTCAGGGCTAACCCAGTTAACTCAATGCAGGCTCCCTACACCGAGTGATTTGGATTGCAAATAAATATTATTTGTTTCTGTTTTAATGTGTAAATAGAGCACCTGAATTACCCGGTAATGTAACTCTGAAAATTTTAAAATTTCTACCTGACTTTATGCCTGGGAGAAACAGTCTGGGAGCTGAGAACCACTCACACCACAGGGGTTGCAGCAGAAGGAAGGGCAGGCACGGACCTCCTAGGGCCCCACTGAACAATGGGGCTCTGGCCACAGCACTGCCCAGTGACGAAAGCAGGAGAGAAGTTTTGACAAGCATTGCTCAGAGCATTATTGGATCCCAATGCTTTCTATCAAAGATGAACTTCGTCAAAAGTATTTTATCTTCCTATCATTATATGGAGTACTCCACATTAAAGAAAAAGGCCAGGTATGTGATATTCCCGCTGCTATGGCCACCTGGAGTGGAGAGGCTGCCCACCGGGCCTTCGTGTGTGAAGGGTGACCTCAGGTCACAGCAGGAAATGGGAGTGGGCCTGCAGGGTTAGACTGGATCTGGAAGCACGGGCATGAGCTCAGGGTTTCCAATACGTACAAATAGGCATAATAATGAATGTAAATGTGCAGACACAAACATTCACACACACGGTGGGGCACATGGAGATGTGCCTTCCAGAACATTCCTTCTGGAGGTGCAGACCTTGACCCTGACTCAGAGAAAACACCGGAGAAACCCAAGCTGCTACCTTGACCGAGGAACTGGCGGCCTGTGCCAGGGTCGGAAAGGTCAAAAGCGCCTGGGGAGCGTCCCAGCGGCAGGAGACCGAAGAGACCTGACCATGGTGCTCCCTGCCTTCTGAACCAGGTTCTTTCTTTGATTTTGATTTTTATTAACTTTTATTTTAGGTTCAGGGGTGCATGTGCAGGTTTGTTATGTAGGTAAACTCATGCCACAGGGGTTTGTTGTATATGTTATTTCATCACCCAGGTATTACGTGTAGTACCCAATAGTTCTCTTTTCTGCTTCTCTCCCTCCTCCCACCCTCCTTCCTCAATTAGACCGCAGTGCCTGTTCTTCCCTTCTTTGTGTTCATGAGTTCTCATCATTTAGCTCCCACTTATACGTGAGAACTTGTGGTATTTGGTTTTCTGTTCCTGCGTTCGTTTGCCAAGGATAATGGCCTCCAACTCCATCCGTGTCCCCACAAAGACATAATCTCGTTCTTTTTTATGGCTGCAATAATGTCCTTTAGTTAACCAGATTCTTCACTGTAGGGGACATTATTGTGACACCTGGAGACATGTGACTAAAGCCTGAGGGTGGGTGGGGTGGTGGTCAGCACAGCTGTCATGCATGGTGGCCGGGGGTGACCATGGAGGAGTGTGTCCTTGTTTCTCAGAATCACACACCAAAGTTTTGTGGCATGATAGGGCAGGAACTTCAGATAGTTTGGAATAGAAAAATGTATAAAGCCAATCAAAGTAAATAAACCAGAAGCTGACCAATGAAAAGGGGAAATTTATATATAGTGTTATCAGAAATCAGTAGAGAATGGATTAAATATCATGACTTAGCATTGGGGAAATAAGTTTTAAATCACCACCTCACACCATGCTCCAAGGTATATTCCACATGGAATAAACAAATGATTGTCACAAGCTAGACCAAGGGCTAATGTTCTTCCACATATAAAGAATACTTTAAAAGTGAATCAGAAAGCCTATCAAATCCCAATGGCATTTTTGCAGAAATAGAAAAATCCGTCCTAAAATTCATATGAAATCTCAAGAGGCATTGAATTGCCAAAACAATCTTGAAGAAGAACCAAGTTGGAGGCCTCACACTTTCGGACTTCAAAACATATTACAAAGCTAAAGTAATTTTTAAAATATGGTATTGGCATAAAGATATGCCTATAGATTAATGGAATAAAATACACAGCCCAGAAATAAACTCTTGCATATATGGACAAACGATTTTCAACAAGGGTGCCAAGATCATTCAGTGAGGGAAAAGACAGTCTTGCCATCAAGTGATGCTGAGAAAATTGGACATTCACGTGCAAAAGAATGAAAGTGGACCCTTACCTTCCACCACATATAAATATTACTTAATATTAATTACCATATATAGATACACTTAATTATAGTTTTAGCTCTTATTAAATATTATTTTGTAAGATTAGCTCTTACTAAATGTAAGACTAAAACTATAAAACTCTTAGAAGCAAACACACGGCAACAACTTCATGACATTGCAGTTGTCAGTAATTTATTGAATATGACACTGAAAGCACAGGCAACAGAGGAAATAAGACATAAATTTGACCACATCAAAATTTAAGCCTGTGCAACAAGGGACACAGCCATCAAAGGCAACCCATGGGATGCAAGAAAATATGTGCAAATCAGATACCTGATAAAGGGTTGATATCCAGAATATGTAAAGAACTCCCACAACTCAACAACAACAACAAAACATTTAAAAATGGGCAAAGGAATTAAATAGACATTTCTTCAAGGAAGATCTACAAATGGCCAATAAGCACATGAAAAGATACTCAACATCACTAATCATCAGGGAAATGCAAATCAAAACCACTGTGAGACACCATCTCACACCCACTAGGATGCCTACTGCAAAAGATGATTCGAGTTGAAGGACACGGATATTTTCTCTCACCACAATGAATTAAACTAGAAATAAGTAATAAAAAGACACTCGGACAATCCTCATGTATGGCAAGTAAGATATACACATCTAAATAACCCCTGAGCCACAGAAGATAACATGGTGGAAACTGAAAAGTATTTTGGACTAAATGATAATAAAAGTACTACATTTCAGTAGCTTTTAGGTTATAGCTAAAGCCTTGCATGAAGAGAAGTATGAATTTAGAAACATATATTATGGGGGAAAAAAGCCAAAATAAGTTGAGTATGCATTTTAAGAAGTTAGAAAAACAGCAGCATTTTAAACCCAAAGAAACTATAAAAATAAAAGAAGAAATTAATGAAATAGGAAATAAGTGTATAATAGAGAAGATCAATAAAACCATTACTTGGTTCTTTGAAATGACTAAAAAAATTAAACATCCATTGGTGAGACTGATCAAAGAAAAGAGGGAAGATACAAAAATTTCAAGACTGTAAAAGGTCATATAGAATCTTTCTTATTAAAATGATAAGAGGATATTATAAGCAACTTTTTAATCAATAAACTTGAAATTTTAGATAAAATAGACAAATTCCTTTAAGAAGTGCAAATTTTCAAAATATACACAAGAAAGAAGTCTGTATAGTCCTAATTCTAAATTTATTGTCTGAAGGTGCAATTTAAAATCTTCCCACAAAGAACTCTTTAATCTCAAATGAATTCACCTGTAAATTCTTATAAACATCTAACAATGAAATGGCAGTCAAACACAAATTCTTACAGAGAATAAGTAAAGAAGGCGCACTCCAGATTTATTTTATGACACCAAAACAGCATTGATGCCAAAACCTGACATTTCAGGAGAGGAAAACTGCAAGTCAACTGTGTTAGGCCAGTTTTGCATGACTATAAAGAAATACCTAAGACTGGGTAATTTATAGAGAAAAGAGGTTTAACTGGCTCCTGGTTCTGTGGGCTGTAAGGAAGCTTGGCTCCAGCATCTGCTCAGCTTCTGGGAGGCCTCGAAGAGCTTTCACTCATGGAGGAAGGTGAAGCAGGAGCAGGCACATCACCCATTGAGAGCAGGAGCGAGAAAGAGAGGGAGATGGAAGGTGCCACACACTTTTAAACAACCAGATCTCGGGAGAAGTGATTCACTATCTTAAGGATGCACCAAGGGGATGATGCTAAACTACTCATGAGAAATCCACCCCGTGATCCAGCCACCTCCCACCGAGCCCCACCTCCAACACTGGGGATTACATCTCAACATGAGATTTGGCAGGACGAATATCCAAACCACGTCACTAACCACTCATGAGCCTAGATGGAAACCACGAGCACGTCAGGTTTATTCCAGGAATACAAGATGGGTTAATGTTTGGAAATTAACCAGTATAATTCATCACGTTAACAAGAAAGAAAAAAGAAAAATCATCTGGTTATCTTAATCTGTGCAGAAAAGTGTTTAATAAATACACATTTGTAATATAAGAATATGAAACTATCTTATCCAAATTAAGGGAAACTACAAAAACCTTACAGCAAGCGTCACACGGAGCATAGTAAAATGTTGATAGTGTTCTGAGATTAGGAACAAACAAGAATGCTCACTTACCCAGGTATGTTCACCTTTTACTGGAGGTTTTCCCTGGTGCAATAAGGTGAGGAAATAAAAAAGATTGGGTGGGAAAAAAAAACAATTCTATTAGTGGATGATACGATTTTGCATGTAGAAATCTTAAAAGACTTCAAATGTAATTAGAATTAATAAGTGAGGGGCCGGGTGCGGTGGCTCACGCTTGTAATCCCAGCACTTTGGGAGGCCGAGGCGGGCGGATCACAAGGTCAGGAGATCGAGACCACGGTGAAACCCCGTCTCTACTAAAAATACGAAAAAATTAGCCGGGCGTGGTGGCAGGCGCCTGTAGTCCCAGCTACTCGGAGAGGCTGAGGCAGGAGAATGGCGTGAACCCGGGAGGCAGAGCTTGCAGTGAGCCGAGATTGCGCCACTGCACTGCAGCCTGGGCGACAGAGCAAGACTCTGTCTCAAAAAAAAAAAAAAAAAAAAAAAAAGCGAGTTTAAATCGTTTATGGGTGCAGGGTCAACTTTTTTTTGAGATAGGGCCTCACTCTGTCACCCAGGCTGGAGTGCAATGGTGTGATCAGAGCTCACTGCAGCCTTGACCTCCGGGGCTCAAGCAATTCTCCTACCTCGGTCTCTGGAGTAGCTGGGAATACAGACGCACACCACAACGCCCAGCTATAGGGTCAACTTTTTTTTTTTTTTAATTGTATTTCTATACACCAGTAACAAACAGAAACCTCAGTTTAATCAGGAACGCCAGTTTTAAAAACATCGACTATCAAATATATTTAACATAAGGTATGCAACAGTTCTGTGCAGAAGCAGCATTACTGTGAGAAATAAATACTAAATAAATGGAGGAGATACTGAATTGAAAAGATGATGTCATGAAGAAGTTAATCTCCCTAAATGATGCTCAGGTAGCTGAAATTGCAATGGAAATAAATATCAAAGGCTTTTTACAGGCAGTTGTGTGGGGAATGATCTTGATGCAAGCATGGTCTCAAGGTCACTCTCAGATAGGTGATCCCAGAGGCCACAGAACACAGAGCCCCAGAGCAAATGAAGACAAATGAGCCCTCGCTTTATTACACCCATTTAAAGCATGTAGTGAGAAGAAGGGGATGCCCTGGGCTCAGCACAAGCAGCACGCGGGCAGGGGATACAGAGGCCCCACCACCTGGAGTCTCTGCTGCCTCAACCAGACAGTCCCCTGACCGCCTGGGTGTGAGTCCAGGGCTTGAGGTTGGTCCTGGGTGGATGAAAACACTTGCTCTTGGACAGCACAGATCCAACCTGGAGTAACTTACGGAACAAGCCACCTAGTTCCTTCAGCAAATAAATTGCTGAGGAAAATGAGTAAAATATAGGGGTGAACTGATATTAAAAAAGCCTTAGGAGATGTGTCAGCCAACGGCAATGCATGTGGTGACAGAAAAAAGCAGGTTTTCGTACTGCTGATAACAACCTACCTGAGACTGGGCAATTTACAAAAGGAAGAGTTTTAATTGGACTTACAGTTCCACATGGCTGGGGAAGCCTTACGATCACGGTGGAAGGCAAGGAGGAGCAAGTCACATCTTACATGGATGGCAGCAGGCAAAGAGCCAGAACTTCTGCAAGGAAACTCTGCCTTATAAAGCCATCATATCTCATGAGGCTCATTGACTATATGAGAACAGCACAGGAAAGACCTGCACCCGTGATTCAATTACTTCCCACCAGGTCCCTCCCACAACATGTGGGAATTCAAGATGAGATTTGGGTGGGGACACAGCCAAACCATATCATGGTGGCTTTAAAAGGTGGAGTTTAAGTCTCCTTCCCTTGGGTGGTGGATGGACTTAATGACTCATGTCTAATGAATAGATAGGGACAGAAGAGATACTGTGTGGCTTCCACTAGGAAGGCTAGGTTATTCAAAATCTTTTTTAAAAAATAAAGCCTCCACCTAGTTTCCTCTCTTTCTTGCATTGCACACTCTGGAGAACCCAGCCACCATGTTGTAAGGACACTCAAGCAGCCCTGGGAGAGGTCTACATGGAAAGCAATGGAGGCTTCCCACCAGCAGCCAATACCAACCCATCAGCCATGGAATATCCTCCAGCCTCCATCAAGCCCTCACATGACTGCTCCTGGCTCTCATCTTGACTGCAATCTCACAAGATCCCCAAGCCAGAACCACTTAGGCAAGCTGCTACCAAATTCCCGAGTCACAGGAATCAGGAGAGAAAGTGTGCTCTTGTTGTTTGTATCTGCTAAGTTTTGGGGTAATTTGTTATCCAGCAGACTAATGCGGGTTTGGTCTGACCCAAGGGGGCAGAATGGCACCACACTGTACTGTGCTCTAAACATTGAACATTGAATGGCTGTTTTGGAGTCTATTTTACTGCCTCTCTTGTCTCCAGTCAAGGTCCCTGTCACCCAAAAGCCCATGTCAGCACAAACACATCTTGTTTTATGAAGATGAGCTTGATGGACCCACCACAGTACTTTAAAATCATCCCCTTCAAATTGCGTGTGGTCCACTTTAATCCATTATTCTTCTGTCAGCATAACTTCTGACCAGGACCTAGCTATTGGCAGCCCTCACCAGCAAGTGGTGCTACAGAGTGTAGACGGGTACCGTCCTACTCCAGAAGGCGGGCTGTGCAGGCATTCTGAAGTCCATCATCTTTCCCTGAGCACTGCTGCACAAGATTGGTAGGCTCAAAGTCAACTTTGTTCTTGTTGTCATTTCTAAAGTGCATTCATCACAACGGGCAGTCTACTCCCTGTGAAGCCTCCCAAAATTCACACTTCACCATTCATTCCACAGCCAAGTGGAACAACTCTTGGAACAAAGAGGGTAGGGAGAGCCAGAGATGCCCAGTGCCTTTCATCCCATCTCTCCCCACAGCGTGCTGGGCACACACACCAGACCGAGCATTTGTGGGTGATGAACACCAAACGAAAACCTGAGCTCTCCGCATAAAAGGCAGTGGGCAGTGCCCCAATACCTGGCACACACATTTACTGGAGAGAAAGGAAACAGGAAATGAGGTTCCTGCTGAAAGAAAAGAGTTGACGTGAATGCAAGTTGTAAAATGGAAGGGCTTGCGGGGGAATTTATTTACTATCAGGGAAGACCTATAATTGAAAAGAAAAATTGTAAGTCTCCTGTAAGTAGGGCTTTAAGTAGATGAGAGGATGCAGAGAGAGAAGAGCGAATGACAGAAAAAGAAATTCCCAGGTGGACACATTCGGGAAGACAGGACGGGTGTGGTTCCTCAGAGGCTCACCATTCCTCGGGAGAGAGAACCCACAGTGAGGTGTGACAAGAGGCCTCAAATGGCCCAGCTGTGAGCCTGGGGGACCTTCTCTGCAGAGCCAGCAAGGAGGATGTGAAACCCCCAGCTGTCTCTCTGTTCCTGGCAGTCATGACTCCAGCTGCCAGGCCAGCAGGCTCTGTCAGTTGCAAGGCCAGTGGTTGGGTTGTTGGTCAGTGGTGCTGTGTCCTTAGGCCCAGAGGAACCAGACTTTCTGGGTAGTACTTACCTCGCTGCTCATCCCGTGGAGCTCCCAAGGACACACTGGTAAGTCTCACAAGGCACACAGAGTTTTGGAGAAGGTGAGTTGGACTTTCTTTTTTCTTTCAGAAACAGTGTCTTGCTCTGTCACCCAGGCTGGAGTGCAGTGGTGTGGTCACAGCCCACTGCAGCCTCAACCCCCTGGGCTCAAGCGATCCTCCCACTTCAGCCGCTTGAGTAGCTGGGACCACAGGTACTCTGTCCCCGGCTCAAGGTGGCCTGCTCAGGGCTTTCCTGCCTCCAAGGCACTGTGGCAAGACAACCAAGCTTTGGTGTTCAGCAGTCTAAGCTCACTGAGGGAACCAGGGGCGGGAGGGCGTGCCCCTGTGGAAAGTGCAGGGAGTGAGGCTGTGCGCCAAGGCGGTGGTGCCCCAGGGAGCGGGATTCTGGACTGGAGTTTCCAGCCCCTCGCAAGGTTGCTGGGCCCCGGCTGGAAGCAGAGGGGAGACCTGAGGGACCCCAGTGCCAGTGCATGGTGGGCATCTCAGCAGCCCCTGGTGTGGAACCAAGAAAGACCCAGACCCAGCACGGGGTGGAGGCCCAAGAACAGCAGCGGCTGCATTTCCTGCCTCCCCGGTGAGATTGATGTGCAGAGTCAGAGTAAAGTGGATTTCCAGAAAATCTCCAAAAATACTTCTGATGCCCGGGAAATAATAGACTGAGAGTCATACTAAAAATACACAGAGATTATGCCATGTGAAAGAAGCCAAATTCAAAAGGCTACACATGACATTATTTCCTTTCTATGACATTCCAGAAAAGACAAAGTGTGGCGGCCCCATAAACAGAGCAGGTGTAGCCAGGTCAGGGAGGAATTGTCTACCAAGAGGCACAAGGGAATTGGGGGGTGGAACTTTTCTCTCTTGAGTGTAAAGGTGGTTTCATGACCCTATGCGTTTGTCAGCACTGAACTCAGACCTACACATTAAAGGGGTGAATTTTAATGTATGCAAATTATGCCTCAGGAAACCTGTCTTTAAAAAACTCGATTGAACAAAAGGATTATATGGAAAAATGTATTTATTGTGCAGGCATTTTACAAACCTTCCCATCTCATTTGAACAGCAACCATGTGCAAATCGCGCGGTGGCTCAAGCCTGTAATCCCAGCACTTTGGGAGGCCGAGGCAGGCGGATCACGAGGTCAGGAGATCGAGACTATCCTGGCTAACACGGTGAAACCCTGTCTCTACTAAAAATACAAAAAATTAGCCGGGCGTGTTGGCGGGCGCCTGTGGTCCCAGCTACTCGGGAGGCTGAGGCAGGAGAATGGCGTGAACCCAGGAGGCGGAGCCTGCAGTGAGCTGAGATCGCGCCACTGCACTCCAGCCTGGGGGACAGAGCAAGACTCCGTCTCAAAAAAAAAAAAAAAAAAAAAAAAAGAAAAGAAAAGAAAATGTGTGGCAAAATATAGAAATTATTTGTAATTGTGTGGAAAACAGTTTAACTTGCATTATTACCTCTGATGAGGGGCAGGTGTGTGGGGAGGGACTTTCCATTTTTATTAAGTGTTTTCTACATTTGACTTTGGAAAAGAGCTGAGGTTGCTTTCAACAATGAAAACAAATAAAACAAGACCCGGCACGGTGGCTTACGCCTGTAATCCCAGCACTTTCGGAGGCCGAGGCACACGGATCACTTGAGGCCAGGAGTTTGAGACCAGCCTGGGCAACATGGCAAAACCTCCTCTCTACTAAAAAATACAAAAATTAGCCAGGTGTGGTGGCGCGGGCCTGTAATCCCCCAGCTACTCTGGAGGATGAGGCAGGAGAATCGCTTGAATCCAGGAGGCAGAGGTTGCAGTGAGCCGAGATCGCGCCACTGCACTCCAGCCTGGGCAACAGAGCGAGACTCCATCTCAAAAAAAAAGAAAAGAAAAGAAAAGAAAGGAAAAGAAAACTATATATTTAAAAAAAGCAATTGGAAATCGAATGTAAGCAAGAAGCCTGTTTTAAAAATGTATCTTCCTGCCGGGCGTGTGGCTCACGCCTGTAATCCCAGCACTTTGGGAGGCCGAGGCGGCGGATCACAAGGTCAGGAGATCGAGACCATTCTGGCTAACACAGTGAAACCCCGTCTCTTCTAAAAATACAAACAATTAGCCGGGCGTGGTGGCGGGTGCCTGTAGTCCCAGCTACTCGGGAGGCTGAGGCAGGAGAATGGCGTGAACCCGAGAGGCGGAGCTTGCAGTGAGTCGAGATGGCACCACTGCACTCCAGCCTGGGCGACAGAGCGAGACTCCGTCTCAACAAAAAAAAAAAAAAAAAGAAAAAAAAAGTATCTTCCCCTTGCCTGTGGGCTCCGCAGTTCCCAGGCGCCCTCCTTACCCCCTGGTTCCTTTCCCGAGCCTCCCTAGTTTCTCCTGTAGCCAGAATAACGCCCCCCACCCATGTCCACATCCTAATCCCCAAAACCTCGCCTGGCAGCGGGGACTTGGTAGACTGAGGGAGCTGGGGACCTGGGGGTGGGAGATTCTCCTGAGTGACGGGGCGGGCTTCCTGGAATCACACGGGTGGGAGGCGGGAGGGTCGGAGGTCAGAGTGACTGAGGCCGGATCCCGGGGTGCGGCACTCGCTTAGAAGCTGGAAGAGGCGGGGACAAGGATTCTCTCCAGGAGCCCTGCTGACACGGCTCTGCCCTCTGACCCCCAGAGCCGTAAGATGATAAATCTGTGCTGCTTTAAGTCTGCACAGCTGTGTCATAGCGACCCAGGAAACCAGCGCAGCCTGGAGCCTCCCTGGGGCTTTGCTCCGTAGCTGCCAGGCACTGAGCCCCACTGGAATGCAGCCTGGTTTGGACGCGGTTTCTGGGCCGACCTTAGCGCCCTCTCTAGAAGTCAACTGTATTTGCATTGCCTCTGAGTCGCCAGCGTTCCTCCCCAGCACTGGTGCCTCACTCCTGTGTGTGGGCGACAGGACGGCAGATCCGACCTATGTTTTTAAACCATTTTCTCCCGTCCCCCATGCAAATCTGGCCTCATGGACCCTTTCTCTGAGGTACACCATGGCAATCCTTAAATGAGGCCTGGTTGCTGGTTTCAACACTCTACTGTAAGACATTCTTTTTGAATGGAGCTGTTTTCTTACTTTCATATTCAGATGGTTCATTGCCTGTTTGTGGAAAGACAACCGAGTTTTGTATACCGACCTCGTATCCCACAATCCAGCTACACTCACGCATTCTAGGTGCTTTTTGTGGATTTCTTAGGGTTTTCTACATATGGGATCAAATCATCGGAAAATAAAGAACATTTTATTTATTCTTCTTTTGAAATTTGGTTACATTTATTTCTTTATTTAGCCTTATTGCACCGGCTAGACCCTCCAGTACAGTGTTAATTAGGAGTGTTGAGAGAGAACATCCGACTCGTGTTGCTGATCTAAGGGAGCACGTACTCAGTCTCTAATCATTAAGGATGAAGTCAGCTGCAAGCGTTTCATAGTTGTCCTTTACTGTTTATTTTTATTTGGTTAAGGATGTTCTAAATTAAACGACATTTTCATAAGGAGGAAGGGCAAGTGTTCAGTGAAAATCCTGACATGGTTTATGGAAATAATTCTTGGCTCAACTTCCTAAAGGTGCTCTACCAGGTGTGCCGTGTGCCTGGGTAACCTACCTGCATTGAGATTGTGCACACACACACACACACACACACCACAGCACAGCACAGAAACATACATAAGACACACACACACAACACACAAAAGCAATTGTGTTCTAGCCTGGTGGAACAACCCATGTCCACCAGCCTGGTGGCCTCCTGCAACCCACATTTATGGCAATGATTTGTTGAAATGGCACCACCAGTATCTTGAATTCCCTTGCCCTTAAAGGAAAAGGTCCCAGTAAGCTTTTGATCCACTGTGGAGGATCTGTAATTTGGAACCATTAAATGTATCTGTCTTTTTCTCCAAACTATTTCATGTTCTTCATCATGAGACTAACAACGTGACTGAGCCATCATGGTTCTAACTCCGGTTATAGATATTTCTGGAAAAATGCTTACAACTTGAAATGGAAGGTAACCTTGAGCAGTTACCGTACTGTGCTCGGCACTGGAACGTGGTGTTGCGGGGGCTATTTGTGCTTGGACTTTAGATGAAAATTTCTGTTTAAATAAATATTCTTAACTTTTTTACATTATTTCAGTCCTTGACTCTTCATCAAAAGCAAACAAGACTCTTAACCAAAAGTGGAGCAAAACTGTGCATTTGTTAAATAGCAATATCTTTGCATCCGTTATTTCTCATTTTGGCCAAAAGACCCGATTTATGCTACATCCATTCTCCAGACACGTAGAATTACCTTGCTTGTATGTAACATTACCATGTGGGATGTTTTTCAATGCTTTTGAAGTCTGTGCCAATAAAATGCCCTCAGCTTACAGGCAGGTGTGGGCACAGGGCAGAGACAGCCTGTGCTCAGCCTCCTGTTTGGAGCCTCAGTTTGCTGTGCCCGTTGGGGCCAGAGAGGAGAGAGGGCTGCCTGGCCTGGTGAGCCATGGTCTCCTTTCCTGGCAAGGTGCTGTTCACCACCCTCAGCCCAAGCTGGACCACGCAGTTCCTCGCATTCTCCTGAAGGACTCTGCTTGCAACGCAACTTATAGCGCTGAATTAGCTTCCTGGGGCTGCCGTAACAACGAACCACAGACTGGGGGGCTTAAAACAACAGGGATTGTCATTCCCCGGTTCTGGAGGCTGGCAAGTCTGAAGTCAGGATGTCAGCAGGGCCGCCTACCTGAGACTTGGAGAGTCCTCCACGGCCCCTCCCCAGCTCCCAGGGGTGCTGTGAGTCTCAGGTTTCCTTGGCTTTAGATGCACCGCATCTATCTCTGCCTCCATCTCAGGCCTTCTTCCGTGGGAGTCTTCACACAGGGTTCTCGCCTCCCCATAAGGCCAGTACCATATTGGACTCGGGCCCACCCTCATGACCCCCATGACTTCATCATGTTTGCAAGACCCAATTTCCAAATAAGGTCGCATTCACAGGTACCAGGGTTTTGGGCTTCAGAACCCTGGTTTTCAGGGGACACAACTCAACCCGTAACAAATAGCAAGTCTGGGCTTTTCCAAGCTGTGAAAACCCCGCTGCCTCGGCTCCAGGTTCATGCAGCGCCCTCCGCATGTCAATCAAAAGGGACCCTCTTCATAGCAACCAACAGACCAGCGCCTCTGCGAGGGTCTCTCCAGGGAATGCCAGGGTGGCACTGCCTCTCATGTGCCCTTTCTCCCCTGCCTTCCCACAGCCCTGGGAGGACACTCTTCTTCCCCACACTCCTCCCCAAGCCCAGCATCATCCTTGATCCTCGTCACCCTTCCTCCCCCAAGGCACCTTTACCTCCTCCCACAGAGCCCCCTGGGTGATATGAATCTCTCCTCTCCCAGCTCTGAGGCCCCCACCTCTGGCTGCTGTGAGGTGGGGAAGGAGCCTGATCTCCCACTTGGGCAGCGAGGGAGGAAGGAAGCCGTGATTCCTGGGCACTGATTTTTGTCCCTGCCACCCATGCCACAGAGACAAACCCTGGTTATTTAATAATGAGGCTGAGGACTCCTCAGTGGGATGAGAGCCCCTCAGGGAGGCTGAAGCCCATCACTGCCCACTCGGCCTCCCGGCTCCCTCCCTGGATGGCCCAGCCTGCCTGCTGCCTCCTGCCGCCTCGCCTGCGGCCTGCTGGTGTCTACCGAGGTCATCGCCATGGACAGGAGGGGCAGAGGCACGGGGAGCCCCTTGTGGCCTGGTTTCCCTCTTGGTGTTCCTCTGCCCTCATCCCCTGGGTGAGAAGAGCCTCCTGGCTGCCACCCACCCACTCCACATGCACCTCTGGGTAGTTCCCTCACTGTGTCTGCAGGGATGAGGCACCATGGCCTGGGTGGTTCACACAGCAGGAAGCTCCCTCGCAGTCTAGAGGCGGGGAGGTGAGAAAAGGGTGTGAGTAGGGCTGCGCTCCCTCTGGCTAGGCCTGGGAGGTGAGCTCACCCCAGAGCTGAGAGCTGGGCAGAGGCCTCCATGGGGGGCGGGGGGTGGGGGCAGCAACTGCATGGCACGGACAGGGGCTGGGCCGCAGGATGGGGAGAACCTGTGTGGGGCTGCAGTGGGGTAGATGTGGGTACACAAGGGGGCCCTGCTTGACCGAGGAGAGGAGGGAGGCTGCCCACAGGGGTGTGCCATGCACAATATCTCTTGGTGCTTTATTCAGTGCTCGACCTGGCGTGCAGTGAGGGCCTGGGTTAGGGAGAGGACCAGGAAACACTCTTGTTCCATTACAGCCCCTGCCCGGGACCTGTCCTTGACTGCGGGCCTGAGTATTTCGTGCTCGCTCTCATCCCTTCACTTCTCATTCCCTTGTTCTGGCAGGAGATACTCAATGACTAACCCTAGATTGATGGATTTTGCCGACAGTGAGATGGATTCTCCTTAAGCAATTTGTCCTGTCAATGGATCAGCTTTAGTCTGTGAAAACTTGATTTGCTTAACCTTGGTTTGAGAGATAGGAAACTGTGTGGCATCTGAGGGTTTGATGAATGACAGAGCTGCACAGTCACAGAGGGGAGGGAAACCGTTCTGAAGCCTAACCACCTCTGTATCCACCCACTCTCCCGCCAGGTGACAGCCCACACAGGACAGGAGTGAGCCGCACATTTGGGACAGCAGAGCCTGGCAGCAAAGCCTGAGGCTCACGGGATGGGAGTGTTGCTGGGGGCGGAGAACAAGGGCCCCACCTGGAAAGGGCAGAGGTGACATGAGGGGGAAGGCAGCTCCGCCAGGGCAAAGAAGATCCAGTCAGGATGGGCAGACAGGCGGCAAAAGGAGCCACGCAGGAGCCACCCCCGGGAAGGCAAAAAGAAGACCCCACTGGCGAACTGGGCTTCTGAACCTACCTCCTCGTTTCCCTGTGGCCTCATCCCACCCCAGTGAGAAGTGATTCCGCTGCTGCCCACTTCACATTTATTCTTGGGTGGACCCACTTGCTGCATCTGCAGGGACGAAGCACCATAGACCAGGTGTTTGCACAACGGAATCTCTTCTCTCCCAGCTCTGGAGGCTGGAAGTCCGAGATCAAGGTGTGGGCCAGCAGCACTTCCTCCGGGGGTTCCTTCCTTGTCCCTTCAGCTTCCGGTGGCCGGCCATCCCGGCTGCGCCTCGGCTTGTAGACGTCCATGCCTCACTGCAGCCTTTGCTTCCACTGTCACGCCACCCTCTTCCCCGGTGTCCCGCTGCATGTCCTCTCCTCTGCTTATGGAGACACCAGTCATTTGATTTAGGGCCCACCCTACTCCAGGAAGACCTCATCTTCACTCATGATGTCTACAAAAACCCTATTTTCCTTTCTTTTTTTTTTTTCGAGATGAAGTCTTACTCTGCCGCCCAGGCTGGAGTGCAATGGCATGACCTTGGCTCACTGCAACCTTCGCTTCCCAGGTTCAAGCGATTCTCCTGCCTCAGCCTCCCAAGTAGCTGGGATTACAGGCACCCGCCATCACGCCCGTCTAATTTTTGTATTTTTAGTAGAGATGGGGTTTCACCATGTTGGCCAGGTTGGTCTTGAACTCCTGACCTCAGGTGATCCGCTCACCTCAGCCTCCCAAAGTGCCTGGGATTACAGGCATGAGCCACCACACCTGGCCAAAAAACCCTATTTTCAAATAAGTGCAGATTCTGAGGCTCTGGGTAGACATGGATTTGGCAGAGACACTATTGAAACACACTACCATAAGTGATGTCATCAAGGTGGAGAAACAGAAAAATAGAAAGAGAAAACCTCTGTCTGTTCTGTGTCCCTGTGATCTTATGAGAACATCCCAGAACAACGTATTCATCCTTAAATGATGTTAGGTCCAGGCAATTCAGCCCAACTCCATGTCTAAGCATCAGACGACCCAGCTGGACCCATCGCCTTGTGTGCTAAAGACTCCAGTGAAAGCAACTGCCCTACCCTGCTGCCACTGGCCCCACCACCGCCGCTGGCTCGATACACACCAGGGCTGGGGCTGGTGGCATCAGAGCCACATCAGTGGAGATGTCCACTGGGGAGTGTGCGGGAGACCTTGGGGTCTGACCAAGCCTGTGATCAATAAATAGGTGAAGAGAGAGTTGGCTCTAAGTCCTCTCTCTGCCGCGCACTAGCAGTGCAGCCTTGGGCAAATCTCTGAACCTCTCAGAGATTCAGTTTCCTCCTCTGGGAGACGGAGGCATCAATGGCTGCTATTTACTGGGCGCTGTGATGTGCAGCAATGCTCTAAGGCTTTCCTACATTAACTCGCTTAGTCCCTGTAGTGACCGTAGGAAGAGCTTTCCATTATTACAGTCATTTCAGAGACAAGAAAGAGCTTAAGTGACCTGCCGAAGGTCACACTGCCTTAAGAAGTGGGTCTGGGTTTTGGACCAGAAGCCTGAGTCCTGACACTGAGCAACTACTCCTGTGGCTTCCCAGGCATGGCCATCAAAAGGGGACAACTGAAACATCGTGGCACCAGGCAGCCCGAAGGAGGCACTGCCATCAAATCGACACGGATGGCAAACAGCAGATGGCCCTGTGGGTGTGCTCACAGCAAGATCTGGTGAAATCACGAAGGCAAAGGTCTGATCGAGTTTGGATGTGTGTCCCCACCCAAATCTCCTGTTAAAATGTGGTCCTTAGTGTTGGAGGTGGGGCCTGATGGGAGGTGATTGGATCGTGGAGGCAGATCCCTCATGAATGGCTTAGCACCATCCCCTTGGTCATGAGTGAGATCTGGTTGTTTAAAAGTGTGTGGCACCTCCTGCTCTCTGTCTCTTGTTCCCAATCTCACCGTGAGACATGCCTGCTTCCGCTTTACCTTCCACCATGAGTGACAACTCCCTGAGTCCTCCCCACATGCTGAGCGGATGCCAGTGCCATGCCTCCTGTACAGCCTGCACAACCACAAGCCAATTAAACCTCTTTTCTTATCAATTACCCAGTCTCAGGTATTTCTTTATAGCAGTGCAAGAATGGCTGAACACAAGGTCCCATACAAAGCTGCTAATCTTTTTTCTTTCTTTCCCTAGAAGCTCTACCTTCCTCACCAGGAGTTTTTGTCTCCGGTGAAGGCTTCCAGGTCTAAGTGGTGAGCAGTTTGGACTTTTTGGGAGGTGTGAATGGAATCCTCCTTCTAACTTGTGATAAATATATGAAGAAAAGTTGAACCATTCATGCACCCAGCAACCATCCATCGATTAACACTGCTAAGGACCAATGCTAGGAGATCCATAGGGGCTTCTGTGGGCCCAGCCCATGAGCAGCCTGAAATTTATCAGGGAGGCCAAAAGACAAACACCTATGGTAGCAGGTGGAATGCGGTGAGGAGAAAAGTATTCTCTGATTGGAGGAGCAGTCACGGTACGGAAAGAAGGATGAGGGGACTCCACAGGCTGGGGAGCTTGTCCCCAAAATGGCCGAGGTATTCCTGGCTCTTCACAGACCCATGGGCAAATGTCCCACCATCAGAGGACATTGGGTAGGGTGCCCATACACCCTCAGCAGACACTGGGCATGGTACTTGTCCACTGTGTTAGACCTTTCTTGCGTTGCTATTAATAAGTACCTGAGGCCGGGCACCAGTGGCTCACGCCTGTAATCCCAGCACTTTGGGAGGCCGAGGTGGGCGGATCACGAGGTCAAGAGATGGAGACCATCCTGGCCAACATTGTGAAACCTCGTCTCTATTAAAAATAAAAAAATTGGCTGGGCGTGGTGGCGTGCACCTGTAGTCCCAGCTACTCGGGAGGCTGAGGCACGAGAATCACTTGAACCCAGGAGGTGGAAGTTGCAATGAGCCAAGATTGCACCACCACACTCCAGCCTGGGCAACAGTGTGAGATTCTGTCTCAAAAAAAAGAAAAAAGTACCCAAGACTGTGTAATTTATAAGAAAAGAGTTTCAATCGTCTCAGAGTTCCACAGGCTCTACAGGAAGCATCGTAGCTTCTGCTTCTGGGGAGGCCTCAGAAAGCTTCCAATCATGGCTGAAGGCAAATGGGAACCAGGTACATCACATGGTAAAAGCAGAAGTAAGAGAGGTGGGGGGCAGGTGCCACACATTTTTAAATGACCAGATTTTGCAAGAACTCACTTACTGTCTTGAAGAGAACACCAAGCCATGAGGGATCCACTGCCATGATCCAATCCCCTCCCACCAGGCCACACCTCTGGTATTGGGGATTACAATTCAACGTGAGATTTGGGTGGGGACAACATCCAAACTCTATTATTCCCCATCATTAGACTCTGGGCATGGTGGCTGTCCATAACCATTGGACACAGGGCATGCTGCCTGTCCATAACCACTGGACACAGGGCATGGTGCCTGTCCATAATCATTGGACACAGGGCATGGTGCCCGTCTATAATCATTGGACACTGGGCATGGTGCTTGTCCATAATCATTGGACTCAGGGCATGGTGCTTGTCCATAATCATTGGACTCAGGGCATGGTGCCCATCTATAATCATTGGACACTGGGCATGGTGCCCGTCTACCATCACTGAACACTGGGCATGGTGCCTGTCCATAATCATTGGACACTGGGCATGGGGCCCTTCTACCATCACTGAACACTGGGCATGGTGCCTGTCCATAATCATTGGACACTGGGCATGGGGCCCATCTACCATCACTGAACACTGGGCATGGTGCCTGTCCATAATCACCAGACACTGGGCATGGGGCCCATCCATTATCACTGGACAATGCACTGGACACTGGGCATGGTGCCCATACACCCTCATTAGACAATGGGCATTGTACCCATCCACCACCAATGGACACTGAACATGGTGCCCATCCACCATCATTGGACACTGGGCATTGCACCATCGACCATCACTGGACACTTGGCGTAGCACCTGTTCATAATCACTGAACAATGGCTATGATGCCTGTCCACCATTATTGGGCATGGCACCCATACACCCTCATCAGACACTGGGCATGGTCCACCATCATTGGACACTTGGCATGTCCAATGACCATAATCACTGAACAATGGGCATGGGTGCCTGTCCACCATCACTGGACACTGGGCAAGGCACTTATACACTCTCATCAGACATTGAACATGGTACACCATTATTAGACACTGGACATGGCACCCATCCACCATCAATTGACCCTGAACATACCTGTCCATCATCATTAGACATTGGACAAGGCACCCATCCATCATCATAGCACACTTGGCACGGTGCCTGTCCATAATCACTGGACACTGGGCATGGCCCATCCAGCATCACTGGACACAGGGCATGGCACAGTCCCCACCATTGGACATGGGACACAGTGTCCATCCACCATCAGGAGACTGATAGCACTGGACATGGCACTCATCCATTCAGGCCTTTGAGAACGCCCAGAGGAACAGTTTCCTTGGGCAGCAGAGCAGCCACGGGACTCTGAGGGAGCCATGATTGGCGGGAGTGAAGGGCAGGCAGTGGGCGATGTGGCCAGAGAATTGCCTCACTGGGCTGACCCATGTCCCCCAGCAGCTGACGGCTTAGTGGGTCAGTTTCCACCCTCTCCATGGGCTCAGCTGGCCTCAAGTGTTGGGAACCACCCCACTTTAAAAGGATTAATCAATAAGTCACATTAGCAAATTCACCAACAGCAAATTGAACCCTCACTGTCTATAGGGGACATACTATGAGGAGGAATCAGTTAATTTATGCAGATAGCTAATTACTCCTACAAGTAACCAATTACAAGGCTGCTATTTCTTTGGATGAATGCTGAGCCTGCCCACTGACATCTGACCCAAAACACTGGACCTGCACTTGACCGTGGTCTGACGGAGGAAGCACCCGGGGACAATTCCAGCTGGTACCAGAGTTCACGCAGGAAAGCAGGGCTTGGAACAGGGGCCAGCGCCTGCTGCTCAGGGTCAGTACCCCCGCTACCAGTGTGGCTAACGTGAGCCTGGGCATGTGGACGAGAAGGACCTTGAGGGGTGGGTAGGAACAGGAGCCCTGCCCCAGAGGCTGTGGCCACGGGTGGAGTTGGGAGACTCAGAAGGAGCCCTCACCTCGAGTGTTGTAAAAGAATGTGAGCTCCCTTGAAAGATAAGCTGCGCTCGGCGAGCTCCATTCCTCACTCCGAAGCTGTGGGCTCAGCCTCTCAGCACCCCGGGCTCAGCCTCTGAGTCCTGGCGTCGGGAAGACGATGCCTGTGTGCCACGATTGTTGGTGGATTAAATCATTCACCAGGTGTCCATCTCCATCCGCAGCAGTCACAACTGGCGTGGTGGAAGAGGTTGTTCTGTGCTAGCCACAATATTTGTGATTCTCCTCCCTTTAATTGAATTAATCAATAACATCATTGTCGAATTCACCATCAGCAAATTGAACCCCAAAATTAAACATCCAAAACACAGACTGACTCAGTGGTGGTGCCAAGGGGGGGCTTAGGTGGAGATGTTCACATTTGTCGAGCACCTTCACCAAGGCATGGCCATGCCTGGCGCAAGGCTTCCAGCCCACCCGACCTTCTCTGCAGGCGCTGAACACTCCCAGCCTCCCGCATTTGGGTGGGGCCGTGTGATTCCTTTCAGGCCAGTGGAGTGCAGCCAGAAGTGACAAACCCACTTCCAGGATTGGCCTAAAAACTCTCACAAAATCATCTCCACTCACTGCACCCATCAGTCCGCTGGGAGATGGTAAACTGAGGTCCCCAAATCATCTTGTAGAGAGTAATTTGCAGAAAATCAGACTGGACTGTGACGTAAGCCAGAAATCAGCCTGCATGGGAGTCACCCTTTTCCTGTTTAGGAAAAAACAAAAAGTGCAGCTCACTGCCAGCGCTCATTTAATTTTACATAAACACGCTCTTTGAGGCTGAAGCAAATCAGATTTTCAATGTGAAAATAAAATATAAAAACTGTTCTTGGAGTTATTTCTAAACAGAACTAGCATCAGAATTGTCTGAATCATCAGAATTGTCTATTTTTGAAAAATCAGATTCATCAAATGAATCTTCGGCCAAAAACTGTTTGAGAATGATGTTAACATCACGCGGAGGAATGCTACGTTTTCTAGGATTTGACATTTTCAGCGATTGAGAATAACTATATTTTGTAAGTGGAAACACCTCTACTAAAAACAGAATGCTATAAATAGAATGATGTCTTTTGTTTCCAAAGTCGATATACTCGAGCACTGTGAAAATAATAAAAACAAGATATTGTGTGGCAAAGTTATCTCGGGGTAAACGCTGCAGCCACAAGCACCACCAGTGAGTATTCTTGGGGCAAATAGGAAAGGGTTAAACTGCTGGGATGGGGGGTTATCTGTTACCAGGCTAACGTTTGCTCAATTCGAATACAGAGCATGTATTTCCAAGAAGTTGCTGCCTGCATGGAACAAGCGACAAGTCACCTGCGGCCAGAAGCCACCCCCATTAGAGTCCACAAAGCCTTGGTGCGAAGGATTGGTCAGCAGGGGAAGCTTAGAAATTGGACCAGCCTGGCCAACATGGCGAAACCTCATCTCTACTAAAAATGCAAAAATTAGTGCAATCTCGGCTCACGGCAACCTCCACCTCCTAGGTTCAAGCGATTCTCCTGCCTCAGCCTCCCGAGTAGCTGGGATCACAGGCACCCTCCACCATGCCTGGCTACTTTTTCTATTTTTAGTAGAGACTGGGTTTCGCCATGTTGGCCAGGCTGGTCTCAAACTCCTGACCTCAGGTGATCCACCCACCTTGGCCTCTGAAAGTGCTGGGATTACAGGTGTGAGCCACCACACCCAGCCTAAATCTCCAATTTCTAAGCTTCCCTGCTGACCAATCCTTCTTCGGAATGAAACCATACTCCTTCGGCTATTTTAATGTCAGTTCTCTTGTGTCAAAATAAAATACAAACACCCCAAGTGACACGACCCCATTAATACTGGATTCAGTTCACTGTAGCTTGGATGTTTAACTTTTCAAATTATGAGAAATGAGCCAGGCACAGTAGAGCACGCTTCTAGTCTCAGCTACTCAGGAGGCTGAGGCAGGAGGATCACTTGAGGCCAGGAGTTCAAGGCTGCAATGAGCTCAGATCGTACCACTGCACTCCAGCCTGGGCAACAAACCAAGAAATAAAATTATAAGAATTGACCATTCATTATAAAATTAACCTGATATCCAATATTAAGAGTTAGGCCGGGTGTGGTGGCTCACCCCTTTAATCCCAGCACTCTGGGAGGCTGAGGTGGGCAAATCACTTGAGGTCAGGAGTTCGAGACCAGCCTGGCCAAGAGGGTGAAATCCCGTCTTTACTAAAAATACAAAAATTAGCATGACGTAGTGGTGGTGCGCCTGTAATCCCAGCTACTCGGGAGGCTGAGGCAGGACAGTCTTTGAACCCAGGAGGCAGAGGTTGCAGTGAGCTGAGATTGTGCCACTGCACTCCAGCCTGGGTGACAGAGGGAGACTCTGTCACAAAAAAAAAAAAAAAAAAAAAAAAATTAAGAATTAAAGAGGGCAGGCGTGGTGGCTTACGCCTGTAATCCCAGCACTTTGGGAGGCTGAAGTGGGCAGATCACGAGGTCAGGAGATCAAGACCATCCTGGCAACACAGTGAAACCCCGTCTCTAGTAAAAATACAAAAAATTAGCCGGGCGTGGTGGCGGGCGCCTGTAGTCCCAGCTACTCGGGAGGCTGAGGCAGGAGAATGGCGTGAGCCCGGGAGGCGGAGCTTGCAGTGAGCCGAGATTGTGCCACTGCACTCCAGCCTGGGCGACAGAGTGAGACTCCGTCTCAAGAAAAAAAAAAGAAGAAGAAGAATTAAAGACGTTTGCACTTACTGACTTCTTACACAGGCCTAGCTCTTAAAACATCAAACAGACGAGCACCACCTGCGGTGTTCATTCACATGCTCGGGTTGAAAAAGACAGACGCAAGCTCAGGCTGGAGCGAGGAAAGGACACAGAGAGGTTTCATATGAGGGCTGTCTCAGAACCCCGAGCTCAGAAAGTGGCTGCAACCCAAACTGCAAAGACCCCAGCACTCTTTTTCTCAGCGTTCAGCCTCCACCTCTGTGTATTCGCTTTGCTCCCCCGTCTCTAGACGGCTTTCACTGCTTGCCTGGGCTCCACGCTACATGAAACGGTTCCACCCAGGCAGAAGGCAAACCTTATTCCAGATTTGCAGAGGGTCTAGCCTGAACCAGTCTACTATGGATGGGAAGCGGGCCCCAGAGAGCACACGGGGCATGGGGCTGGGCCTTCCCACATCAGGGACCCTGAACCTGGAAGCCATTCCCTGCAGGAGCCACCGCCCTCGGAGGACACTCAGCTCCCCACGAAGCCCTCGCTGCCCAGTTCCACTGCTGCTTGTGTTCCATTTCACTACTAAACAGTTAAATCCTCGAGGGACTCACCCCTTATTTCTAAGGGTTTTCTTAGGTGGGCAGGATGGATAGGCGGGAAGCAGAGTCCTCGGTGGAAACATTAACTGCAGAGATAACCGCTTCAGAGCGAGGCAGTCCTTAAGCTCCCTGTGTCCACAGAGTCTGCTTGACAACGCCATCAGACACCTGGAGGTCATCCCCACGGTAACAATCAGCCGGCAGCAGCTGGATTAGCGGCCCGTCACCAACAGCCAACACACCTGCTGGCACTGGGGACACATCAGTGCCTCCCAACCCACAGGACACTTTTTGAAAAAAAAAAAAAACCTTAAGCATTTGTGTACTGAAAGGTATTTTCAAGAGATAACATAGGAAAACATGGGCATAAATAAAGTTATATTGTATATTGGAATCTGGTTGAGATAATAAGTTTTAGATATGTGGTAATTTTCTACTAAACCCAAAAAAGAAAAATGGAAAGCCACGTAGCTAAGAAGAAATATATTGTATTTGTAAATACAAGTATATAGGCTGCAAGTAAACACAATAAATTTACTTGTAAATTTACAAGTACTTCATATATCATATAAAAGCAAATATAGACATTGTATTTCAGGAAATGCCAGTAAATAGAAAGCAAGCTACAATATGAAATGAATTAGAATAAATTTATATAAGATTCATACTGACAAGGCAAATGCATTACTAAAAATTCGTACAAAATATGGAGCAAAAAAATAAATTTGAATGAGTCTTTACAAAGGTATCTACAGTACATGTAAAGAAAAACATAGTCCAATAAAAACGAAACAATATAGAACACAAGAATTCATTTGAAGTAATTACAATGCCAGGTAACGTAAATGTCACTAAATATTTAATACCTGGTGAGCAGTAGGGAAAAAGTAAGTTCTGCTTGAACCCAGCAGCAATGTCGCCATTGCTTTAGGATCACACCTCTGGATGGTATTCAGTTCAAATCTTAAACCTTGTAGGAAAATCTCAGGTTCTGTGTCCAACCGGCTGTGACCTACGGGCCGAGGCTCAGGCTGGAGCCTTTGCCCGGGTGCCTGATGATGCTGCCCAGCACCAGCAGGGGGCAGTGTTGCCACCCACATCCCAGGGAACTCATGTCCCCAAAGAAAGCCATCGGAGGCAGGGACGTTCCGGGACATATTTTTGAGAAAATAACACTTATGGTACCTAAAACAACATCAAACCTCAGTTCATCTGGGAACGATGCTTGGGGGAGCCACCAAAAACTCCACAGCAGCATTCAAGTCAAATCACAGCGCCTCCCAAGCATTAGGGAACATGGGGGTCTCTGGAACCTGCACCTGCCTCCAACCGGTCAATCCACAGAGCAGCCCTCTCCTCCCTGCGGCAGCGGCGGCATCAGTGCCACTGGTGAAGGCTTGCAGTGGACTGTGCCAACCCACCCACCAGCAATGCGTCTGGCCCTTCACAGAATCAAAGAGTCCTATTCAGCTAAGAGAGATCAACATTGTCCCCCAAACTAGAAAGCTGCTATCAACACTGAGAGTTTTCATTTCATACCTGTCAAAAGAGCAGTTTTTACTTATTTAGACATAGGTTTTTATTAATATCACTCCTTTGTATACTTAACTAGGAAAATAAGGCAAAAACAATTGGTCTGGATTCCTCCGTGCTTCTTCAGGGTACGTCTGTCTTCCCAGTCACCGCTCCGAGCAGGACCGCATGGTTGGCCTCCTTGTGCCACATCCTTTCCTGTGGCCTCAGGAGCCTGAACTGGGGGCGTTGGGAGGGTCCCCACCGACGTCTGCCAGCGGCTTTTGTCCCACAAGTTTCTATGCAGACAAGGAGACAATGTAGCCAGGCGTGTCCTGAATCCAGAGGTGGTAAAATGGGGACAAACAGGCCTCTTAGAGCTGGGAACACGTGGTGTGTGGCATCTACAAATACATGTGTATGCAAATGTACACTACGTATGCATATATTTATTAGATATTTTATATATAATAAAATATATATTAAAGATAAAAGACATTAAAATGCTAGCAGTGTTGTCATCTGGTGGGGGCAGTCGAGGTGATGTAGTAACTGCTTCTTTTCTCCTTTATTTCACCATGTTTCACTGTTTTCTACGCGGAGCTGACATTTCTTTTTGAGTAAGATTACTTTAAGGAAACGACAATAACAAAGTAGAAACACCTCCTGTAGAGTCAATACAGTTTCATCTAAATCACAGTGAGGTTTCTTTTCTTATGGACCTTGAAAAGCTGATTCTCAAATTTATATGGAAATAAATGAAGGACCAGGTACAGCCAGGACCCTTGTTCTTCAGGAAGGACATGGTTGGGGATGTGCCCTCTCAAAGCTCAAGACAACTCCAAAAGCTAAGTCTTTAGAACAGCTGGGCAAGACCGTGAACACACGGGCGGTGCCACAGAGCAGGCCAAGCCCATGCTCACCCAGGAAACAGATCTCCTTTAAAGCGGGCCTTCCCTGTTTACTAATAGCATATGCATAAGTATGTAAACAGCAAATAAACACTACTCAATCAGCAGTACTGAGGCAATGCACTAAACAAAGGAGAATGAGATTCAATCCCTACCTCACATTATATTTTTAAAAATCAATTCCACATGGATTAAAGACTTCAATGTCAAAAAAAAAAAAAAAAAAACCATTATGAAACTCTCTTACACGATGAAGTAAAGGTCATCTCCTAAACCTCAGAGCAGGGAGGGCTCTTAATACACTCATACACACACACAACCAATGAAAATAACTAATAAGCTGAACTATGTTAAAATTGAGAACTTCTACTCATTTTGGTGGCACACCATCCCACCAAGAGATTAAAAAGATGAGCCAGGAAGTAGAAAAGAATGCCTGGGCATGTACCTGACAAAACATTCATATCCAGCAGATGTGGAGAATTCATATCAGTCAACAAGGCAAAATACAAACAACCTAATAGAAAAGTGCTCAAAAATCCTCACCAGACAATTCACAGAAAAGGAAACAATAAGCTACCATTTTGTACTTAAAAATCAGGCGACAGCGAATGCTGGCAGAAATTTGAAAAAGGGACTCATGCACAATTCCGGGGAGGGTGGAAACTCGGGTGACCACTTTGGAAAGAACTAGGTGTCATCTGGTAGATGTGAGCATGTCTGTTCCACGGCCCATAACAGCCCTTCTTTGTTGTATGCCTGGAAAAATTCTGGCCCTTATGTAGTAGGGATGTTTAGAAGAATGTTCACGCCAGCATTGTTTGTAATAGTAAAAACATGTAAGCAACACAAACATCTCCATCAGCAGTAAGCTGGATAAATAGACTGTGGTCTGTTCTGTGTTACAACACTCTATAGCAGTGATACAGAATGAAATAAAGCCACTTGAATTCACATGATGTATCTTGAGCAAAGAGAAGTCATAGAAGACTACGTAATGTAAGATTCCATTTGTGTAAGGTTCACAAACAACAAAACCGAGCAGGACGTTTCTCCACTGAGACATACATAGTGGAAAACGCACAGGAAAAGCACAGGAATGGTTGCATACCCTGCAGGTGGTGCCTCCTGTGCAGGGGCAGGTCAGGGTGCCCACAGGTAGGGGCATGTCACCTGGGGGTGCATATGCAGGTGTTTGTCCTTATTCTTTTTCCTTAGACATGCAAATTTTATGTACTCTTTTATATGTATAATCTATTTCACAACATAAGGGGAACAATAATAAAACATTTGGTAAGAAATATGTATTATTTTTCTTCAGTGTTGATCCTTGAGGAAACATTTGCTGTACAAGAAGAGGAAGAAGAGGCCGATGAAGACTATTTTTAAGGGGATTAATTGGTTTCCTTGAGGGCTTTTGGGTTTGGTGTTGCTGGTTGCTATTTTTATCTTTTCCAAGCCTATGGTCTCCGTTTGCCTTGCTATACCTTAGTAATGACTGTGGACTTCGGGGCATGTGGTTATGGGAAGCAGCAGGAGGGGGAGCTGCCAGCCAAGCCACTGGCAGGGACTCTCATGGGACCTGCCAAGCCTGTAAGAGCCTCCTCACAGTGCCACAGAAGCCTCGGTTCTTGTAGAGGGACCACTGCCATCAGAGTTGTCCAGCCTCAGCCCCACCTCCACCCAACTCACACCCAGCAAGCAAACTGCAATCCCACGGCAATGATCACTTGGCCCTGCGTATAGCTCTGCCTTTAAAGAAGGAGCATGGGAGCTGCGGCCGCTTCTGTCCTGTCCACTTGGTTACAGTTCTTGCTGTAAATTAATACTCACCTCAGATTCCTGTGAGTTCTTTTAGCATCCACTCTTAGGTGCTTGATCAATTATTCTGTATTATCTACTGACTTTCTGGGCCTACAAAATTGAAGCCAGACCCTGAAATGTGGCAATACTACCCTGTCCAGGCAAACATCACAGTGGGAACTTGTATGGTCCCACACAGGTTTGTCGCAGGTGACAACTGGCTTTGCTCCCTGCCTTTCCAAGGGGTTGTTGGAAGGCGCTGCTGCAACATTTCCATTCTGCAGATGAGAGAACTGAGGTGGCAGGGAGGTTGGGTAAATTGGTCAAGGTCTTTCAAGCTGGAAGTGGCCACACAGACTGGTTTCAAAGTCAACATCAGAGTGAATGGCAGAGGATGGGGCCCCTGCTGTTCCTGCACCAGGGCTGTCTGTGAATCAGAGCTTTGTGGCTTGGGGAGTGAGCCTGCCACACATTTTTGGTGAATTTGACAATGGAAATGTTCCAGCGTAGACCCATCTTGTTTTTGCATCATTCCCCCTCCTGCCTTGATTAGAAGATGCCCAGCTGGTCCAAACGCCCCATGACCACTGCTTCTGGGATGCTATTTAGTCACTTCCCAGAGGAATATTTGTTCCTTAAGTAAATAGAAATTGATCCATTTACACGTTTGTGACCACAGGGAAAGGCACCTGGCGCTCAGGAATAAAGCTCCACCCTCTCTTTTCACCAACAAGGACACAGAAGGGTTACAAGGCCATGAAATGCACTCGCCCTCCCTTCCTTTACACTGTTCTGAAAAGCCTTCTTAACCGTAACCTACCCTACAGGCCTCTCAAAAGCAATTGATAGAAAGTCCTTTGCAGGACGTGAGATATTGACTAATGTTGCAAAAACACACCTACTTCTGAAAGAATTATCTGGTTACCAGAAGACTTTTCCCTCTGGAAATTCTCCAAGGCTGTCCAGCCCCAGGGTGGGGGTGAATCATAAAGTACCAAGGAGCCCAAAGCCTTAGAGCACCTGGCTCAGTGGTTAAAGAAGGAAAGATGGAGATGACAGGTTTGAGGCTGGGAAAAAGAGGGAGAAATTAAAACAAAAAAAAACAAAACAAAAAACACAGAGGCCAGAAAGGTCAGAGACCTAGGAGCAGCTGACAGAAAAGAAAGCTTCAGATGTGAGCAGCAGCAGGGCAGATGCTGCCGCAAGGAAACCCCTTCTCAGACACAAAGCCCTCCACAAAATGATGCTCTAGGTGGACTTTCTTCTGCAAACCTTACTCCATCCCAAATTAGAAGGATTCAGAGAATTGAATTAAGGGTTTTGAGCATATTAACACATTGAATATTTGGAAGGAAAACCAATAAAAGCTGTCTCTTACTATATTACCCATCACAGAATGGAACGTGTATACACCACTGTAATAGCAGGTTCTCTAGAAGCAAACACAAACAAAAAACCAGAACCAACAGGATATGTGTATATGTATATATAGAGAGATTACTTTTAAGGAATTGGCTCAGGTGACTATGGAGGCTGGTAAATTTGAAATCTGCAGGGTGGGCCAGCAGGCTGGAGACCCCAGGAAGACCGTGTCTGCAGCTCCTGCTTGCTCAGGGAGGTCAGTCTCTGTTCCATTCAAGTCTTCAGCTGACCTGAGGAGGCCCACCTACTAGCAAGGGCCATCTGCTTTACTCAAAGTGCACGGGTTTAAATGTTCATCTCATCCAAAAACATCCTCACAGGGACATCCAGAATGAGGTTTGACTTCACATCTGGGCCCAGTCACATGGACACATAAAATTAAGCATCACAACCGTGTAGACGCATGTTGTTGACACTGAGCGGAAGGCAGGGCTCGGCGCACAGCTGTGACTGCTATTCGTGGATTTAGTGTGCTCCAGCATCATCTAAGCTTCATGAGGACAGGGATTTTTCTTTTTCTTCACTGCTATATTTCCAGTGCCTAGCATTTAATAAATAAACTAAAATAAACTAAAATAAAATAAAATAAAATACAATAAAAACACTGTTGACCACATGACTGTGTTGCTGTTGTTTGGGATTAGTGTGTGCGACTGTGCGTGCATTCATTTGGGAATTAGTCCCTCTGCTGGACAGATACTAAGGTGGCACCAGGGTCCCCAACTCCTGGTGTGTTCATATCTTGCTGGAATCCTATCTCCTTGATGTGGGGGGACCTGTGACTTGCTTCTGACCCACAGAATATGGTAGAGGGATAGCATGTCTCTCCCATGATCCAGGTACATTCCCTGGCCTCCACCCACAGCCGACTTGCTCTAGAGCCTCCCTGCTGGCTGATGAAGTAAGTGGCTGCACTGGAAACTTCCGTGTGGAGAGAGACTGAGGGCAGCCACGGACCTGGACCTGGGGCCCTCAGAGAGAAAGTGAACTCGGCCAACAGCCTGTGGGAACTTCCAAAGAGGTGGATTCTTTCCCAGCCTATCCTTGGATCCTCCTCATGAGAATACGGCCCAGCCAACACTTCATCCCGCCTAGTGAGAGCCCGGGCAGCGGACCCAGCGCGCATGTCCGGAAACCGTGAGATGACGCACGTGCGTGGCTCCGAGCTTCTCAGCTCCGTACCCAGCTGCTGAAAAGGGATGCAGCCCCCATGCAGTTGTTCCTGTAGGAGTGGGAAGACAGCCGGCTGGTGAAAGAACCCAAGGAAGAAGATCCATGTCTGAGGCGTGAGTTTGCCAATCTGTGTCACCTTGGGCAGTTCCCCGGTTGATTTCTCTGAGCCTGTTTCCTCACCTGCAAAACAGTCCATCCCTAAAGTATTTTTCTGTTCTGTGACTCTTTTACTCCAGAGGCAGTAAAGTTGGGAAGGAAAGCACAGGTCAAAAAGAAACCCTGGAGGGTTGAAGGTCAAGTTGCCAAGAGGGGCGGTAGTGTGAGGGGGACGTCGCGAGAGGGGTGTCCTGAGGGAGACGTCGTGAGGGGGGAGCGTGGTGACGGGGACGTCGTGAGGGGGACGTCGTCAGGAGAGGCGTGGTGAGGGGGCTCATGAGAGGGACGTCGTGAGGGGGCACCTCGTGGAGGGCGGGGGGAGGGGGCCATGTGAGGGGGGCACCTCGTGAGCGGGGCACCATGAGGGGGCACATGAGGGGGGCACATTGTGAGGGGGCGCATCGTGAGTGGGGCCTTCGTGAGGGGGGCGCATCTTGAGGGGGGTACGTTGTGAGGGGGACGTCGTGAGGGGGCCGCGTCATGAGGGGGATGTGTCGTGAGGGGGGCGTGACGTGAGGAGGGCACGTAGTGAGGAAGGCGTCATGAGGGGGACTTTGTGAGGGGGGTGCGTCGTGAGGGGGACTTCCTGAAGGAGGTGCATCGTGACGGGAGCGTCGTGACGGGGATGTCGTGAGGAAGGGCTCGTTGTGAGGGCGACGTCGTAAGGGGGAGTGTGTGGCGAGGGGGCGTCGAGAGGGGGACGGCGGGAGGGGGACGTGTCGTGAGGGGGGCGCATTGTGAGGGGGACGTCGTGGGAGGGCATGTTGTGAGGAAGGCGTCGTGAGGGGGAGGTCATGAGGGGGACGTCATGAAGGGGGCACGTCGTGACGGGGGCGTCGTGAGGGGGATGTCGTGAGGAGGGCGCGTGGTGACGGCGGCATGGTGAGGGGAGTGCGTTGTGAGGAGGCGCGTCGTGTGGAGGGCGTCGTGACGGGGACGTCGTGAGGGGCGCGCCGTGAGGCGAGTCTCTGCCCCCCTCCCCCTGGAGCTCCCACTCCCCAGCTCCCCCCACTGTCAGGGGCTCTTCCTGTCAGTGCCTCTGGCCCCTGCATTCGCCTCCCCCAGGCAGCCCTGTCCTCCTTGGGGAATCAGCCTCTCTCGCCTGAGCCCTAAGGCCGCCTCCCCTTCTGCCACAGGCCCTTTGGCTTCGGGCTCTGGAGATCTGCCTCCAATGGATCTGTCTGAAACCGCCCTCACTTAGCGGGGCAGGAGGCAGCAAGCGCTCGCTGCGGGCAGGAGCGGTTTCTGCAGGAGGGACCCTGTCTGAGCTAAACTCCGAGGAGACGGCAGGAGGCAGAAGGCAAGGGGGGGAAAGGAAGATAATCTGGAAAGTTCCACTGCAGGAAAAACAGTCCTGGTGGCCAGCTGGCCTCTCAGAGGCCCCTTAGTAAGCTGAGGACCTGAACCCTTACGGAAATGGAATTGAGACAAGCACGAAGCCGAGTGGAACGAAACAGAACAGGGGAGACGCGGGCACAGGGGAGCGCAGAGGGATCTCTGGGTGCTTAAGGAATGGAGACTGCGGCAGGCCAGCGGGGGACTAAGTCCCGGGGCCGCAGATGCCTGTGGGCAGGGGCAGGTGCTTGCGTGCGGGGCTAATAGAGGCTGGCATCCCCGAGCTCCGTCTCCACACGTGCTGACTCGTGGCTCAGGAGGAAGTGACCGCCCCAGCCCCTGCCTAGCAGAAAGCCCCAGAATCCAGGGGCCTCTGACCGGAGGAGGTTTCGTCATGTGTCAAAGGACCAGGGCGAGGGCGCTGGGCTTCCCTGTGCTTCGCTGAAGGCCCTGGCACTCACACTGCTGGCCTGGCCGTGGAGGGAAGGGCTCGGAGAGTAAGTGCACGCTCCTGGCACTGTCATGCGTGCAGTGGCCCCAGCACCCGTGAGTGTGTCGGCCAGGTAGTGCGGCAGCAGGGAGCACGTTTGCGGCTCTGGCTTCAACCGACCTGGGCTTCAATTCCGAGTTCCACCGCTTTGGAGCTGTGTGGCCATGGATAATGGCTCAACCTTCCCGAATGATTTTTTTCATCTGCAACCATGGAGAAAATTATAACAGCCACATGAAAGGATTGTTGAGGGGATGCAGTGAGTTTTTTCAAAGCACTAAGTAAACATCCTACACAGTTCTCCAGTCCCGGCTAAATGGGGAAAGCCCCTTAAGGATGGGGCCGTGTTAGTAGGTTACTCTCGGTCCTCAGCACTTCCGCATCCATTATTTCTCTTAATGAATTAATATCTGTGAGGCATGTGTTATAAATAATATTCCCTAACTGGATTTAAAAGGAGAGCGTCCTGGGAATTTCAGGCTCTTTAAGGAGTTTGGCCCTTGTCACCCCGGGGACCAGGGCCCCTGAGGCCGGAGGTGTCAGCCAGGGTGAGGACCTCTTCCTTTTCTTTGAGAGCAGCACTAAATTAACAAGCTGAAGCCAGCTTACCTTGGATGTGGATCATTTTGGCAGTGTTCAACTTTGAGACAAGGAAGTCTGCGACATTATTGTCAGCGGAGAGAGGCCCCAGGCAGAAGGTCACTTCTTGAGGTGTCTGGGGAGCACTGCAGCAGGAGACCCCCATTTCCCAGCAAATGCTTCCTTACTCAATCTTTCGGCTACCTGGACTTTACTACCACATCTACAGAGCCATCATTGGCTTCTAATGATGAGCCTGAGGCACTGGGGCGCCTTCTGAATCATCAGAGCCAGATGAAATTGTGTGTTATTGAGACATGCTGTCCCCATCTTTGCAAAGAGGCCATGGATGCATGCAATGAAAGCTTTTGCTGAGTGGAATACGCTGTTAGCACGACCGTCTCCACAGCCCTGACCTATTGCACCAGACAAACACCAGACGTCAAGGACATTGGGAAAGCACCGACATGTTCAGCCAGGCAGTGTGGGGATGGACCCCCAGCCCGGAGATGAAAACCTCCAGCCAGCCCAGCGCTTCCCAGCAGGGAGCACAGAACACCATGAAGCCTCAAGATGTTGCTTTCCTAAAACAGACCAGCGTGGTTCATGGATTTGGGGCTCTAAGTGCCCCTCATTTCCCTTCTCCTAGACCTCATCCCCAGCATCGCGACGCTATTCGGGCTGGAGCACCCAGCTGGGAGGTTAAACTTTCCTAACCTGGGCTCAACCTTGGTTTCGTCTCAGTCTTAAGTTTGCTTCAGCCTGGTCTGTCTTGCTGGTTTATGCTGTCATCTAATACAGGGCCAGCAATGAAGACGCTTAGTAAAAGCTGTTGAAAGGATAAATTTAAAGGTTTTAATTGTTTTATTTTACTATCTTATTTTTTTCATTTCTTGAATATATAACATGCACTGGCATGCCCCTCTATTCCTCCAGCACTTATTTCTACCATTCAGAGATGAGCATGCTTACCAGTTTCTTGGCAATGCAAGTATTATATAATGCGTTATCTGTATAAATGTATGTCGTATATACACATATATACGTGTATACACATATACAATATATTATATGAGTGACAGTATCCTAAACATACTTCACATTGTTTTTGTTTGTTTTTTTTTTCTTTTTTCTTCTTCACATTAGTTTTTTTAACTTTCTATATTGGAAATTGTTTCACTTCAGCACATATAGAGCATCCTCACTCTTTGAAATGGCTTCATAGCATTTTATTGTATGGCAGTACCAATATTTGTTGAACCATCCCCACTAACAGACATTAAATTATTTCCATTCTGTTGCTTTGACAAATACCACCGTGCTCAGTGCACTTGTGCAGGAGTCGTTCTGCACCCTTGGGGTAGATCCATAGGCTAAATACCTATAGTTGCTGGGTTGAAGACTTCATGCATATTAAATTTTGTTAGCTGTCGTCAAAGAACCTTCCATGGAAATTTTACCTGTTTACAGTTCCAGCAGCAAAGATAAACTGTGCATTTCCCCCCCGCCCCAACCATCTTTACAAATACAGTGTGGGAACAAACTTTATTTGTACTATTCCTTGCCAATCTGATAAGCAAACGAAATTGTATTTCAGTGTTGTTTTAGTCTGCATTCTCATTGTAAGGAGTTTGAGCACCAAGGAACTGGTTATGTATGTGTGTACAATCTTCGGGTACTTTTTAAATTAAGTTATTGTCCTTTTTAAATATTGATTTTTAGGAATCAATATTTAAAACACACAACACAATTAACTGTGTTGGCCGTTTTTCTCTGATGTGAAGTACATGAGTTTTTCCTAATTTATTATCATTTAATTTTGTTTCTGGTGATGTTTGCCATTCAGGAATATCTTAGTTTGAGGGGTGGGGAGTTGATCAAATTTCTCAATCTTTTCTTTTCTGGCTTAAAGATTTTGTGTCAGAATTAAAAAGGTCCTTTCTGAATCAGAGATTATTTAATAATTCTCCCAGTTTTTTCTGTTACTTTTAAGGTTTCATTTTTTCATGTGTAAATTTCCCATCCATATGAAATTTACTTTGTAAATGTGAGTGGTTGGAATCCAGCTTTCTCTTTCAGATGATCACACACTTCTCCCACTGATTTCAAATGCCACTTTATTACGTAATAATATGACATCTATTTTCCAGACTTCCTAGGTAATTGCATCCCTCTATTCATGAACTAATGCCACATTATAATATGTTTTAATATATGGGAAACTTTATTTTATTTTTCAGTATTTTCCTGGGTTTTCTTGATTGCTTAATATCTATACTACTATTTTAAATAATTTTCTATTTTCAAAAATTATATACTCACATAGTTCAAAATAAAAATAAATCAAAATGAGAGCCAATGAAATAAATCTCCCAGTCTTTCCCCCAGTCATCCTATTTCCTTCCCAGGGAGCAGCCAATGGACTCCATTTCTCCTGCATCTTTCCAGAGACAGTTCACGTAAATCTCATGTGTATGTGTCTTATAAAGTTTATAATTGGTTTTTCTCATTTTAAAAAATCCTCAACACTTCTCGTATTTTAAATGGGATCAAGCTTAACTGATAAATAAACTACAGAGAAGTGATTTCTGTATGATGAGGTAGATTCCTACCTGTGAACATACTATGGTTTTCCACTTGTTTTATCTTCTTCTTTATCTTGAAGTACTTAGAAGTAGTAGTAGTATCCTGCGGTATTCTGAGTAGTTGTTGTTATTATAAAAGTTGTCCTTTATTCCACCAGATCTTCTGTTTGTAGTTGGCATAAATGGTTATTAATTTTTCCCTATTAATTACACATATAATATATGAGATCCTGCCCACCTTATTAAATTCTCTCAATTGCATGAAATTCTAATTAAAACAAGCTGCCTTTCTAGGACTCTGATGCCTTCTGTGTAGGGTGGCAGGAACAAATAAACAAGGAATGATTACATCTCGGACAATACAGCACTTTACTGGCAGTCATATTCTGAGAACAACACACCACACAAACCAGAAGACCCCCAGGGACCCCCTGAGATCAAGCCCTCTCTGGCACACATAGCCCACTGCCCACTGTATCATACGATTTGGTTTTTGCAGTTTGACCATGGTGTGTCTAGATTTCCTCTTATTGAGGCTGCTTAGGTTTTGTGGAGTTTCTTCAGACCTGCAGTGATTATAGCAAGGTTTGAGAAGAAACAGAAATGGGTACTCTGAGTCATTTTGGAAAAGCTTACCAGGATCCTCAAGTTCTTTCCCTAGAAAGTTCTTGAAAAATCAATATAAATTCTTGACCACATTTTTGGGTTACTTCCAACTGGAAAATCAGGTACTTTTTCTGGGCTCTACCAACGCTTTGCTTATTTTATGGCATTTTTTTTTTTTTTTTGTCTCTCCATCTGAACCTGTGCCAAGCCACCAGGCACCACTGCTCTCCAATGTCCACTTAACGAACCCCCCGCAGCTTGGACAATATTCCACAACCATTTCTTGGAAAGTTTATCATGACTTCTGCCTAAAAGTAACTTTTTATGTGGTGAAAACTTAAGCATATGGCTTGTCATTGGCATAGCTTTCCTTGGTCATGGTCTAATGCAGACCAAACTGGAAATAACCAAAGTTAGTGATTCTATTTGGTCATCCTCAAATGCTCAAGTGAATGAGGTCTTTTAGTGACAAAACTGCCAATGGAGGTAACAGCTACTCGCACATCCTTGACCAACACAGGATCCTCTCTCCCTGGCACCATCATCCTCATTGGCTGGTTCTCAGCTTCAGGAGAGACTTTAGTAGCAGAAGAGGAGGGGGACCAGTCAAGCCAGGGGCAGGGCATGGGTTGGCAAATGGAGTTGAACAACTTGGGCTGTCTGTGTGTGGACACTGGCCTCTCCCAGCCACATGTTCATAGCCCCCACATGCCTGGGCCTAGGTCCCAGGTTCCCCTCCAGGTCCTGGTGCAGCCACTGTCCAGCACCATATGGGGCAGCCTCCCCAGATCTGGAGGGGGCTCCACATGCACTTAGGAGCCACACACACTCTGTCCTCCCGGACAGTGTGGGGCTTGTGTGCAAAAGTGCCGGGGCAGGTATGCCTGTGCTTGTATTAGAGTTTCAAAGCAGTCTCAAACATACCCCCTGAGCTGCTCAGAATGGTAGGCATTCATTTATTTATTTTTGTTTATTTTAATCTAGGACAGCTGCAGAAAAATAATATATTCTCAATGCTAAATATACTCTTCCTGTTTAAATATGGGTTAAGTTACAGAAGCAGACTAAAGTCCTCCTTCATCAGAAAGAAGGGAGAAGAAGAAATGAAAGAATCAAATGGAAATGGCCCCATGTGCTTTAAACACACATGTGATCTCATTTAACTTTCTGGATAGCCAAATGAAAAAGGCATTTTACTTTATTTTACAAATAAAGAAACCAAGATCTAGAGTAGTTTAGTGACTTGCCCAAGAAAGTAGGAGAACCAAGATATGAGCTCAGGTGCATCCAATCACAAAAACTTCCCAAGACTCCATGACAGCTTTTTAATAAGTTCTTTTGCATATGCGCAGAGAGATAAAGAACAAACACTTCCAAAGCAGAGACAGTCCCAAGGCACCACTGAGAGTTTGGAAAGGGACCTCCAGCCACTTCCCAGGGGAAGTTTGGACCCTGGCACCACTTCGTAGGGAGGGTCTGAACCCCGGCTGTGCACCTTGGACAGGGCGGCTCTGAGTGCCCTGCTGTTCTGTCTGTCGCTGAACCTGGGTGCAGCTTTACATTCTAGGCTCAAATACTCACAAGCACAAGGTCAAGCCATTCTGCATGAATGTGCAGCTGGCCTTTAGGAAGCTGGGCAGGTGCAAAGCAATTCTTCCTGTGTGGGGATGCCTGGCACTTTCTAAAACCTCCATCACTCCTAGCCCTGCCCACCAGATACCCTACCTAGATACCAGCAGCACTGCCAATCATCAAGATGGTCTAAGTGTCCCCACAGACACCAAACAGCTCCAAAGAGGCAGAACTACCCCTAGTAAGAGCCACCCAAGTGAAGTATTAGCAACAGAAATGAAAAAGTAGACTGATGGCTGGGCCCAGTAGCTCATGCCTATAATCCCAGCACTTTGGGAGGCTGAGGCTGAGGGATCACTTGAGCCTAGGAGTTTGAGACCAGCCTGGGCAACATACTGAGACCCTGTCTCTACAAAAAAAAAAAAATACAAAAATTAGCTGGGTGTGTTGACAGGCACCTGTGATCCCAGGTACCCAGGAGGCTGAAGCAGGAGGATGCCCTGAGCCCAGGAGGTCAAGGCTCCAATGAGCTGTTGATCACACCACTGCACTCCAGCCTGGGTGACAGAGCAAGACCCTGTTTCCAAAAGATAAAAAGGAAAAAAAAGTAGACTCAATGTTTTGTAGGGACCTCTTAAGAGTTGTGTGACCTTGAGAAAATTACATTAGGTTCCCTTCTGAGCCTCAGTTAATTTATCTGTGAAATGGGGGCTAAGAATCACCTCTTCTCCTCCTTCATTAGGTTGGTATAAATACCAAGAGTGACTTTTGGACTTTAAACCCTGCTGCACCCTCCAAATCCCTGCAAGGCCCCTGAGCCCTGGCCCACTTTCCCTCTCTGCCCACAAGATCATAGGCATGGTTCCTGTCTCATTTTCTTTGGCACAAAATTCTATTCATTTGACAGTTTAGAAAGCAACCTAATAGGTTAAATAATACTTCGGCATAAATAGATAATAGCCACCATCTCTTCCAAAGTGTACCTGCATTCTAAGAGATGGCTTCCAGAGGCAAATCTACTACACCCAGAAGGAGATTCTCTGAAGTGGCTGTGCAGAAGTAACTGGGTGTCTGCTTGGGTCAGGAGATACACCATCCAGGGGGCAGACTTGAGATCAGGGGCAGCGAGCTCTAGGCTTGGCCCAGCTCAGCGGCAGTCAGCTTCTCTGTGCCTGGGTCTCCTTTTCTTTTTTTTTTTTTTTTTTTTTGAGACGGAGTCTCGCTCTGTCGCCCAGGCTGGAGTGCAGTGGCGCAATCTAGGCTCACTGCAAGCTCCGCCTCCCGGGTTCACGCCATTCTCCTGCCTCAGCCTCTCCGAGTAGCTGGGACTACAGGCGCCCGCCACCACGCCCGGCTAATTTTTTGTATTTTTAGTAGAGACGGGGTTTCACCGTGGTCTCGTTCTCCTGACCTCGTGATCCGCCCGCCTCGGCCTCCCAAAGTGCTGGGATTACAAGCGTGAGCCACCGCGCCCGGCCGCCTGGGTCTCCTTTTCTGTAAAATGAGGGTAAGCGACGTTCCATCTAAGAGTACCTGTGATAAGATGAGCCAACCATATGAAGGTGTTCTACAAATGTGAAGCAGTAATTAGGATTCATAATTCTCTCCTGCATGAGGAATAAACTACTTCACATACTAGGAAGAACGGCCTTGCTTCTCTAGAGAATGGCTCAGAGGAGGATTGTGCGCTGTTTATTTGTTGATGTAAATGTACAGGTCTAACTTCTGTTGGACACCCAGCATGTGAAGGTGCATTGGCAAGTATTCCTTTAAGGGTCACAGCTGATTTTACGATTTCAGGCTGCATGTTGAGTGGAAAGTCTATTTTAGAACACACTGTGAAGCCCTGAGGACAGTCAGTCTCCATTCTGAGTCACAACCATGACATGGAAAGAGCCACAAGCTTTGGTTTCCAGTCCTGGCAAATCCCACACTGCTTTGAAAACACAAATACATTTTTTAACTTCTCTAGGTTTCAGGTTTCCTGAACTAAAAACTAGGCACAACTATTGCCTGAAAAATAATACCTGCATCTCATTGCTGTGAGAATTAAATGAGATAATGCATGTAAAAATTCACTCTGCAGTACAGTCAGATAATATTTGGTTTACCACCTTCAGTGCAGTCATTTATAACATTTTTTTAATCTTACACCCCTATCTGTGAAATGTTTGATCGAACCCACCCAATGCATACATAGGTATCTATAAACTATACATACCACCATGCTGGCATATTATGTATATTATAAAACAATAAAATGCCTAAAGTATGATTTAAAGATCAAACTAATAGTACTCTAAAATAATTTTATATTATTTGTCATATTAAAATCTTTTATGCTCACTAAAATATTACTGTTCTTCATGATATTTTTAGTGGAGAGCAGTGTGATTGAACACACCTCACTATTTTTGAGAATCTTTAACATTTTCTGATACAGCATCTGAAGATCTGATTCTCAGTTCGGTTAATTTCAGTACTTGATTTTAATGGCTGTCAAACTGATCTAAAGTCCTTCTCAAAGAAGCACAGATCCAGCTAGTATGAATAATTGACTTATTGAATCATGTTACTCATGTTTCACTTTCATCTTCCAATTATGTAAACATTTTTTGTTGAAACTCAGCTAGTAATATCTTCCCTGATATCAATTAGCTGTTCTGGCAAACTAATCAGAAGGTTTACATTTTAATACGGTCATGTACCACCTAATGATGTTCTGGTCAACAACAGACCACATATACCACAGTGGTCCCATAAGATTATTATACTGTATTTTTTCCTGTTCCTTTTTCTATGTTTAGGTATGTCTAGATACACACTTACCATTGTGTTACAGTTGTCTACAGCATTTGATACAGTCACATGCTGAACAGGTTTGTAGCCTCGGAGCCACAGGTTATACCATCCATACTGTGTATGGTACATACGTAGTGCAGTGATACACAGCCTACTGCACACCTGTTCAGGTTCGTGGCCTAGGAGCCATAGGCATACTTGGTGTGCAGTAAGCTGTATCACTAGGTTTGTGTAAGTGCACTCTGTCATTTGCACAATGACAAAATCACCTAAGGACACATTTCCCAGAATGTATTTCCATCATTAAGAAATGCATGGTTGTGTTTTTTAACAAATGGACTTAAACTCACCGTTGTTGGGAGGATTGTTAGATAAGATAGAAAATGATATCGCTATTTTGTCAAGTATGCAGACAGGAACATTTTCACAGGTGACATCCATTATTTTTAGCAACAATAAAAATTTTAGCCCATCTGCTTTCAAGCAGTTCTCTCAAGTTCTTTTCCAAAAGATGTCACTTTCTTACTCATTATTGTTTTAAATCACATATTTTGAAGGAACAAATTAACAGTGCTTATTGTGATTTTTTTTTTGCATTTGCCAAGAAACATACTTCTAACAAACATTTGTTTTCCCAATGATAGGTCACAAATTTTGAACAACTGGGTTTTTTGTAAAAGAAAACTGTGTAATTCATCTTTAAGTTCAACACCTTTCTAACTACCCTGCTATAATTTATCCAGAATAATTTTGTGTGGTACAAAATATTTTCATGGTCATTTCCACCTCATTACAAAGTATTAGAAATATTCTTTTATATTTTAATGTCTGTTTTTAATCTTTAAATCAATATATTGGTGATCTGTGGCACCTAGCTGACCTCTGCTTGTTGTAACTTCATGCAGCACACAACGGGTGAGTTTCATGTGTCTTGCAGCAACTGTGACCTCACCCCAGATTCATTGTTTTGTTAACTGCAGTCCATGAGGCTAATGGTTTTTCCATCGAAAATTTTTTATTGTAATAAATACTGGTAAGAACATACGTTCTATGGCACATCTTTCTTTACATACACAGGGACAAATATATCTTTTCAAAATTTTGTTTTTTAAACAGAATACAGCAAATATCATGAGTCAAGACACACTGGAGGCATATATATATATGCCTTCATTAGAAACAAGATATTTGCAGTCTCAAAGTGTTTCCCCACAAGATACTTATTAATTACAAAAGGAAAAATATTAACTTTATAGAAGAAACCTGCCAGACAGGCCCTTACCCCCGAGATCAAGTTCAACATTACCAGCAGATCATATCAACCTCATGTACCCGCCACCTCTGTGAGAGGAGCTGAGAATGACCCAACATGTCCCCCAGGTGTTCCTGCACAACCTCAGTCTATCCCTGAGAAAGAAATCAGACAAGCTCAAAGGGAGAGACATCCTGAAAACACTTGCTCAGTGCTCTTCAGAAGTGCCAAGGCCACGAAGGACCAGGAGAACCTGAAAAACAATCCAAGTTGGAGAAGTCAAAGGAAGCCCCACAACCAAACACCATGTGGGATCCAGGATGGGGTCCGGCTGGAAAAGGACTTGAGTGGGAACCTGTTGAAATTCAGATAAAGTTTGAAAATTTGTTCATAGTGTGGCGTCAGTGTTAGTTTCCTGGTTTCAATTGCTGTACTGTGGTTATGTAAGTGTTAACATTAGGGGGACTGGCTGAAGGGTATGTGGGAACTCTCTGTACTCCTTCTGCAATTTTCCTGTAAATCTGAAATTATTTTTGAAATAAGAAGTTAAAAAGGGAACATCTATACTTTGCTCCAAGCATGTGGCAAATCTCCCACACGATGTAGCCTGTTCTATCCTATTTCCTTCTGTCTTCAGCGACGTTTCCCACATGCGTTCCGACAGTATTTTATGACAAGGAAATGCATTTTGGTTTGCCACTCTGTTATTTTCTTTGTATTTCAGCAATTTGAACCACAGCTGGAAGTGTTTCCTCAATAGTATTTGACTAAAATTGCTACTAAGACAGAAAACTCAAAAGAGGCTTCTGGAAATTTATCACATGCTTCTGGAATTTTTATAATGTGCTGTAGTGAGGATCTTACAAATGATAAGAGTTCGTCTCCATCTCCAAGTGTCTAGTACTTGACTGTCTTGTTTATCTTGATTTGAGACTGTTAGTTAATATTTCAAGACACAGCACATAATTACGGTGTGGGTCACCCTCGGCGACTGGGCATGTAAATCCAGACCTCAAATAGTCTTGGTCACTGTGATCTGTGTGGCCTTCTTGTCAGACGTGATGAGGTTGTCACTGTTGAAACCAGTAGAGCGGCCAACACCAGCTCGTGGGAGGGGTAGAAAGGCCATCTTTACCGTCCAACATTGTTTGCTTAAGTTTGCATCTTCACAAACAGGGTCAGGCTGTGATTGTATGCAGGTTTCTGTTTAGGTCAATGCTTCCCTTAGCAAGGATTAGTTTTCCTTAAAAACAGATAATTTATAAATCCAGTAAAACAAGCACACCTCAGCTATTTATGAGATCCCGATAAAAGCCACTAAGGCACCACTGCCCCTCTCTGGCTGGGGGCCTTCCCCAGGACACCTGCATATCCACATGGCAGTGACCACCGAGACACAAATGCAGCAAGGGTCCCAGTGTTGCTCTGAATATCACATATTGGTAAAGTTAATTTCTCCATTTCTTAGATGAAAATAGATGTAAATAGTTCAGATTATTTTCTTCCCATTCTCCAAAGCTGTACTGTCCAATAAAGTAGCCATCAGACACATGTGGCTATTTAAATGTGACTGTAAGTTAATTGAAAATAAATACAATTAGCATTCAGTTCTGCATCTGCACAGGCCACATCTTGAGTACCCAACAGCACAGTCCCAACCTGAGGACCACCATGTTGCACAGAGCAGATGCAGAACCTCTCCATCGCTGCAGAAGATCCTGCTGGAAACTGAAGCTCCAAAGCTTGTCCCGTGCATTGCCCTCTGTAGCTGGTGACTTCAGAGTAGCATCCCCTCAGTCGAACACTGGGGTGAACTAGTGACCGCCAAGCGCTAGTGCACAGGCTATACCCAAAGGCCTCGGGCTGGGGAGTCTGCCATGGCGGAGGCACCCCTGTCAGGCAGGGTTTTTCACGACTTTGCTTCTCCCAGCTGCTGGAGAACCCAGACAGACCCTAGAATGCTCTTGTCACCCTCTGCTGTGCTCAGCAACATCTGAGAAAACCATTACCTCAGGTCTAGTTCCCCTTAAATCAAGGCAAATAATAGCTCAAACTGTCAAAACAAATAGAGCATTATTATTTACCCTGTGGTGTCTTCTGGGGCAGCTTATAAGAATGTCAAAGAAATACAATTCTGGGTGAAAATCCTTTAGAAGGTGTAACTATGTCCACAAAATGGGAGAGAGAAAGTGCATGAACACCTTGAAGGAGAGAGAGGGGAGGGGCATCCTGGCAGGTGGGAGGAGGGCTGCCATTCCGAGGGACCGGGAGGCGAGGATTGAGCAAAGCACTGCAGACAGACGCTGCCCACTGCACAGGGAGCCGCCCGGGTGCCTGAAAGCATCACCTTGGCATCTGCACATCTGTATTTCCAGCAGCAACTCTTGTTTGCCTGGGCAAAGAAGCAAATGCCGCTTTCTAACACTGGACATATTAGATGGGTGGGAGCTGAGATACAATTAGTCAATCAATCAGCCAGCAGCCCTGACGCCCTCACACCTAATGACAAAGAAAGTCCTTCCGTGAGGTTGGGTGCAGTGGCTTAAGCCTATAATCCAAGCACTTTTGGTGGCCGAGGCGGGTGGATCACAAGGTCAGAAGTTTGAGACCAGCCTGATCAACATGGTGAAACCTTGTCTCTACTAAAACAAAATACAAAAATTGGCCAGGTGTGGTGGTGCACACCTGTGATCCCAACTACTTAGGAGGCTGAGGCAGGAGAATCACTTGAACCCGGGAGGCAGAGGTTACAGTGAGCTGAGATCGTGCCACTGCACTCCAGCCTGGAAAACAGAGCGAGACTCCATCTCAAAAAAAAAAAAAAAGAAAAGAAAAGAAAAGAAAAAGAAAGTCCTTCCGTGAACAGCTGCTGCACTCTCTGAACGCTCGGTGGAGAGGAGTCTGGGAGGGCACTGACATTACATTTCCAGCTGCTATGGTGAAGGGAAGGGAAACGATGATGAAATATAGTCCAGCAGGAAAAACATCTTTTCTGCCCACTTCTCACAAGACGAATGACAGAGAAGATGAAGTTGGAATTCTTTCCATTTGCTTTTGCCTCGTGGATGGGATCCTGGAGGGAGAACGAAATGCGTGGGCTGCCAGTGTGTGTGGAAGATCTACAGCTCATTTCTGTAACAGGAAACAACATCTGTTTCTACTCAGGGACCAAATAATATTTTTCAAAGTCTGGCTGAGCAACTGGGTTTCCTTTTACTGGCAGACCCAGTGTGGCGCCTCATACACTGGAAGCTCAGCCCTTTTTCCTAACTTGCCCTTTCTCCTGACCTACCAGGAAACAGGAAGGCTTCTACCCTTCCATCCACGCATGGTCCTGCGGTTTCCTCAGCCCTGGCCGGGATTGCAGTCAGCGCTGGGAGGGAGGACCGGGTGCTGTGCCCAGACTGTCCATCTCTCGTGCTGAGCCGACAGTGCGATCCACTCTCTGTTCTGACGCTACGCTTCCCTTCCTCGGTGCCCAAGCTGAAAGAGGTCTTTGTCCATCCAACAGGGAGAGAAAAGTGCGCTAAGTTAGTTTTTCTAAACGGAGGGCCAGCACACATACCACACAGTACAGGAAGTGCACGAATCTTAAGCGCACAGCTCTGTGACCTTCCCATGTGTGCCTCAGGTCCAGACCCAGGACATGCCCAGGGCCAAGAGCTTCCTGTCATGCATCTCTCCAGCGCATGACCCATCCACCCAGGGATTGAGGCAACGCAATTGCGATTCCCAGAAGAATCCATTCTTCCTACGTAACGTTTTGCATCTGGCCTCTCTATGGACCTCCCAGGCAGCCTGTGGTGTGAGGGACTTGTGAGGCTAGGGAACCTGCCCAATGGACCTCCAGGTGACCCCTGCCAGAGCTGCCTAGAAAAATGCTACCAGCTGTCACTTACTGAGTGTCTCTATGCACTGGAAACCGCACTGAGGGCTTTAATCTTTATAACAGCCCCCCAGGTGGACACTGATTATTTCTCGTTGCCAGGCCGCATAGCTAGTGAGTGATGGATTCTGACTTTACCCAGGTCTGTGGCTCTTTACTCTGCTCCACCAGCTCCTGCACTTGCTTTCTCCTTCCCGCCTTCTCCCCGTGCCAGGGCTGACTTGTCCACTGCACTTCAGTGGGTGCAGAGTGTTCCCAGGAAAGTGAGAGGTGGACTTGGTGCTACCCACAGGCCTGAGAGCCCAGACCCTGCCAGGGCACACCAGCCACAGTTCCCAGGATGGCCAGAGCTGTTAGCCCCGCCTCCCTACTCCAAGTTCAGTGCCATCAGTTTGGCAGCTTGAAATCGACAAACACTATCCATCAAGGCTTTTGTTTATCTCAGGACAAAGGTGAACCTGAGGCTACAGGATCCCGATGGCCACAAGGGAATGCCCAGGCTTTATCTGAGGATTTGCAGTGGACGCCTGCTCAGCAGGACGGCCCAATCGCAGATTCTTCTTTCTTCCATTTTAAGCCTCTGTTCTGTGCTGGGCCACATCCATACAAATGCTTTTCTTCCCACCGGGAAACGTACTAGTATTTGTTCCAGTGCAATCTGATCTCAAGACACGGCCCAGCGCTGCAACTTTCTCCAATCTCCTAGGCTGGCTCTGATGCCCCCACCCAAGTCCCAGCCTCAAGGCTCTTAGGGTGGCTCTGGGTCCATCGAATCCACTTTGGGCCCCTTCAGTTTTGCAACCACTCTGGATTCACTTTCAAATGTTTTTCCATCTCAGCACCCACCTCACTCTCATCCGAGAGGTTCCCTAGTCCTTAGAAGAGGACTTGGCAGCAGTTCTAGGGTGACCCCCAAGCCAGTCTCTGAATCCCTGCCATGGCAAGAGGCCATAGGGTTTGGAACAGCAGAATAGAAAATGAGTTTGGGAAGCTGGCATGTGCAGAGAACAGGCTTGGGAGGCAAGTGCAGGTGGGCTGGGATCCAGCCTCTGCCACTTTCCAGCTGTGAGACCATTGGCAACTTATGTAACCTCTCTGAGCTCCAGGGATTTTTTTTTAATCTGTTAAAAAATAAATTAGAATAACTATTTCATTGGATTGTTGAGATGATTAAGATCATCAATAGGATATGTTTAATATATTCAGTATTTTTACTAAAAGATAGCGATTTTTTTCTACCATTGACTTCTCTAAATATATGTATTTTCTTTTCTATAAGGCAGGAATAATACTCTACAAAGAAATCCCAGATAAAAAGTAAAGTAAGTCTGCAGTGGGTAGACTGGGTTCTGTGGTATAAAAAGGCATTCTTCCTCACCATGTGTGGCTTTCACCGGCATGAGTTTAAACACTTGATCACAGCAACCCGCTAGGAGCCAGCTAAGCTCTCAGGACTAGCACATGTTAACTAAGTTCATGAGGCAGGTGTATGAAACTGTGATGCCAGTTTATTCATTTGCATTACAAATGCAGTTTTCACGGGAACTCGCTCCCTGCTGGCAGAGCCTCTCTCCTGCCTGGAGGACAAGAAATACTCAAATCCAATTTCCTAAGCTGATTTCCCTGAGAAAGGACAAGGTGAGCATCACTCATGTTTCTTCAATGATTCTCCTTGTTGTAAGCTTCCCTACCCCAACAGCTCTAACAATGCAATAAACCCTAAACTAACATGAAAAAGACTGACAGTGCCAAGTGCTGGTGAGGAAGTGAATCAGCTGGAGCTGGCACATGCTGCTGGTGGAGTGCAGATTGGCAAAAGGACTTCGAGAAACTGTGTGGCAGTATCTATAAAGCTGAACAAATGCCTATCTATGACAAGCAAACCAGTTCCTACATTTCTGGCTAACAAAAATGTCACATGTTCACCAAAGAACATGGACTAGAATGCTCACAGCAGCTTCACTTGTGATAGCCAAATGCTGGAAATTGCCAAAAGCCCATCAGCAGGAAAATGGATAAATATAATAAAATACTATTCACCAGCGAAGCACCAAAATGATAGTGACACATCTAGCGAGTGGCAGGGCCAGGGTTTGAACAAAGGGACAGTGGTGCCAGAACCTTGCTCTTAACTGTGAGATGACCCCCGCCTCTGGTGCAATGTGCCAGTCACAGTACTTACAGCTATGAGCAACAGAAACTGAAGCTGGCTCTAATGAGAGTAGAATTTATTCAGAAGATAAAAAGATATAAAAAGAAGAGAAAAGAAAGAAGAAAATGTAAAAGAAAAAAGGAACAGAAAGAAAAGAAAAGAAAAGTAGAAAAGGAAAGAAAAGAAAAGAAAGCAGGCTGGACCTACTGGGAACCTGGGTGTGGAAAACCATCCCAGGGACCGAGGAGGTCACTCTGACCACACTGGTCCCTGAGTTCTTCCTCCCTGGCCACTGCTCCCTTTGCCTCTCTGTAGATTCTGTCCCTCCCTGGTCATATTTCCTGCTCCCTGCTCACAGGCTCCCAGCAATGGTGGCCCTGGCTCTGAACCTCCATTCATACAACTAATGGCAGTGCTTAGGACTGACTGGTCTCAGTTATAGTTATTTGTAAATATTAATTTACCCACCTAAACAGTTCATACATGCACATGATTTTCTTTAAATCAGAAAGTGACACATTAAAAAGTTTCCTGTCTGACCCCAAGACACACCTCCCCCCTCCAAGGTCACCCTATGTTAATGTTTGTTATACCTTTCTACAGGCATTCCGTGTATAAAGAGTAATTTTTTTAAGCATCGAGGTTGCTGGAAAGAAAAAAATCCAGAATAGCCAATGAAAATCCAAAGACTTGCCCAATCTCACCAGTAATCAGGAAATGGTAAATTTAAAATTTAAGAAACCAGGCTGGGCATGATGGCTTACACCCATAATCCCAGCACTTTGGGAGGCCAAGGTAGGAGGATCACTTGAGGCCAGGAGTTCAAGACCAGCCTGGGCAACATAGCAAGACTTTGTCTCTATAAAACATTTAAAAATTAGTTGAGTGTGGTGGTATGCACATTCCTGGCTCAAGCGATGCTCCTATACTCAGCTTGGAGGCTGAGTATGGGAGTATGGGAGGATCACTTGAGCCCAAGAGTTTAAGGCTTCAGTGAGGTGTGATCATATCACTGCACTCCTGGGTGACAGAGCAAAACCTTGTCTCTCCATATATACATATACATATACATATACATATACATATACATATACATATACATACAATGTCATGCATGAGATTTTTTTAATGTCATGCATTTTTAATGCATTTTTCATAAAACCTAGCAGTTTGTCCACTAAGATATACTCTGACCAACACTCACAGTTTACACAAGAAATGTGTGCAAGCACAGTTGCAATAGAAAAAGGGGATAAACTATCACATAATTATAAGATAGAATGCCATACAGCCATTTTAAAAATAGGTCTACAAGTATCTATTCAAAATACAAACAGGTTTCTTGCTTGATCTACAGATTCTACTCAAAAGCATGAGTAGATTTTAAAATCCGAATGCCATCTCAGTTTCTACTTGTGGATGTCAAAAGCTGGAAAGGATATTTATTGCTTTCACCCTTATAACAAGAAGAAAGGCAAACTACAAATTTATGACTTTTCTTGAACCCATAAGAACACTGAAGTCAAAGCACATGGCTTCACTAGGAATCGGAGGAGAAACGGGGGCCCAAGGCAGAGACAACAGACAAGATGCAGGCACCTGCTTACCTGGGGCAGACGCAGCCAGACACCATGAGGAGAAGCTGGTGGGAGAGCACAAGCCCTTGAGGGCCACAGATGTAGCCTGTTCCTACCATTTTGTAGTTTTTCCTACATCAGACCAATCAGGCACTCGGGGAGAACAGGGGGAGTCTTGAGCAAGCTTCCCTCGTGGCATAAGCCTAGAAAACTCGTACTGAAGCATAATCAGAACATCAGCGAACACATGCTCTTGGCCAGCGAACATAGGCTAAAAAGCGCTAAGTAAAGGCAGCACTGGAATACTGCTGGGCAGCGGGGGAGCAGCCTCTGCAGGAGGAACGCAAAACTCCGCCCAGACCCTTCCTATCTCCTTTGGAACATAAGCCTTAATCTGGGGAGGGGAGCACCAAAATAGTTACATTTTAAAGCATTTGTCAAATCCACTGCACCTGGGGTTAGAGGGAGGGAAGAGAAGCAAAACGATCTACCTTTGGGAGGACAGGTGTATATTCTGGGTCCAGAACAACACCTGCAGAAGGGCAGAAGCATGTCTGAACGCCATACCCATGAGACCCAGGGATGCAGGGTCTGGATTCGGTCCAGCCTAACACTGAGCATGATGAGAACATTGCGGGGCACATTCTTTTGCCTTTCACCAGGTAGCAGGCATCAAGTCAAAGTCACAGTGGGACACTTCTGAGAGAGCTGCAAAGACAGAGTCTCACTGAGACCCAGGGCCAAGAAGCCCTGCAGCTGAAGGTAGAGCAGACACAGAGAAAAACCCTCTGGAAAACCAGCCCCACCCTAAAGACAAGCTAATGCCACAAGATCTTTTGGGTGTCACTTTGCCAGCCGGAAACCTCTGTGGCCAGCGGCACCTCTGCTTGGGTTTTGCTCACACCAGCTGGGCTTGTTTCACCCACTCAGCCTGGCAGTCTGCACTCAGCTCATGGTACCAGCCCAGATTCCACACTTGCCAAGGGTGAGCCAGACACAGAGTGGTGTGGGATGTGTGGGTGAGCAAGCACAGGGTCCAGCCACTGTACACAGCCAGGCACACTGGCAGCTGTGGCAGGACAGGCAGCCCCAGGTGCCGGCACAGGTGCCAGCTCTGTGAGAGGCTGAAACTGGACCAGATGTACCACAAGCAGCTTCCATTGCAGGCACCAGCATCTGGACAAGGGGAATGCGATGGCACCTTAGCAGGGACACCAGGAACCCCAGAGCCCCAAAGAGGGTGTTACAGCATATCACAGCCCTAGGTCAGGGAGCCCTGAGGTCTGGACTCCCAGAAGGGCCACAGCTCTTCTCATCTTCTCATTGCCTGCAACATGGCAAGTGGGGGGCATGTTTCAGCCCTGCTTGTGTTACAGCCCATTCAGTCCTGCCATTTGGTTGGTGCAGAGTTCTTGTCTTACATTCAGGAAGAATGAGGTATGAGGATAACTGGAGGGTGAACAAGGGGGAGAGGAGCTTCATTGAGCGACAGGACAGCTCTTAGGAGACCTGGAGTGGGAAGCTCCTATCCGCAGGCAGCTCATCTTGATGAGTGTCCAGCTCTCAGTGGAGAGGAGACCCAGAGTGCATAGCTCCTTTCTGCAAGTGAGTCATCCCGACGAGTGTGCAGCCCTCAGCAGAGAGGAGGCCCACAGAGGGCAGCTCCTTTCCACAGGCCAGTTGTCCTGACTAGTCGAGGAGACCTGAAGTGGGTAGCTCTGTCCCACAGCTGGTAGCAGCTGGTAGTCCCAAAGTCTCTGAGTCTGGCTGAGTCCAGGGTTTTTATGGGCTTCAGAAGGGAGGAAGTGCATGCTGATTGGTCTATGGGTGGCCATGGTGGGCTGGAAAAAGCACCGTAAGTTCTCACTCTGGGCTGTGGACTCCACTCAGAACTGACAGCTAGCCCCCATGCTTCAGGCTAACCCTGGCTTGAAGGTGGGGCTTCATCAGGGACCCACCCCTTTCTGCCAAGGAGCCTGTCTGCCTCCTGCCACCATCAACATGTTGTCCATGTGCTCAGGCTGTTTGTGCTGAAGGGATGCCCACAGGTCCATATTTAGGTGCCCTCAGCACCTCCTCAGCCTCCCTCCCATACTTGTTGGCACCCAAAGCTCGGAGGAGGCTAAGACAGCAGGGCGCTGGCATGTCAGCACAGTCCTGAGTGTGCGCAAACCCAGCCAGGTTGTGATGGCACCGGGGCTTGGCCACAACTATGCTTCAGCCCTGAGTGGGTGCTGGGAGCAGAGAGAGGCCAGGTGGCAGGAGCAGGCACTTTGGAGCCTGTGGAGGAAGGGTGCTTCCTGGGCTCTCAAGAGCTCAGGGATACCTGAGTCTGGAGCCATGGCTGGGCAGGTGCAGTTGCACCCAGGAGTGCAGGGCTCCCACGCTGCCAACTTGGTAGGGGGAAGGGCTCCCACCTGTTCCCAGCTCCCACCAACTTCACAGAGCATGCAACTCCGGCCATGCCTCCCCAGCTTCAGGTGGCATCTTTGCAGCAGCCACTCCAAATAGGCCACTGCTGCCAACACTAACACTAGACCAATTTGAAGCATGCAGCACACCATGGATAACCATAGCAATGACAAACCTCAACCCCAGCCAAACTACTGACTAGACTAACCGAAACCACCACCCTAAACACCTAGCTGAAGTAAAAACATCATCATTTTCTAACTTTAAAGTATTTTCCTTAGTTTCTGACCTCCCATTCAAGATGTCTAGCATTCAACACAAAATTATGAGGAATACAAAAATGCAAGAAAATAACACACACCTAAAAGACAAAGCAGTGAGCAAAACCAAATAATTCAGATATGACACAGATGTTGGAACTAAATGATGGGGAATTCAAAATAACTGTGATTAACATGTTAAAGGCCCTGATGAAATAGGAAGACAATGCAAGTTCAGAGGGGTAATGTTACAGGCTGGGTGTTTTCATTCCTCCCAAATTTACATGTTGAAGCCCTAATCCTCAATGTGATGACATTTGGAGGGAAGCCTTTGGGAGATAATTAGGGTTAGATTAGGTAATGAGAGTGGGGCCCCTGTGAGGGATTACTGTCCTTATATGAAGAGAACAAGATCCCTCCCTCATTTCCTTCCTCTCTCTCCATGTACATGCACCAAGGAAGGCCATGTGAGGGTGCAGTGAGAAGATGGCCACAGGCAAGCCAGAAAGAGAGCCTTCACCAGGAGCAGAACAAGCTGGCATCTTAATCCTTGACTTCCTAGCCTCCTAAACTGTGAGAAATAAATTTCTGTTGTTCAAGTCATCTAGTCTATGATATTTTGCTATGGCACCCTGAGATGACTAAGACAGGTAATTTTAGCAGAAATAAAGAGTGCTGAAAATTGAATAAATGAAGGTAAAATAAAATTCATTTTTTCTTGTTTTTGAATGCTCCAAAAGATAACTGATTATCTAAACCAAAAGTAGTAGTAGTGTATTGTGTGCTTATTTATAAAATTTAATAGCACCAATGATGGGAGAGAGGAATTCGGAACAAAGAATTATAAGATTCTTACACTACACATGAAGTTGTAGACACTATAAGAAAGGACCAACTGGAAATGCTAGATATAAAAAGTGTCATAATAGAGATGAAGAATGCCTTTGAGGACCTCAGTAGTAAACTGACACAGCCAGGGAAAGAATCAGTGAGCTTAAAAACAGGTAGAATTACCCAAACTGAAACACAAAAGAAAAATGAGTAAAAGAAAAAATGGAACAGACAATCTAAGAGCTGTAGGAAAATGTCTAACTATGAAATAGCAGAGGGAAAACAGAGAAAGAAAATGAGACAGAAGAAAATTCAAACAAATAATGCTGAATATTCTAAAATTACTGACTGACAGTAAAGCATAGTTCCAAGAAGCTCAGAGATCACCAAAAAAGATTTAAAACAACAATAACTAGGTATATGCTATCTAAACTGCTGAAAACAAAAGGCAAAGAGAAATTTTGCAAAGGCAGTGAGAGAAAAAAAGAGATCTAACATACAGAAGAACAAGCAAAAACTGCAGCAGACTTCTCATCAATAGCCATGTAAGTCAGAAGACAATGGGTGATATTTTTAAGTGCTAAAAGAAAGAAAACTGTAAACCCAGAATTCTATACCCAGCAAAAATATCTTTCAAAATGCAGAAGAAATAAACAAAAACTGAGAGAATTCATTGACAGTGATATATACCACAAGAAATGTTAAAGGAAGTTCTTGAGACAGAAGGACTCTGATATCTGTGACTGACAGAATGTCCCCCCACCCAAGATGTCCAGGTCTTAATTCCTGAATCTGTTAAGAGGGTATGTTACATGGCAAAAGGGAGTTTGCAGATATAGTTAAGATTATGAATTAAATAGGAAGATTATACTGCATTATCAGGGTGGCCCAAATCTAATTACAAAACCCTTTAAAAACAGAGAACTTGGCCAGACATGGTGGCTCACATCTGTAATCCCAGCACTTTGGGAGGCTGAAGTGGGCCTATTGCTTGAGTTCGGGAGTTCCAAACCTGCCTTGGCAACATGGTGAAACCCTCTCTCTACAAACAATACAAAAAATCAGCCAGACATGATGGTGCATGTCTGTAGTCCCAGCTACTGGGAGGGCTAACGTGGGAGGATCGCTTGAGCCCGGGAGGCAGAGGTTGCAGTGAGCTGAGATGGGGCCACTGAACTGCACTCCAGCCTGGGTGACAGAGCAAGACTCTGTCAAAAAAATAAAAAAAAAATAAATAAAAAAAAAAACAGAGAACTCTATTTAGCTGAGGGCAAAGAGATATGGCAAAAAGAGGGAAGTCAGAAATTCAAAGCATGGGAGGAGCGTGATCTTTCATTGCTGGACAGAAACTCATGGCAAACAGGAGACAGAATGTAGGCAGCCTCCAGGAGCAAAGTCCAGCCCCTGCCTGACAGCCCACCAGGATCTGGAACCTCAGTCCTACAGCCACAGAAATTACATTTGGCCAGCTACCTGAATGAGCTCAGAAGTGGATTCATGTGAAATAGGCCTTCTGAACCTGCATGGAAAGCTGTGAAATATTACATGAAGCCACACTCTGAGTAACTAGGGATGTGTATTGTAAGCCCTAGGGCAACCAACCACTAAAGATTTTCTTGAAGGTTTATAAATAATAAGTCAACAGTGGAGATATATATTGAAATTATAAAAGAGTTAACTCACGACAAAAAGGGAAAAGAAGCAAAGACAGATGGAATGAGTGAGTAGAAAATAGCTAACAAGATGGCAGATTTTAATTCAAACACATCAATAATGATATTCAACATGCATGGTCTAAGCGCACCAATTAAAAGACGGAGACTGCCAGCTTGGCTAAGAAGCAAACCACAACTATATGCTGTTTACAAGGCCCACTTTAAATATAAGACTGTAATGTTGAGGAGGAGAAAAGCTATTGGCAGAGACAAGATACACTTGTCGTAAATTTTTGTGAACATAAAAAGAAGACATATTGTGTGTAATGCTATATGGGCCTGTGTGTTTTTATGCAGCAAAATTATAATAATATGGACTGAACAGAGATACACATGAGGTTCATGATAGTGATTCCCTCTGTGGTGAGGAGGAGATTGAGTTTGGAAAAAGTCACCAAGGAGGTTTCAACTATATAATTACCAGTAATGTTTTATGTATTTTATTTTTAAACTAAAGTAAATATGATTCATCATTAACATTTTTTAATATTCAGGGTAGGGAGCCCAAGAATATTTATTATATTTATTGTAGGTTAAGTTGTGTTGATATCTTTTATTCATACACATTTTAGTGTATATTACAAAAAAGTAAGAACTCCTAAAAATAAAAATATGATCATCAAACTTAAACAGAGTAACAATTGTTCCTTAGAATCATCAAATATCTAATCGGTGTTTGAATTTTCAGCTGCATCATAAATGTTATAACATCTTTTAACAGTGTGTTGTTTGTTGGTATTGGAATCTTAATCAATTCCAGATATTCTGAATGGTTCTTAGTCTTTCAATATATAAATCATTCAATCTTACAATTTATTTTTTCCAGGAAACTAAGTTATAAGTTATAGTTTCGATGTATCTTCGCTGCTGACTTATGATTTATAAACCTTCAAAAAAAGTTTTTTAGTGGTTGTCCTAGGGCTTATAAAACTTTACATGTGAGCTTCTAACTCTTGGTACCTCAGAATGTGTCCTTATTTGGAAATAGGTCATTGCAGATAAAATTAGTTGAGTAAAAATAAGGTCATAGTGGAGTAGGGCTGTGCCCAACCCAATGTGACTGGTGCCCTTGTGAGAAGAAACACAGAGACAGGCAGCACAGAGCAAAGGTTATACGAAGAGACAAGGGAGGAAGCCAAGTGACGGCAGAGGCAGAGACCGGAGTGATGCATTTAAAGCCAAGGAACGCCAAGAGGGGCCACAGTCACGGAAGGTAAAGTAGGCGAGGACGGGCCTGAGCCTTCAGAGGGAGCACAGCCCTGGGACGCCTTGACTTCAGACTCATGGCTTCTAGGGCTGGGAGATAACCCACGTCTGCTGTTTAAATGTTTTTTTCCAAAATAAGAAAACAAGGAAAAACAAATGGTTCTTACTATACATGCTCTTTAGCACTTGTTAATATTTAAGAATATATGTTGGAAATATTTCCAAGTAAGTGCGGCTAGAGCTGCATCATGTGCTACTATATGGAAGCACCATAAAGATTTAGTCAGTTCTCTATTGGTGGACACATTATTGTTCCCTAGTTGTTGCCATGTGAAGTATTTGTGCCTTGGGATGGAAGAATGGCCTACTCTTTTTTTTTTTTTTTTTTTTTTTTGAGACGGAGTCTCGCCCTGTCGCCCAGGCTGGGGTGCAGTGGCTCGATCTCGGCTCACTGCAAGCTCCGCCTCCCGGGTTCACGCCGTTCTCCTGCCTCAGCATCCGAGTGGCTGGGACTACAGGCGCCCGCCACCACGCCTGGCTAATTTTTTGTATTTTTAGTAGAGACGGGGTTTCACCGTGTTAGCCAGGATGGGCTCAATCTCCTGACCTTGTGATCCGCCCGCCTCGGCCTCTCAAAGTGCTGGGATTACAGGCATGAGCCACCGCAACCGGAAGAATGGCCTACTCTTTTGTAGCCTTGTCAAAAAACAAAAACCTGCATCTGAATCCCACTATCAATTTACAGAAAATCCCAGGGACAAAAGAATCCATCAAATGGAAAATGAAGATGCAACAAGCAAAATCCAAACTGTGGGAAACTCCATAGGGCAAATAACTTAGTTTCCTGAAAAAAGTAAAGATTTATGGATTGAAAGACTAAGAACCATTCAAAATATCTGAAATTGATTAGGACCCTGACACAAATAAACAAAAAACTGTTAAAACAAGTTACAACATTTATGATGCAATTGAAAATTCAGAATCTGATTAGATATTTGATGATACTAAGGAATAACTGTTACTTTAAGTTTGATGATTGTATTGTTGTTTTTAGGAGTTCTTACTTTTTTGAAATATATACAAAAATGTATATGGATAAAAGATGTGAAGTTTATGATTTGTTTCAAAATGTTACGATGGGCTAAGAGTAGTGAGGAAATCGACAAACCGAGATTGCTTGCAAGTTGATAATTGCTAAAGTTGGGATACAGACACTCACAAATTCATTATTATTTTTTCTATTTTTGAGTAAGGTTAGCATTTTCCATAATAAACAGGTTTTAATGCTGTTTCAGTGAACATCCTTGTGTTCATACATCTGTTGCCATTTGTGTGATTAAATCTGTAAGATAAATTTCTGAAAGTGAAAATGACAAGTCACATTAATTTCAACGTTTATAGATTTTGTCAAATTGCCCTCCACAAGAGTATACAAATATATATTCCCACAAGGCGGGAGCATGGGTGAGAACGGTAGGGCATGCAGGAAATCTTTATATATTAGAGACACTAAGCGTTTGTCTGTGACACTACCTTTCTTGTATAAGGGTAAATGCAAAACAAAAAATATTTTAAAATTAATTTTTCCTGCTACAAAAAGGGATAAGAGATTTCTCTCTCCCTTTTCTTAAAGTGTTTACTTTAGATAATTTGTTATTTTAAATTCCCTCTCTGTCTGTTTCAGAAGTGTGTAGCTATGTTTTAAACCTGTGTTAGTCATTTTGCATTGCTATAAAGGAATACCTGAGGCTGGGTAATTTATAAAGAGGCTTATTTGGCTCACAGTTCTCCAGGCTGTACAGGAAGCATGGCTCCAGCATCTGCTTCTGGGGAGGCCTCAGGGAGCTTCCAATCACGGTGGAAGGCAAAAGGGAAGCAGGCTCATTACCTGGTGAGAGCGAGGGCAAGAGAGAGATGCCAGGCTCTTTTAAACAACCGGCTCTCATGTGAGCTACCAGAGTGAGAACTCATTCGTTACCGTGGGGAGAGCACCAAGCCATTCGTGAGGGATCTGCCCCTAAGACCCAAATACCTCCCACTAGACCCCACCACCAACATGGGGGACCATATTTCAACGTGAGATTTGGTAGGGACAAACATCCAAACTATATCAAACCTAAATAAGCTTCTTGCCAGCATTACAACCCAGGAATGTCTTTCCCAAGAACCAAGAAGCCATCCCTTTAAAATCCATCAAGGAAGAGAGCAGCCTCTCTCCCAGTTTCCATAGGAGGGCAGGAGCTGACTGGTGGGTTCCTGGCTCCCAACTGCAAGCCTCTCTCCTGTCATGAAGATGGGAGAAGTTTTCTTTTTCCTTTGGATAACTACAATTAGCAAACACAGATGGCCACCCAGTTACCAGGTGAGCTGAAGATGAGCTAAGTGTGACAAGTGGTGCTGTCAAGTCCTCCTACCTTGTTTCTACTGAGAACATGAATGTGCAGGTTGTATCGCCTAGAAGGAAAGGAGGAGATTTCTTTCCATCTTTGCCATCTCTTGGCGAAAGCCTGTGATGCACATCACATTCTTGTTTCATGCTTATTCAGTTAAAAACACTGTTTTTCTTCTCTACTTTCTACTTTTGTGGCATGATCTTCTGCGTTGGCAGGACACTTTGTTTTTCGTTACATTTTCCCAAAAGTTGGTGATATTTTTCCATGAAGATCTTTTTAATTTTTTATGAAGTTGACTTATCAATCTATCACAGCTCCTGCTATCAAATCTTGTTTTTAAAGAGCAGTTTTTTTCTTTCTCCACTCAACAATTTTTTTCTAGTTACAAAAGTAATACATACTCATGGAAAGTGCAATCAACACAGATATGATGTATTGATAAATGATACAATGTATGAGGATAGAGGGCATCTGCCTCATGTCTCAACTCTTGAACCACAATGACCAGCTAGGGGAAAGGCTTCCCATCCTCTGTCATACACATTTTTCAAAAAAAATTGACTGTACTCTCTGTATTATTTAATAATAGCTTTATTGCAATATTGTTCACATAGGGTAATACTCATTTTAAAGTTTGAAATTCAGTAGCTTTTAGTATATCCAGAGAGTTGCATGATACCCCACTATCTAACTTCGGCACATTTTCACCCCACGAAGAATCCCCCTACCCTGTAGCAGGAATGCCCACTCTCCCTCACCCCCATCCCAAGTCCTCGGCAGCCCCTAATCTGCTTTCTGTGTCTATGGATTTGCCTATTCTGGACATTTCATACAAATGGAGTCATACAACATGTGGCTTTTGCCACCGGCATCCCTCCCTGAATACAATGTTTTCCAAGCTCCTCCACACCATGGCATGGGTCAGTGCTCCATCCCTCTTTATGGCAGGTAATATTCACCAGACGGACAGACCACACTTCATTTATCCACTCACCAGTTGATATGGTTTGGCTCTGTGTCCCCACCCAAATCTCATCTCGAATTGTAATCATGTGTCAAGGGAGGGAGGTGATGGGATCATGGGGGTGGTCTCCCCCATGCTGTTCTCATGATAATGAGTAAATTATCACAAGATCTGATGGTTTTATAAACGGCAGTTTTTCCTGCACTGACGCCAACTCACTTTCTTGCCTGCCACCATGTAAGATGTGCCTGCTTCTCCTTCCATCATAATTATAAGTTTCTTGAGGCCTCCCCAGCCATGGAGAACTGTGAATTAATTAAACCTCTTTCCTTTATAAATTACCCAGTCTGGGGAAGTTCTTTATAGCAGTGTGAGAATGGGCTAATACACCAGTTAATGGGCATTTGGGTTGTTTCCACTGTTATTAATTGGGCTGTATTCCACTGTTATGAATAAGGTTGCTATAAACATTCATGTGCAGGCTTTTGTGGGGATATATGTTTTCGATCTTTGTGGGTATGCACCTAGGATTGGAAATGCTGGGTCATATGCACTGTGTGTGTAGCTGTCTGAAAGCTGCCAGCCAGCTTCCACAGTGGCTGCACACATATTCATCTGTAGCTTTTTCTTTTCTCACAAATGTTCATGTCAGAGCAGTAGATTCTCCTCACTCTTTTTGACAGCTGAGCTGTATGCCATAGTGTGAATATGCTGTACATTTCGTCAACAGTCCTTGAGTCATAGATGGTTAGATTGTTTTTTAATTGCTTACTGCTATAAATGATGCCTCAGTGATTTGAACACACATTCTTGGACAGTGGTGCAATGGTTTCAGCAGGACAGAAACCTAGAATGACTGAGTTAAGGGTGCTTTACAATTTTGATAGCTACTGACAGATAGTTTTCAAGTACTTTATGACTTGAAGTTTCAGATGGCTTGAAAATTCTCTCACTATGAAGCCCAGGCTTTAATCCTGAGAGTGAATTCAGATTAATCAATTGTCATGATCTGACCATGGTTATTCAGAAACTTTGAATAAGTTCATGAGGAGATCATTCTGATCTGAATACAGGTTTCAAGAAACTCAACTGGAAGATAAATGTTATGCAATTCTAATATTTTGATATGAGGCTGCAAATTAGGTGAGAAAATACTTGTTCTTGAAGAGAAGTTACAGTGTTTTGATTCTGAGTTAAAAAGCTAGAGAAACGGTGAGGCCATGATCCTGAGCCTCTCAGGCATGAAGCGTGTGCACCAACAAAACCCGGCTTGCAGGACAATGCTGCTTGTTGTCACACATCATCTGTCTGACAAGCAAGACATGGTCACATAGCACTCTGCACTTAAACACCCAACCTGTCTGAAGCTCATTTGGGATTTTCCACCAGGAACTGTATTTTGGACCCATGAGGTATTCTAATAGTTGGAAAGCTTCTTTCTTTGAAATTTAGTTTTAACTTTTCAATGACTCAAAATAACTAAAAACAAAGACTCACAAATAAAGTGACTTATTATACAGAATGAGGCATTTTCTTTGGGACAGGAGAGGGACTTCGATAATAGAGGAGGCTGTGCACATGTGTGGGGAGCAAATAAGGGAACTCTCATATACCCCCAAATACACCTCAATTTTGCTGTAAACCTAAAGTGCTCTAAGAAACTAAACATTTTTTAGAAGAATAGTGTTTTGAAGGCTGGCCTGAAGAAATTTTCCAAGGAAGAACTCCAAAAGCATTGATCCTGGCAGCACCATGAGGTAAATATGCATCTTGCAAGCCAACCATCTGGACAAGATCACGGTGATTTGGATGGGTCTGTAACAGTACATTTGTTCAAAACCACCTTTACTTTTTGATATGGTTTGACTCTGTGTCCCCATCCAAATCTCATCTTGAATTGTAATCCCCATGTGTCAAGGGAGGGACCTGGTGGGAGGCGATTGAATCATGGGGGTGGTTTTTTTTATCATAGTGAGTGAGTTCTCATGAAATCTGATTGTTTAAAGTGTGGTATTTTCCCCTATTCTCTCTCTCCCTCTTTCTCTCCTACAACCATGTGAAGAAGGTCCTTGCTTCCCCTTTGCCTTCCACCATGATCATAAGTTTCCCAAGACCTCCCCAACCATATGGAACTGTGAGTCAATTAAACCTCTTTTCTTCTTAAATGACCCATTCTCTGGTAGTTCTTCACAGCAGTGTGAAAACAGACTAATACAGAAAATTGATACTGGGAGCTTGGGGAGCTGCTACAAAGATATTTGAAAATTTGGAAGTCACTTTGGAATTGGGTAACAGAGGTTGGAACAGTTTGGAGGGCTCAGAAGAAGACAGGAAGATGTGGGGAAGTTTGGAACTTCCTAGAGACTTGTTGAATGGTTTTGACCAAACTGACCATAGTGATATGAACAATGAAGTCCAGGGAAGTGGTCTCAGATGGAGATGAGGACCTTCTTGGGAACTGGAGCATACGTTACTCTTGCCATGCTTCAGCAAAGAGACTGGCAGCATTTTGCCCCTACCCTAGAGATCTGTGGAATTTTGAACTTGAGAGAGATGATTTAGGGTATCTGGCTGATATGGTTTGACTGTGTCTCCACCCAAATCTTATCTTGAATTCCCATGTGTTGTGGGAGGGACCCAGTGGGGGGTAATTGAATCATGGGGGCAAGTCTTTCCCATGCTGTTCTCATGATAGTGAATAAGCCTCATGAGATCTGATGGTTTTTAAAGAGGAGTTCCCCTGCATAACCTCTCTCTCTTTGCCTGCTGCCATCCATGTAAGATGTAAGTTGCTCCTCCTTGCCTTCTGCCATGACTGTGAGGCCTCCCAGCCATGTGGAACTGTAAGTCCATTAAACCTGTTTCTTTTGTAAATTGCTCAGTCTCAGGTCTGTCTTTATCAGCTGCATGAAAATGGACTAATACACTGGTAGAAGAAACTTCTAAGCAGCAAAGCCCTCAAGATGTGACCTGGCTTTTTCTGAAAGCATACAGTCATATGGGTTCACAAAGAGATGATCTGAAATTGGAACTTATGTTTAAAAGGGAAGAAGAGGATAAAAGTTTGAAAAATTTGTGGCCTGACCCTGTGGTAAAAAAGAAAAACCCATTTTCTGGGGAGAAAGTCAAGCCACCGGCTGCAGAAATTTGCATAAGTAAAGGGAAGCCAAATGCTAATAGCCAAGACAATGGGGAAAATGTGTCTAGGCCATTTCAAAAATTTTCAAGGCAGTCCCTCCTATCACAGGCCCAGAGGCCTAGGAGGTAAAAATGGTTTCATGGGCCAGGTCCAGGGCTCTACTGCTGATCTGTGCAGCCTCAGGATTTGGTGCCCTGTGTCCCAGCTACTCCAGCTACAGCCATGGCTAAAAGGGGCCAAGGTACAGCTTGGGCCATTGCTTTGGAGGGGGCAAGTCCCAAGCCTTAGCAGCTTCCACATGATGTTGAGCCTGCAGGTGCACAGAAGGCAAGAGTTGAGGTTTGGGAGCCTCCGCCTAGATTTCAGAGGATGTATGGAAACACCTGGATTTCCAGAGAGAATTCTGCTGCAGGGGTGGAGCCCTCATGGAGGACCTCTACTAGGTTAGAGCAGAGGGGAAACATGGGGTTGGAGCCCCCACACAGAGTCCCCACCATGGCACTGCCTAGTGGAGCTGTGAGAAGAGAGTCACCATCCTCTGACCCCAGAATGGTAGATCAACCAACAGCTTGCAATGTGCACGTGAAAAAGCCACAGATGCTCAACACCAGCTCATGAAAGCAGCTGCGGGGGTTGTACCCTGCAGAGCCACAGAGGTGGAGCTGCCCAAAGTCTTGGGAGCCTACCCCTTGCAACAGCATACCTTGGATGTGAGACATGGAGTCAAAGGAGATCACTTCAGAGCTTTAAGATTTAATGACTGCCTCACTGGGTTTTGGACTTGGATGGGGTCTGCAGCCCCTTTGTTTTGGTCAATTTCTCACTTTTGGAATGGAAGCATTTATCCAATGCCTGTACCCTCATTGTATCTTAGAAATAACTAACTGGTTTTTGATTTTACAGGCTCATAGGCAGAAGGGACTTGCCTTGTCTCAGATGAGACTTTGGACTTGAAGTTTTGAGTTAATGCTGGAATGAGTTAAGGTTCTGGGGGACTGTTGGGAAAGCATGATTGGTTTTGCAATGTGAGAAAGACATGAAATTTGGAAGGGGCCAGGGGTGAAATGATGGTTTGGCTCTGTGTCCCCACCCAAATTTCATCTTGAATTGTAATCCCTGGCTGGGTGTAGTGGCTCACGCCTGTAATCCTAGCACTTTGGGAGGCCGAGGCAGGTAGATTGCCTGAGCTGAGGAGTTCGAGACCAACCTGGGGAACACGGTGAAACCCCGTCTCTACTAAAAATACAAAAATTTAGCCAGGTGTGGTGGTGTGTGCCTGTAATCCCAGCTACTCAGCAGGCTGAGACAGGAGAATCACTTGAACCCAGGAGGTTGAGGTTGCAGTGAGCTGAGATTGTACCACTGCACTCCATCGTGGGCAACAAGAGCGAGATTCTGTCTCAAAAAAAAAAAATAGAATTGTAATCCCCATATTTCAAGGGAGGGACCCGGTCGGAGGCAATTGCATCACGGGGGCAGTTTCCCCCACCCCGTTCTCATGATAGTAAGTGAATTCTCACGAGATCTGATGGTTTAAAAGTGTGGCACTTTCCCCTTCATCCTCTCTCTCTCCCACCACCATGTGAAGAAGGTCCTCACTTCCCCTTTGCCTTCCACTATGATTGTAAATTTCCTGAGGCCTCTCCAGCCATGTGGAACTGTAAATCAATTAAACCTTTTTTCTTCATAAATTACCCAGTCTCAGGTAGTTCTTTCTAGCAGTATAAAAATGGACTAACACACTTTGTTCCTTTTTTTATATTGAATATGGTCAGTAGACTCCTAAGTAATGGGCATTAAAAATGCGTAAATGAGAAATTTCTGCTTCCAGTAATGACTGAATGGGTAATTTGGACCAGACTCTCTGTGGAGCACAACTAGAAAAGCTGGCAAAACACACAAACATCTGCTCTATGGTACGGGCGTGTAAAATGGTCAGGCCAATGAGTAGGCCTAGGGAGGGAAATCTGGTGCTCAGGAAATTGAAAAAACATAAAATAAACACAGAGAAGCTAGATGGAAGAACATAATAAAGACAATAATAGAAATTAATAAAATATTAACACACAGTAAAGAGAATCAAGAAAACTAAAACTTGGTTCTTGCAGAAGTCTAGCAAAATAAATAATCCTCTGGCAAAAGTGACCAAGAAACAAGTGGCAGGGAAGTGAGGGGGGAGGGGCGGGGGGGGTGCAAAAAAATATTCAACATCAAGAATGAAAAGGGAGCATTTCCACAAAGCCTGCAGAATTAAACCTGGCAACAAGAGGATGCCGTGCGTAATTTTATAATTAGTTGAAAATTAAATGAAGTAGACAAGTTCCCATAAAGTTACAACCTACTGTTGGTAGAACTTAACCCTTTACCATTCACCTGAGAATACTCGCTGGCTATGCTTGTGGCTGCAGCATTTACCCCGAGATAACTCTCCACAAAATATCTCACTTTTATTATTATCTTTGCATAGCTCAAATTTATCAACTTTGGAAACAAAATACATCATTCTATTTATAGCATTCTGCTTTTAGTAGTGGTATTTTCCATCTACAAAATACAATAATTCTCAATTGCAGAAAATGTCAAATCCTAGAAAATGTAGAATTCCTACACATGATGTTAACATGGTTCTCAAACAGTTGTTGCTGAAGATTCATTTGATAAATCCAATTTTTCTAAAATAGACGATTCTGATGATTCAGATGATTCTGATGTTAGTTCTGTTTCGAAATAACTCCAAGAACAGTTTTTATATTTTATTTTCACATTGAAAATCATTTAGATTTGCTCCAGCCTCAAACAGCTTGTTTATGTAAAAGCAAATGAGCGCTGGCAGTGAGCTGGACTTTATTTTTCTAAATGGAAAAGGGGTTAACTTACTTATGACTTCTACCAAACATTTAAGGAAGAAGCTAAAGCCAGTGCTAGGAAAAGAGGGGCCTGATCTCAGCTCATCTTATGAAGCCACAACAGCTTTGTTACTCAGTTCTTACTGTAAACTAAATGTTTGTGTCCACCCAAAATTCATGTGTTAAACCTCATCACCAATGTGATAGATAATGTTCAGAGGTAGAGCCTTTGGGAGGTCTTGAGCTCATGGGGCAAATTCCTTGTGAATGGGATGAATGTCCTTATAAAAGAGACCCCAGAGAGCTCCCTCGCCCCTTCCACCATGTGAGCACACAGCAGGAAGGCTCCATCTATGAACCAAGAAGCCCTCACCAGACACAGACTCTGCCAAAATAATTAAACCTCAGTCTGGGACTTCCCAGCCTCCAGAACTGTGAGAAATAAGTTTCTGTTGTAAAAAGACACCCAGTCCATGGTATTTTGTTATAGCATCTGGAAGACATTTAGACAGTTCTATACACAGTATTAACCAATTTAACTCAGCAGTAAATAAAAAGTATAACACATTGTGATCAACCGTTGCTTATAGCAGGAATGCAAGGTTGTTTTACTATCCAGCAATCCGGCTGGGCATAGTGGCTCATGACTGTAATCCCAAAACTTTGGGAGGCCAAAGTGGGAGCATCGCTTGAGGTCAGGAGTTCGAGGCCAGCCTGGGCAACATAGCAAGACCTCATCTCTACAAAATGTTTTTAAAGTTAGCCAGGTTCAGACCCGGTGCAGCGGCTCAGGCCTGTAATCCCAGTGTTTTGAAAGGTCGAGGTGCAAAGATCACCTGAGGTCAGGAGTTCAAGACCAGCCTGACCAACATGGTGAAACCCCGTCTCTACTAAAAATATAAAAATTAGCCAGGCATAGTGGCAGGCACCTGTAATCCCAGCTACTCGGGAGCCTGAGGCAGGAGAATCACCTGAGTGTGGGAGGCGGAGTTTGCAGTGAGCTGAGATTGTGCCATTGCACTTCAGCCTGGGCAACAAAAGCAAAACTTCATTTCAAAAAATAATAATAATAATAATAATGATAAAATAAAATTAGCCAGGTTCAGTGGCATGTGCCTGTAGTCCTAGCTACTTAGGAGGCTGAGGTCAGAGGATTGCTTGAGCCCACGAGTTCAAGGCTGCAGTGAGCCAGGGAGCTACGACTGCACCCCTGCACTATAGCCTGGGTGACGGAGTGAGACTCGGTCTCCAAAAATAAAAAGACAATCAATATAATTGCGTACATTAACAGAATAAAGGAGAAATATCATATGAGTAGCTTAATAGACGTAGATATAAATAGATGCCTTTATTAAAAGTCAACATTTATTAATGATTTTTAGAAAATCTCATAGTAAACTTAAAATGGAAAGAAACTTTTATAATATGACAGTAAGTATTTACAGAAAAAAGTCTACTGCAAACATACTCAGTTATGAAATGCTGAGAGCTTTCCCTTGGAGACCGCGAGAAGGTAAGAATGCCTTCTCTCTCTTTCTCTTTTCAGCCTTGTTCTGAATGTCCTGCCAGTGCAGAAAGGTGTGAAAAAGATGCTAAATGTTTAAGTATCGGAAAGGAAGAAATAAAACTGCCATTTTCTCAGGAAACATAATTGTGTGTGTAGACCATCCAAAATAATCTATGAATAAATTATCAGAACCAGTAAATTGGTTTATTAGACATAAGACCAGCAGGCAAAAATTAACTATATTTCAGTATATCAATAACAAACAGTAAGAAAATCAGTTTTAGAAGAGCTAAAACAAGTTAAAATAGTATTGAAAGAACATCAAAAAGTTAGGAATAAATCTGATTGACACACAGTATCTCTAGACAGAAAACCATAAACTACAAGTGTGACAAATTGAAGAAAACCTCATAAAATGGAGAGTTTAACAAGAGGAAGCCTCGTTTTTGTAAAGCTATCAACACTCCCTAAAGTATTCTACAGGTCACTGAAATCCCACCACAATTCAAACCGATCTGTTTGTGAAACGTGACAAGCTGTTTCAGAAAGCTTACGTGACTCACAGATCTTGGTGTCTGAACATCATTCTTCACTCTCAGGAACCTGGACTCTGTGGGAAGGGGCTGACTTCAGGCCAGGCATGGAGAGAGAACAAAGTGGGCCTGACACACCCTGGACAAAAACAATGATAAGGCAGGTCCAGAGGACATGGCACCAGTGTGTGGGACTCTCCTGCCTCATCTAGGACAATGCAAGCAGCAAAGTCCCCTAAGTTCACACTGATCAAAGTAACTAAACTAATAAGGGAGGCCAAAGAACTCTTCCTTATCATAGAAAACTGTTTCCTAGGGCTGCTGTAAAAAAGACCACAAACCCAGTGGCTTCAACAACAAAAATACATTGTCTCACAGCTCTGGAGGCTGGAAGTCCCAGATCAAGGTGTCCATGGGGTTGACTCCTCCTGAGGCTGGGGACTATCTGTTCAAGCCTCTCTTCTTGGCTTGTAGATGGCTGCCTTCTCCTGGGTCTTCCTATCATCCTCCTTGTGTGTCTCTCCACCTAAATCTTCCCTTATTATAAGGACACCTGTCTTGTTGGATTGGGGCCCACCCTAATAACCTTATTTTATCTCGATCACCTCTGTAAAGACCAAACTCCAAATAAGGTCACATGTTGAGGTGCTAAGAGTTATGAATTTGGGTGCTAGGGGTTATGAACACACAATTCAACCCATAACACCAACGAATAAATGTAGGAACAACGGGGTTAGAAAAATCATCATTTGAAAACCACCATGTTAACAATCAACTCGGATTAGAATCATCAACAAATGCTAAAACTAATGGATTAAAGAATGATGTGTAACAGGATATTTACATAGTATCAAAGTATCTCCCTCTCAGAATAAATACTAACTACAAAACCAAAAAAAATATTATCTGTCCAGAAAGAGGACTGTCAGACATCTCCTTAACTGTGTGGCACTGGGAAGCATGTGTTCCTGACGTTGCTCTGAAAAGGGCATCATCTCACTTCTGTGGTTCTCCTGCCAGAAATTCACAACCTCAGCTTAATCAGGAAGAAACATGAGACAACCCCTAGGTGAGGAAATGCTACAAAATCGTGGTCAGAATGTCAAGGTCTCAAAAGATAAAGCCAGACTAAAGAATCCCCCAGATTAAAGAAAACTGAAGAGAACTAGGAAATAAGTACACCATGTGACCCTGGACTGGATCCTGGAGCAGAATGTTTTTGCATAAAAAGATGTTATTGGAACAATTGATTGGTAAAACAATAAATAAAGTCTGAGGAATAGAAAACAGTATTGTACATGTATTATTTTTACATTATTTTTCTGATTTTGATAATTGTGCCTATAGTTACTAAGCGGATGTCTACTCTTAGTGCATACTTACTGAAATCTTTAGGGATAAAGGAACATCATGACTGTGACTTACTCTGAAATTGTCAGAAAAATAATGTGTATATTACATACATATGGAAGGAGAGAGACCATAAATCAAGTATCAGCAATTGGTGAATCTAGGTGAAATATCTACAGAAATTCTTCGTACTGTTCTTGCAAATTTTCTGTAAGATACAAATTATTTCAAAGTAAAAACTTACCAAAATTTTTTTAAGTAAGTTACACAAAAATGCAAAGGCCTGGAAGAGCCTTGCAGAATCCAGGCAGGAGCTTGCTCTGCTGGGCAGTCACACTGCTCAGAGCTGAAGGTCAGAGATGCCGTGGTGGAGGTGGAAGACCGTCTCAGCATGTCCTAGCTGTTATAACACAACGCCACAAACTGGGTGGCTTCTAACAACAGAAATGTACTTCTCACAGTTCTGGGGACTGGGAAGTGGAAGATCAAGGTGCTAGCAGATTTGGTGTTGGTGAAGCCTGGTTCCTGGTTCAGGGAAGCCATCTCTTTGCTGGGACCTCACATGGCAAAAGGGATGTGGGAGCTCTCTGGGGCCTTATTTACAAGGGCACAAATCCCATTCCTGAGGATCTGCCCCCATGAACTCCTCCCTCCCAAAGGCCCCAGCTCCTAATTCTATCACATTGGGAATTAGATTTCAGCATATGAAATTTGGGAGGACACAAACGTTCAGACCATAGTGCAGACAAATAAAACGCTGAAACAGAACAGACTCCAGAAACACACTGCATGGATGGCCTCCTGGGTTGTGACAAAAGTGGCCCCACAGACTGCAGGGAAAGGCAGGATTTCTAACACATGTGATGGGAAAATTAAGTATTTATATAAGGTGAAAGAAAGGAGAAAGAGAGAAGAAAGGAGAGAAAGAAAGAGAGAGGGAAGGAAGGAAGGAAGGAAGGAGGAAAGGAAGAGGAATGGAGAAAGAAAGATTTAACCTCCACTTACTACCATACACAAAAATCAATACCAGCTTTACCAAAATGTAAAAAGTGAAACAGTAATGTTTTGGTAAGAAAACAGAAAAATACCTTCATGACCTCAGAGTAGGGAAAGACACTTTAAGCAGACACAAAAAACTCTACCATAAATGAAAAAGTGCAGTTTTGGATGACATTTTAATGAAGAACTCTGTCCATTTTAAGAAACCTTAAATGAGCAAAAATCCAAGCCATAGAGTGGGAGAAGATATTTAACTGACAAAGAGATTATAGCTCAATGATACAAAGAACTCCTACAGATAAGAAAATAACAGACAACCCCATAGAAAACCAGCAAAGACCTTCACAGGTGCTTTGCCAAAGACAGTATTAAAGTTGCCAATAGCATATAAAAAAGTTCTCACCCTCATTAAGATGAAGATGATTACTTTGAGATACTACAACACACAGAGAATGGATAACATTAAAAAGAATGACAGTAATACATTGCTGTGGTCCAAATGTGTATTTCCCACCAAGTTCATATGTTGAAATCCTAACCACCAGTTTGATGGCATCTGGAGGTAGGGCCTTTGGAAGGTGGCTAGGTCATGAGGGTGGAGTCCTCATGAGTGAGATTAGTGTCCTTATATAAGGGTTGAGGGCCAGGCACAGTGGCTCACGCCTGCAATCCCAGCATTTTGGGAGGCCAAGGCGGATGGATTGCCTGAGCTCAGGAGTTCGAGGCCAGCCTGGGCAACATGGTGAAACCCTGTCTCTACTAAAAATACAAAAATCATCCAGGTATGGTGCCACGTGCCTATAATCCCAGCTACTCAGGAGGCTGAGGCAGGAGGATCACTTGAACCCAAGAGGCAGAGGTTGCAGTGAGCAAAGATCATGCCACTGCACTCCAGCTTGGCCAACAGAGCAAGACCCTATCTCAAACAAACAACAAAAAAAAGCGGGGGGGCTTGAGGGAGCCTGTTTGATCCTTTATTCCTTATGCCATGTGAGGACACAGCAGTGAGGCACCATCCGTGGAGCAGAGAGCAGCCCTCACCAAATGGCCTGCTGGTGCCCTGATTTTAGACTTCCCAACCTCCAGAACTGTGAGCAATGTTTCCATGGTTATAAGTTACCCAGTCTAAGATCCTTTGTGATAGTAGCTTGAATGAACTATGACACACCTGTGGTGAGGTTGTAGGAAAACAGAAGCTTTCAGACGCTGCTGGTGGCCTGTAAATTGGACTGCCACCTTGAAAACTATTTGACTCTACCTACAGAGGTTAAAGATACACACACCCACTTTCACAGCAATTTCCCTGCTAGGTAAATGCACAGCCAAGATTCATGAACATGTGTACCAGAGAAGGGCACTTCACCTCTATTGCGTTATTTCCAAGAGCCCAGAACCCCACTTCAGTTGTGAGAAAACAGACAAACCCAGATTGAGGGACATCCTACAAAATACTGACCTGTTCTCAAAACTGTCAAGGTCACTAAAAAGCAAAGAACATCTAGAAAACTGTCACAGACCAGAGGAGGCCGGGGAGACATGGCGACTATACTTGAGGTTTCTGAATGGCACTGTGACACAGATAAAGGACATTTGTGAGAAGCTGACAAAACCCACGTAACGTGCAGGGTGCATGGTCCATAGCAAGGTGCCATCGCTGGTTTCTTGACGCACGATGATAATATAAGATGTTGCCAACAGGGGAAATGGGGTGTGGGCTCTCTCTGCGGGAGTGCTCTGTACTATCTTTGCATCCTCTTTGTAAATCTAAATTCATTCAAAACTTAAAAATTTATTTTAAAAACAGGTTAGTGAGCATCCACCTGTGTATAATTGACTGTTCTCTTTGGGTCTAACTTAAGGAGATATTTTCTTTTCTCTTTCCACCTCCACCAATGTTGTGGATTATCTATTCAATGAAATTTCATGGAAATGTATTCCTCATCTCACACTGGGATCCATCCTAAAAGGATGAATCTATAGAAGGGATTTCCTACAGGCTTACATCGAGATGTCATTTCTGTTTCTCTCACCCTGGTGAACCTTCATAACTTGAAGGAAAGGGGCAGAAACATTTATGGTGAGACTAGTGGAGCGTGTGGGGATTAGAGAAAGAGTTTCCCAAATGGAAAAGGTCTAAGAATTCTGATCAGTAAGAAAAAAAGTAGAATTAAGGACATGGACTATAAAGAAAACAACAGCAACCTGAAGGTTTAAGCCATCTAAATAATTATAATTATTTCCCAGAGCAAAAATATAATAGACAGGCCCATCTGTCTGAATCAGCTTTTACAAAACCCAGGGAAGGATTTCCGGTCTGTTTTTTCTGTATGGAATCTCATCCACAGATGCTCAAATAATTGCAGCTCCCAATATTGTAATCCTGCAGGGCCCCATTTGGGAAGTCCCTTCCAGTCACGGAAACAACAAATCAGGCT